>NC_082670.1:53171727-53483357 GCF_025265405.1 Mesoplodon densirostris
GATAAAGAAGATGTGGTATATATACACAATGGAATAGTACTTAGCCATTAAAAAGAATGAAATTTTGCTATTTGAGACAACATGCATGTACCTAGAGGATATTATACTAAGTGAAATAAGTCAGACAGAGAAAGACCAATACTGTATTTCACTTATATGTGGAGTCTAAAAAGCAAAACAAATAAACAAACATAACAAAAAAGAAACAGAGTCATAAATAGAGAACAATCAGGTGGTTGCCATCAGGGAAGAGCTGTGGGGAGAGAGAAATAGGTAAGGGAGTTGTGGGGAGAGAGAAATAGGTAAGGGAGATTAAGAGGTACACACTTGCAGTTACAAGATAAGTGAGTCACGGGTATGAAATGTACAGTGTGGAGAATATAGTCAATAAATACATAATGTCTTTGTATGGTGACAGATGGTAACTGGACTTAGCAGGTTAAACATTTTGAAATACGTAGAAATATTGTCACAATGTTGTGCATCAGGAACTAACATAGTTGTAGGTCAATTATTCTTCAAAAACAAACAAACTCATAGAAAAAGTGATCAGAATTGTGATTACCTGAGGTGGGTGTCGGGGAGGGGGAATTGGATGAAGGTGGTCAAAAGGTACAAACTTCCAGTTCTAAGATAAATAAGTCCTAGGGATGTAATGTACAACATGGTAAATGGAATGAGCACTGCTGTACGTTATATGTGAAAGTTGTTAAGAGAGCAAATCCTAAGGGTTCTTATCACAAGGAAAAATACTTTTTTCTATTTCTTTAGCATTGAATCTATACAAGATGATGGATGCTCACTAAACTTATTGTGATAATAATTTCATGATGTATATAAGTCAAATCATTATGCTGCACACCTTAAACTTATACAGTGCTGTATGTCCTTTATCTCTTAATAAAACTGGAAGAAAAAAAGATGTAGAAGGATTTCCTGTGACTTGGGAGACTTGCTGCCCGACTTCGACCTGTTATGAGCTGAAGACTCTAATCCTGGGACAATGTTTGTCCAGGACAAAGCCATCTGGAATCAGAAAGACTGAGTTCAGAAGGCAACCTGACTTAAATATTTCCAAGTTGCATGATCTTCTAGGTCTTATTTTAGTGATCTGTAAAATGACATGTTCCATGCAGAGTCGTGTCCTGTGATACTGTTGACAAAAAGCCACTCAAAAGGAGCATAAAAACTCAAAGCACAAACAGAAGATGGAAGGGGAACATTTTATACTGTAGTTCCATTGCCCTTAGACTACAAGTTGGTGTGAAACCCTGGACTAAGGGGAGTGTAACATGAGCCCAGCTCAGCTCACACCAACAAACATGCTATAGCCAGAGGCCGCTTCACCCTGGTGAAATACCAGAGAAATTAAAGGCTGTGGCCAGCAGCTGTGAAGAATGTCACTGGGACGGCATCTGATTGCCCAGTGAACGCTATGAGTGAAGGGTGTCATCTCCTACGGGAAGGTCAGTGCATTTCCAATAGTTCAACTGCAGGGTTTGGCTGGAGGTGGCCACAGACACACAGGTGCCAGGAAATGTCTGTTCCTTGCACTGTGCACTAGGACAGGCGGCTCCACACTGTCAGGTGAAGTGCAGCATGGACCACGGGTCACTGTGGGGAAGGACAGTCTGGGTGAGGCAGTGGGCTCTGGGGAGCAGAGGAGGTAGTCTATGTTAGAACTTCTTTTCCTTCTTTCTTCTTCTTCTTTTATTTTCCCAAGAGAGAGCTGATTGTCCTGTTACTCTGCCTATTAGTATTATTATAAACTTTACTTAAAAGAGAGAGAGCGAGCTGGCCCACTGGTATTGTTTTCCTGGAGGAGGGGGTCTGTGAGTTGCCTGAGGTGAGGGCAGGCAGGTGGGCTCGGGGCTCCCTGGCTCTCTTCAACCAGAGATGCTCTTTTCACTGTTTTTTAGATCAAGCTTCCGTGTGAGATGTTGATTAATAAATTATTCCATTGTTCAAAATAAACCGGTAAGTAAAACTAAGACCACCAAATCAGAAGAACTTCTCACTTTAATTGTTATACGAATCCCTTGAAGATTTTGTTAAAATGCAGATTCTGAGTCAGCAGATCTGGGGTGGGGCCTGAGATTCTGCTTTTCTAACAAGCTCCTCGGTGATGCCCAGGCTGCTGGTCTATGGACCACACTTTGAGAAATAAGGTACTGGATGGAATTTCTGGATGAACATCTCATGGCACCCACATCACTATTAGGATCCTGCCCACTCTTGTATTTGCTTTTGTTTTTGAGTTTTTTAGTCTGTATTGCCTTTGTTTATTTTTAAACAGCTTTATTGAGATTTAATTTACATAGCACTTGATTCATCCTTCTAAAGTGTACAATACAGTGATTTTAGTATATTCACAGAGTTATGAATTAGACACCACCGCTGTCTAATTTTAGAACATTTTCATTATCCCAAAAAGAAACCCGTAATGGTTAACTTTATGTGCCAACTTGCCTGGGCCATGGGGTGCCCAGATATTTGGTCAAACTTTTTTTTGAGTGTTTCTGTGAGGGTGTTTTTTTCTTTTAATAAATTTATTTATTTATTTATTTTTGGCTGCATTGGGTCTTCGTTGCTGTGCACAGGCTTTCTCTAGTTGTGGCGAGCGGGGGCTACTCTTTGTTGTGGTGCGCGGGCTTCTCATTGCAGTGGTTTCTCTTGTTGTGGAGCATGGGCTCTAGGTGCACAGGCATCAGTAGTTGTGGCTTGTGGGCTCTAGAGTGCAGGCTCAGTAGTTGTGGTGCACGGGCTTTGTTGCTCCATGGCATGTGGATCTTCCCAGACCAGGGCTCGAACATGTTTCCCCTGCATTGGCAGGCAGATTCTTAACCACTGTGCCACCAGGGAAGTTCCGTGTGACGGTGTTTTGGATGAGATAAATATTTAAATTCACAGACTGAGTAAAGCAGATTGCTCTCCCTAATGTGAGTGGGTCTCATCCAATCAGTTGAAGGACTCAAACTGAAACACCAGCTCTTCCTGCATCTTGAGCATGCATCCTTCAGACTGCAACTAAACAACCGGATACCCTAGGTCCCCAACTGCCAGCTCAACTAGAAGATCTTGGGACTTCTCAGTCTCCATAATCATGTGAACCAATATATAAATATAATAATCTAATCTAATCTAATCTATATCTGTATCTACCCTACTTGGTTCTGTTTCTTTGGAGAGCTGTGACTAATACAAAACCCCATAACCATTAACAGTCATCCCTGATTACCTGCTCCCCCCAGCTCCTGGTAACCACTAATCTACTTTCTGCCTCTATGGATTTGCCTATTCTGGACATTTCATATAAGTAGAATCATAAAATGTATGGCCTTTTGTGAATGCCTTCTTTCACTCATGATGTCTTACAGCTTCATTGTTGTAGTGTAATCATTTACAAACCTTTAAACTCCTACTAACACATCAGACAAAAAAAAAGTATAATTTTAGGGACAAATTAATAAAACAACAAGCATAATAGGGGCAAATAAGTTACTGTTCTCAAAATTTGAGAGATGAAGATAAGATGTAAGTACATAATGACTAAGAATAGCATAATTAACATAATAGCACAATCCACTTTAGATATAATATGTATATATATCCAACGAAAGTAAATTCACATCATTTTCAAATATCCATGGAATAATGGAAAACTTGGCAACACATAAACAACAAAGAAAAATCACAATAATCCTTAAAGCAGAAATCATAGAGACCATATTCTCTGACTGCATTTTAATAAAACTAGAAATTAATAAGAAAATGAAAGCCAAAAAAAAAAATTGAAAATAACCACACAGAACAGTCTAGTAACTCTTCAGATAAATGAGATGGCAAAATTGAAATGACAACGTTTTTAGAAATAATGAGAAAACCTCACACAAAAATGTGTTTTGTGCTCTATGTTACTCATAGCACAATCCAGTCTTCAACTGCATTTATTAGAAAACAAGGAAAAGTGACTACTTGGTATTTTACCACAGGTATTTATACTTTCTATCTCCCCAAACTATTAGAATGCCAGTAAATGTATTAATATGCTATTGATTGACAAGGAGGGAAAGCAAACTTTAGCTGAGGAGTTTCAATTATTTTGTAAAGTTGAAAAGCACTTGATTTAACTGAAGAATTTAAATTATTATCCAAGTACGTATAGACAATAATACCAACAAGTAGTGTGCAATTCACCCAGAACCTCTGTCAAGCTTGGCTCCAAATGACAGAGGGAGGGTGAAGGGTTTGACTGAGCCTTGGGGCTGACATCAGGAGATGGCTTGAAAGTCCCTACACAGAGTAGCTGGACACTTGGGTCCTTCTCCACTATGCAGCCAAGCTACTGGGTCATGACAACTGCCCCCATGACACTGAAGGTGCATATTCCAGAGGACTTGATCCACTGAGGTCTAGACCTTGAAGATATCAAGAAGAGTACAGCACAAGGGAGCAGGGGAGAGGAGAGGGACTGAGAACAGGAAGATGATGTTGATACTGCTCATCCAAATGCCAGCAGTAAGAAAAGGGGTTGACTCCAGTCTGGTGTGAATTTGGGATGCTAACATCTGAGGGTCCTTTAACAAAAATGTCATTTTATCATCCCTCCACCATTCAACTAACTTGCCTATGTACAAAAAGCTTCCAATCAGCATCATAGTGCCTAAATCTTATATGATGAGACAGCCAATGACCTTTAAACATTTGGGGAAATCCAACTAAATGAAGAGGAAATCCACCAAAAAACAAGGAAAAAGGATCCCAAAATAATTTGTGGGTAGCAGAAGAAATTTTCAAAATAACCATTATTACCAAAGAGATAAACGAAAGAAATATGTTGATAAATAGTGAAAAAGCATAATCAGCAGATTTTAAAAACCTCTTGGAAATTGAAATTATGCTATTAAAAATTATGGATTCAGTAGAAGAATTAGAAGTTAAAGTTAAGGAAATCTCACAGAAACTAAAATAAATCAAAGAATGAATAAAGAAACAAATATAAGGATTATGGGAAAGAAAATAGAACATTGGAGGGTCAATCCAAGAATGTGGATCCCACTATTAAGAGCTCTAGATAAAAAACTGGAGAAATAGAGGGCAGGAAATTATCAAGAAAAATTACAAGAAAAACTTGCAAAAACAAAGGACAATTGCAGAAAACAATCTACAGATTGAAAGAGCCCATAACAAGGAATGAAAATGACTCATAGCAACACCCATCATTATAAAATCCAAAAATGCTATTGGTGAATAGAAGGTGCAAAAAGAGGTTAAAAATAAGGAAATGGGAATGAGAACCATTGGGCTTCTTAATCTCAATACTAAATGCTAGAAGAGAGTGGGAAAATGCCTTCAGAATGAAAGGAAAATGATTTTTAAGCTAGAGTTCCATACCTTGTCAAATGATCAATTAAACATGAGCCTAATACTGAGGTATTTCAAACCTATAAGGACCTCCCATTCATCCTTTTCAGGGAAAATTTTAGAGAATATACTTCAGTAAAATGAGAATAAAACAAAAAGTGAAAACATGAGATCCAGGAAATATGGGATTTTATGGAAGAAAAGAATGAAAGGAAATCCTTGGCAACAGCTCTACAATTGGCCTGGAGAGCCGGGGAGTTGAGGTAAGGAAATCACCAAGACAGAAATGGAATGAAAAGATTATTTGTTGTGATTTAGAGTTTGGAAAAAAATTGATAGGTTTTTTCTTGGAGCATTTGGAAAATCATAGCCTTGCATACATAGACTACTAAACAAAAGAAAAAGTGAGACAAATATCAACTCCAGAAAAAACAAAAAGTGTCCAAGAAAGAAAATACCAATGACTCAATAGCCAACTATATTTACATCGTGAAAATATTGAAATACTGACTATAATTTCAGCCAAATTATAGTATAAGAGGATGTTGAGTTGTATGGAGTTTCTATAACAGAGTAAAGTATAATAGAAGTTAATAGATAATACCTATAACTGATAGATCAATAAATAACAAGAGAACTATTCTTCAGTGATTAGAATAGTAAGGACTAAATACTGTATTAAAAGGTTTGACAGTGGTTTCCTCTAAGAAATAGAGCTGGAATGTGGGAAGGAGTGAGGCAGATAACTCTTCCTTTTTTTTCCTTTTTTTTTGGTTATCAACTTTTTAATAATAATTGATTTTATAATCTTTGTGCTTATACTATTCTGTTAACATTTTGGATTAATTTTAAAAAGGAAAATATATGTATAAGCAATAAACTTTAAAAGTTAAGGAGAAGACCAAGAAAACTAAAGAAAGTGGAAGGGATATATTAATAAAGACAGAATTGAAATAAAGTAAAAGAAAAGAAAACAAAATAATAAAAGCAGACTGAATCAATAAAACTGAAAGCTTGTTCTTATGAAAGCCAATGCAATAGTAAAACTTTGGTCAAGTTTGATCAAGAAAATGAGAGAATAAATAAACAAGCAATATTAGAGATAAGAAAGAGGTCATACCCACTAAAACAGGCAATGAAAACAGGAAATTGTAAGAGGATAACTTATATATCTTGATACCAAAATATGTCAAAATCTAGATAAAATAAGATGATGATCTTTTAGCAAAATCAAGGGTTAGACACATGACTATATCTGTAACCACTGAAGAAACTGAACAGGTAACAAGAAAAGCTGTACAATGTCCAATTTTCAGGGCCAGTTCATTTAAGGTCCGAGAGAGATAATTTGTATTATTAATCAAAAAAGAAAATTATAGGGCTTCCCTAGTGGAGCAGTGGTTGAGAGTCCACCTGCCGATGCAGGGGACACGGGTTTGTGCCCCAGTCGGGAAGATCCCACATGCCGTGGAGTGGCTGGGCCCGTGAGCCATGGCCGCTGAGCCTGTGTGTCCGGAGCCTGTGCTCCACAACGGGAGAGGCCACAACAGTGAGAAGCCCACGTACCGCCAAAAAAAAAAAAAAAAAGAAAATTATAGACCAATCTCACTAAGAAATATGATGTAAACATGCAGATAAAGCATTAACCAATCAAATTTAGCATTACATTGAAAATAAGTATCCTCACGATCAAGTAAAAACATTTTTTTAACCAGGAATCTAATAACGGTTCAAAATTTTTAAATTCATTCATGAAATTCATTATATTACATTTAAAGTTGCAAAATAACATAATTATTGCAATAGATGATTTTTTAAAACTCATCATTTTAACCTCTGGTTCTGATTCTTAAATTTCATTAAACTGATAAAAGTGAGCCACTGGAAACCTTGAACAAATATAGTACTTAATGGTGAAATAGTTTGAAATATCCCCATTTATATCAGGAACAAGGCACTGGTAATTAACAAGATGCCTATTACTACATGTAGTATCATTGTTAGTTTTAAAGTTCTAGTCAATACTTGAGATAGGTAAATAAAATGAAAGGGGGCTTCCCTGGTGGCGCAGTGGTTGAGAGTCCACCTGCCGATGCAGGGGACACGGGTTCGTGCACCGGTCTGGGAAGATCCCACGTGCCGCGGAGCGGCTGGGCCCGTGAGCCATGGCTGTTGAGCCTGCGTGTCCGGAGCCTGTGCTCTGCAATGGGAGAGGCCACAACAGTGAGAGGCCCACATACCGCAAAAAATAAATAAATAAATAAATAAATAAATAAATAAAATGAAAGGGACAGATGCAAGAAAACAATACAACTATTTTTACAAAGGATTAATCTCCAAAATTTATAAGCAGCTCATGCAGCTCAATAACGAAAAAACAAACAACCCAATCCAAAAATGGGCAGAAGACCTAAATAGACATTTCTCCAAAGAAGATATACAGACTGCCAACAAACACATGAAAGGATGCTCAACATCTTTACTCATTAGAGAAATGCAAATCAAAACTACAATGAGATATCATCTCACACCAGTCAGAATGGCCATCATCAAAAAATCTAGAAACAATAAATGCTGGAGAGGGTGTGGAAAAAAGGGAACACTCTTGCACTGCTGGTGGGAATGTGAATTGGTACAGCCACTATGGAGAACGGTATGGAGGTTCCTTAAAAAACTACAAATAGAACTACCATATGACCCAGCAATCCCACTACTGGGCATATACCCTGAGAAAACCATAATTCGAAAAAAGTCATGTACCAAAATGTTCATAGCAGCCCTATTTACAATAGCCCGGAGATGGAAACAACCTAAGTGTCCGTCATCGGATGAATGGGTAAAGAAGATGTGGCACATATATACAATGGAATATTACTCAGCCATAAAAAGAAATGAAATTGAGCTATTTGTAATGAGGTGGATGGACCTAGAGTCTGTCATACAGAGTGAAGTAAGTCAGAAAGAGAAAGACAAATACTGTATGCTGACACATATATATGGAATTTAAGAAAAAAAAATGTCATGAAGAACATGGGGTAAAACAGGAATAAAGACACAGACCTACTAGAGAATGGACTTGAGGATATGGGGAGGGGGAAGGGTAAGCTGTGACAAAGTGAAAGAGCGGCATGGACATATATACACTACCAAACGTAAGGTAGATAGCTAGTGGGAAGCAGCCGCATAGCACAGGGAGATCAGCTCGGTGCTTTGTGACCGCCTGGAGGGGTGGGATAGGGAGGGTGGGAGGGAGATGCAAAAGGGAGGGGATATGGGAACATATGTATATGTATAACTGATTAAATTTGTTATAAAGCAAAAAATTAAAAAATTAAAAAATTAAAAAAAACAACTATTTTTATTTTTCAGTTAATATGGTTGTTTACAGACAACCACACAATTTGTTTACAAATTGAAAAATTATACTTTGTTAATGAATTGAAAAACTACAACTAATAAGAGTTGAATCAGATATAAGATGCATAAGAATATAAGATGTATAAGAATTTAAGATGTATCAGGATATAAGGATATAAGATGTATAAGAAAACATAATAAACAGTTCTCTTTTCAGAAATTACAAAAGTAAAAAATCATAAATTACCTAGGAATATACTTAACTGAAAGTGTGGAAGATCTATAAATATACAAGATCTGTAAAGATATAAACATTTTCTGAAGGGCTTAGAGGAAGACCTATACAAATGGAAAGACATACTTGATTCCTGGATAGGAAGAATCAATAATCTATCAATTCTCCCCAAATGATTTAATAAATTAACCACCAGTCCAAAGAAATAATTCTCTTTATCCACATGGCTAAATCCTCTACCTTCTTCAAGTTTTGTTCAGCCGTCCATTTCTTAGTGAGACTTTTTCTGATCACACAATTCAAAACTTCAACCTGTTGCTGCACTCTAGAGCTCTGACTCCCATATCGAACTTCCTTTCTTTTCATCTTTTTTCCATAGTATACTTGCTCCCTAATGACCACATAATTACCTATTATGTTTATTGTTTATCGTTGGCCATACCCTGATGCATGTAAATGCCTCTAGGGCAGGAAATGTCTCCTGTGTTATTCAATGAGGTATGCCCAGTGCCTTAAGCCTAACATAGGAAGTTGCTCAATAAATACTGCAAATACTTTCCGGACACTGTCAACTGTATTTTAACTCTATTTGTGATGAATTTGCCATATGGAAGTTAGTTTTTGGTAGCAAAATCTACTCTGTCAATCCAGAATAATATAGTAACAGTTTATCTTTCGGTCTAGTGGTTTAATGGTTTTTAAAATAAAACTGAACTGAATTAAAATAAAACCCAATGGTATTTTTAAAACTGGAAGAGTAAAGGTGCTAGAGGGTTTAAGATAATTTAAGACACAGAATTTTCCCAATCAAAACATGGTAGAAATGTGCAGAAATTAAATAGCATGATAATGGTATAAAAATAGAGAACAGAATTAATAAGGAAGAGTAGAGAACATGACTCATGTACAATGGGAATTAAATATCTGACTAAAGTGCAGAAAAGATGAATAATTTAATAAAAATTTTAGCTGAGATAACCGATTCTACCATCGGAGAGTCCTATCTTTAATCACAAACACAAAACATTCCAGGTGAATTTGAAAAAGATATGTGTTTTTTAAAACTATAAAAATACTAGGCCAAAATGTAAATAATTATTATATAATCTCGGCAAGAAAGTCATGGAATTCATGAACAATAAAGGTAAAATTTGACAGATTTTACTATGAAAAAGAAAACAAAAACTTACTTTCATATGATAAATATGCCATAAAAAATATTTACAATCCATATAAGGGGTAAATACCAGTACTGCATAATGAGCTTGGGAAAATTAAAAAGTGAAAGTCCAACAACCCAGTAGAAATGAAATTGCCAAAGGATATTACAAGATAATAGACATATGAGCATGGTCTTTGGACCAAATTCAACATTGAAACCAGCCCAGGAAAAAGCCATAATGATAATCAGCTCATGATTATCAGCTGAGGAAACATATCTAAACCACAGAACATGACTCATTTGTGGGAGGGAGTCATTGGTTTATAAACACAGTGCCTGGGAAGGTACTAAAGATACATAACTCTGACGATGCCAAAATTTCTACTCTCACTGAAGCCATGCTACGATGCTCTACTCTAGTTAACCCTATGGCAATGGGAAGCTGCTCTAGAGAAAAGTGCTAAGATTCTTAGCACTTCTAGTTGTTTAGTCTCAGAATAGTGTCCTCTTACCATTCTATTTCACATCAAAATTGTAATATATGAAGGGTCTAGTTGAAATGCCACTAGAGAATGGACCAGAAAAAATTGATTCCTTTTAAAAACATTTTTATTGAAATCTACAATGTTGTTTTAGTATCAAGTGTACAGCAAAGTGATTCAGTTATACATATATATATATTCTTTTTTTTTTTTTTTTTTTTTTTTTTTGCTGTACGCGGGCCTCTCACTGCTGTGGCCTCTCCCGTTGCGGAGCACAGGCTCCGGACACACAGGCTCCGCGGCCATGGCTCGCGGGCCCAGCCGCTCCGCGGCATGTGGGATCTTCCGGGATCGGGGCACGAACCCGTGTCCCCTGCATCGGCAGGCGGACTCTCAACCACTGCGCCACCAGGGAAGCCCTATATTCTTTTTTCAGGTTCTTTTCCATTATATGTTATTACAAGAGATTGAGTAGAGTTCCCTGTGTTATACAGTAGATCCTGTTGTTTACCTATTTTATACATAGTAGTGTGTATCTGTTAATCCCAAACTCTTAATCTATCACCCCTCCACCACATTCTCTCTCTCCTTTGGTAACCATAAGTTTGTTTTCTAAGTCTGTGAGTCTGTTTCTGTTTTGTAAATACAGTAAGTTCATTTGTATCATTTTTTTAGATTCCACATATAAGTGATATCATATGATATTTGTCTTTCTCTGTCTGACTTACTTTGCTTAATATGATAGTCTCTAGGTCCATCCATGCTGCTGCAAATGGCATTATTTTATTCTTTTTTATGGCTGAGTAATATTCCATTGTATATATACACCACATCTTCTTTACCCATTTATCTGTTGACAGACAATTAGGTTTCTTCCATGTCTTGGCTATTGCAAATAGTGCTGCTATGAACATTTGGGTGCATGTATTTTTTCAAATTAGAGTTTTCTTCAGATATATGCCCAGGTGTGGGCTTGCTGGATCATATGGTAGCTCTATTTTTAGTTTTCTAAGGAAACTCCATACTGTTCTCCACAGTGGTTACACCAATTTACATTCCCACCAACAGTGTAGAAGGGTTGTTTTTTCTACACACCCTCTCCAGCATTTATTGTTTGTAGATTTTTTGATGATGGCCATTATGGCTACTGTAAATAGTGCTGTAATGAACATTGTGGTACATGACTCTTTTTGAATTATGGTTTTCTCTGGGTATATGCCCAGTAGTGGGATTGCTAGGTCATATGGTAGCTCTATTTTTAGTTTCTTAAGGAACCTCCATACTGTTCTCCATAGTGACTGTATCAATTTACATTCCCACCAACAGTGCAAGAGGGTTCCCTTTTCTCCACACCCTCTCCAGCATTTATTGTTTGTAGACTTTTTGATGATGGCCATTCTGACTGGTGTGAGGTGATACCTCATTGTAGTTTTGATTTGCATTTCTCTAATAATTAGTGATATTGAGCATCTTTTTATGCGTTTGTTGGTAATCTGTATATCTTCTTTGGAGAAATGTCTATTTAGGTCTTCTGCCCATTTTTTGATTGGATTATTTGTTTTTCTGATATTAAGCTGTGTGAACCATTTGTATATTTTGGAGATTAAGCCTTGTCAGTAGCATCATTTATAAATATTTTCTCCTAGTCCATAGGCTGTCTTTTTGTTTTGTTTATGCTTTCCCTTGCTGTACAAAAGCTTTTAAGTTTAATTAGGTCTCATTTGTTTATTTTTGCTTTTATTTTCATTACTCTAGGAGACGGATCCAAAAAAGTATTACTTCAATTTATGTCAAAGCGTGTTCTGCCTATGTTTTCCTCTAAGTAGTTTTATAGTGTCCCTGATGTCAGGGAGTGTGATTCCTCCAACTCTGTTCTTTCTCAAGATTGGTTTGGCTCTTCAGGATCTTTTATGTTACCACACAAATTTTACAATTTTTTGTTCTAGTTCTGTGAAAAATGCCATTGGTAATGTTAGGGATTGCATTGAATCTGTAGGTTGTCTTGGGTAGTATAATCATTTTAACAGTATTGATTCTCTCAATCCAAGAATATGGTATATCTTTCCATCTGTTTGTGTTGTCTTCAATTCCTTTCATCAGCACCTTATTGTTTTCAGAGTACAGGTCTTTTCCCTCCTTAGGTAGGTCTATTCCTAAGTATTTTATTCTTTTTGATGTGATAGTAAAATTTATTCTATTTTTAGAGCCACAATTTATTACCTGTAACTTTGGAAATGTTATAAACTTCCTTAACCTCCTTGTAAACTGACTGCCTCAGCACCAAAGTGGCAATGTTAGAAGCTTCCTGAACCTCCTTGTGTACTGACTGCCTCAGCAGCAAAGTGGAGACAGATCCTGCTTTGCCCTCCGCACCGTGGGGCCACTGTGAGCATTTAATCATCAGACAGCAATTTGGAAATGGCTGCACTGCAATGAAGACCACAAGCAAGAGAATAAATACAAGCTTTTGAAGATAGGAAAAGTCATTTTTAAAGACTGAAATTTTGTGGTCTCTTGGAAAAGGAGAGAATAGGGAATACATTTGTTTCCTGGTTTATACACAGAAAAGAATGGAACATGGGGAATTGAGGTAACTTACCTAAATTCATACAATGTGTTGCTTTCCATTGTATATTTTCTCTAAAATACTTTAATAGTATTTATATTCACTAAAACAACAAAAGGAAGCCAGGCATCACATCCTTAGTCTTGAAATCAAGACATTTTATTTGGAAGGTGTTATGGGTTGCGTTGTGTCCTATCCTCCTAATACCTCATAATGTGACTCTTTTGGAGACAGGGTCTTTAAAGAGGTAATTATGCTAAAATGAAGTTATTACAATGGGTCCTAATCTAATATGACTAGTGTTCTTATAAGAAGAGGATATTGGAGACAGACTGGTTCAGGGGGAAGACTCATGTGAAAACACAGGGAGAAGATGACCATCTAATCCTCATGCAAAATAATGAAATTGGACCCTCATCTTACATCATACACAAAAATCAACTCTTTAATTAAAGGTCTAAACATAAGACCTGAAACTATAAAATTCCTAGAAGAAAAAACAGGGGAAAAGCTTCATGACATTAGTGTTGGTGACAATTTCTTGGATATGACCCCAAAAACATCAACAACAAAGGAAAAAATACACAAGTTGAACGATATCAAATTAAAAAACGTTTACATAGCAAAGGAAACAATCAACAGAGTGAAAAGGCGACTTACAGAATGGGAGAAAATAAATGAAAATAATCCATCTGATAAAGGGTTAATGTCCAAAAGATATAAGAAATTCTTACAACTCAATAGCAAAAAAAGCAAAGAAACTTATTAAAAATGGGCAAAAACACTTGAATAGACATTTTCCAAAGAAGATACAAAATAGCCAACAAACGTGAAGAATAGTATTAAGCATTAAACATAGTATAAAGTACAATACATAAAAAGATGCTCAACATCACTAGTCATTAGGGGAATACAAATCAAAACCACAATGTGTGTCACCTCATACCTGTTAAGATGGCTATTACCAAAAATCAAAAGAAAGCAAGTGTGAGTGGGGATGTGGAGAAACTGAAGCTCTTGAACACTGTTGGTGGGAATGTAAAATGGTGCAGCTGCTACAGAAAACAGTATAGATGTTCCTCAAAAAATTTCAAAATAGAATTACCAAATGATCCAGCAATTCCACTTCCGAGTATGTATCCAAAGGAATTGAAATCAGTTTCTGGAAGAGATATTTTCACTCCCATGATCATTGTAGCACTATTCATGATAGTCAAGATATGGAAACAACTTAAATGTCCACCCAAGGATGAATGAACAAAGAAATTGTGATATATACATGCAGTGGAATATTATGCAGCCTTTAAAAAGAAATCCTGATAAATACAAAAACACAGATGAATCTGGAGGACATTAAACTAGTGAAATAAGTCAATCACAGAGGTTAAATACTGTATCATTTCACTTGGATGAGGTATCTAAAATAGTCAAACTCAGAAGCCAAGTAGGATAGTGATTGCCTAGGGCAATGGGGAAAAGGAATTGAGGAGTTGCTACTCAGTGAGTATATATAATAGTTTCAGTTTTGGAAGGTGAACAAGTTCTAGCGGTCTGTACACAACTTGTACCTGTCATTAATAATACTATATTGTGTACTTAGAAATTCATCAAGAGGGTAGATTGCATGTGAAAAGTCTTACCACAATTAGAAAAATTTAGAAAAGTGTTTTAAATATAAAAGAAAAAACAAAAAAGATGACCATCTATATGCCAAGAAGAGAAGCCTCAGAAGAAATCAATTCTACTGACACCTTGAACTTGTACTCCTTGGCTCCAGAGCTATGAGAAAATACATGTGTACTGTTTCAGCTCCCCAGTCCATGGTCCTTTGTTACAGCAGCCCTGGCAAACTAATGCAGAAGGGTCCTTCTTACTGTAGTTAGTCTGTTTTGTAAGGCAATAGTTTACCAAAAAGCAGGGGATACTTTACTTGCATGAACAGGGGCAATGATATCTGTTTTACAGAATTAGGAAAATTGTTCTTTCTTTCTTTCTTTTTTTTTCTTTAATTGTTCTTTCTTATTGAGCACTATATTCACATCTAGAAATGGACTTTTCTGAGCCCAGGATGTTTAAATTCTGATTAACCGGAGGTGACGAATAGAGAGTGCATTAACCAGTTGACGGTAACATTTTGATGCACACTTTTCTTAAATCATCAGTGGCATATACCCCATTAATAAAGAAGTGACATGTAGAGAGGTGACAGTGGTACAAGTTATAAATAGGCTATCTAGACCTGGGGGAGGGGGAGGGTTGTGGGGGGAGTGCACAAGGTTCTGATAGTCAAACCGTGGTGGTGATAGTAACCACTTCGTAGCCAAGCACAACAGAATAGTTTCACACAAAACAAGTTGAACCCCTTGAAAGTTTTTAAACTTGGAAATAGTTCTAGATCACGGCCAGGGGAGAATATATGTAATGGTGCTCCTCAAATGTAATGTACTTAGGAATTACCTGGGATCTTATATAATGCAGCCTCTGGTTCAGGCAGGTCTGGGGTAGGGCATGAGATTCTGCACTTCTAACAAGCTCCCAGGTAATGCCAATGCTGCTGGTCTGGGGTCAACACTTAGAGTAAAATTTGCACTACTCAAAAAACAAAAGGGGAAAGAAAGTAGACCATAGAGGCATTAAAAGGAAGTTTAGAACCTAAAGCAACTAGAGAAAGAAGAACAAACAAAACCCAAAGTTAGTAGAAGGAAAGAAATCATAAAGATCAGAGCAGAAATAAATGAAATAGAGATGAAGAAAACAATAGAATAGATAAATGAAACTCAAAACTGGTTCTTTGAAAAGGTAAACAAAATTGATAAACCATTAGCCAAACTCATCAAGAAAAAAAGGGAAATTTAGAGCCTCATTTTGAAATGAAAGACATACAAATTGAAAGGACCAGATACGTTTTTCCCATGCATTTGGCAAAGCTCTGAAGATTCTGTGACACACGGTAGGAGATGGTACGAGCTTCTCCCATGGGCCGATGGTTGGAATGCTAATAAACACAACTTTGAAGGTGAGAATTTGGTCCTATCTATTAAAACTGAAAAGGCACATAATTTAGAGCCCAGTATTTCACCTTTGCAAATGTACCTTACAGATTTACTCATATTTGTGCAAAAACATAGTCTACATTTTTTTGTGAAAAAGATGTACCTGTGAGTATACTTATTTAAAAAAATTTTTTTGGCTTCACTGGTGGCGCAGTTGTTGAGAATCTGCCTGCTAATGCAGGGGACACGGGTTCGAGCCCTGGTCTGGGAGGATCCCACATGCCGCGGAGCAACTAGGCCCATGAGCCACAACTACTGAGCCTGCGTGTCTGGAGCCTGTGCTCCGCAACAAGAGAGGCCGCGATAGTGAGAGACCCACGCACTGCGATGAAGAGTGGCCCCCGCTTGCCACAACTAGAGAAAGCCCTCGCACAGAAACGAAGACCCAACACAGAAAAAAAATAATTAGTTAATTAATTAATAAACTCCTACCCCCAACATCTTAAAAAAATTTATTTTATATTGGACTATAGTTGATTTGCAATGTTCTGTTAGTTTCAGGTGTATGGCAAAATGATTAAGTTATACATATACATGTATCTATTCTTTTTCATATTCTTTTCCCATTTAGATTATTACAGAATACTGAGCAGAGTTCCCTGTGCTATACAGTACATCCTTGTTGGTTATCTATTTTAAATATAGCAGTGTGTACATGTCAATCCCCAATTCTCAATCTATCCCCCCACCCCATGTTTCTCCTTTGGTAACCATAAATTTGTTTTCTATGTCTGTGAGTCTGTTTCTACTTTTTAAATAAGTTCATTTGTATTATTTTTTTAGATTCCACATATAAGTGATATCATATGATATTTGTGTTTCTCTTTCTGACAGAAGGCCCGGTCATCACTGTTTACTCAAGAATGGTGAGATCTGGGAACTATATTTAATATCTTGGATAAACCATAATGGAAAAGAATATGAAAGAGAATATATATACATAAAACTCCTGTGAATTCCTGAGAGAAAGACAAACAGGTTTTTTATTTTTTCCATCTGTTGTTCTTTATAACTCACTGGCTTAGCAAAGTACAGAAAATAAGGAAATAGAGTTTTACAGCTAGATGTTTTTCAATACTGCATTTGAGCAAAACAATGTTTAGGGTTCTTACCCCACCTCCCACTCTGACACTTTTTTAGCAAAAATACTCCTCAGTGCAAAGTGACTGTACACTTGGCACAGCTCCTTCAGGTTTGCAAACCCCCAGTTCTCTGCAGGGAAATAGCAGGGGGCCCAGAATGTGCAGAGTCCAGTGTCAAGGGCAGCATCTCCAGCTTTCCCTTTATTTGCAAGAAAGAAAAATCTTGGAGAAAAGGGATGTCTGGTCTCTCTATATTCGTGCTGTTGGCATCTCTGCCATCACGCCCCACAGCACCTGTTCAATGTTCTCAAAAATTAGGGATTCTCAGGGGATAGAGATGTTGGCTACTTCCATGACTACCTGCCAAGAGCCGTCTGTGTTCCTGTTAATCACATTTCTTCTGGCTCCGATGCCACCACCTCTTCGATTGTAACCCTTCTCTCCTTCCTTGGTGGTTTTAAAAATTATTTTTTAAGAGACGCAACATAGGATCCAATTAGCTTTTAACCAAAGCTGGGAGAGGGTTCAACTGAGCTTTGAAATATCAGAAATGTCAGTTCTATCCCTGTCCCTCCAGGCAGGAAAAAGGGGATTTCAGCCTGGGCTGCTAATAGAGAGCTGGTCTAAATGGTAGAAAACCAAAAAGCAGAGGAGATGGGCAGCCCGCAATGGGGAAACCAGTGCTATTCCCAAGGAAAATGACCAAGCTGCCAGTCTTTTTTCTAACTTGCATATCTCCGAGGACATGTTACTTAGCCAGTCCTGCTAGCTGCAAAAGGAAATCCTATTACTAGAGTATAATCGCCTCTCTTTCTGCCCAACCTGCTAAACCTGGATGTTTGTTCCTGTCAACACAAGGAAATCATCCTGTCAGATCCCACTCTCCAAAATAAAGCTCAGCGGTTGTAGAGGTAACACAAGTCAGCTAATGACTAAAGATTCAATGGGGCCTGAGCGAGAGACAGCTTAGTCTATGTCCCTGTGAATTGGTGTGCTGGTAGCTTTTTTCCAAACTCCAAAGAAAGAGCTAGATTTTTAAAATCATCATTGTAACATTAAAAAATCACCAGCCCTTGCCCTTTCTCCCTCACCAGTCAGCAATCTTTATCTTTCCTCAGCACTGCTGCTGTCATCCTTGTTTATAACTTTTCCTTATGTTGGTGATTTTTTTTTCTCTCTAAATTTTCCTAAAGAGCGATAGATCAATAGAAAGACACAAAGACATCGAAACAAGAGCCAAAAAATCATCTTGGACTTGGAAGGAGAGTATTGACCAGAACCAAGGAGGAGGCTGGAACACGGTGGGCCCTCAGAGAGGAGAATCAATAAAGATTGCCTCGTCTGACCTGGCCAGGCTTTTATTAATGAATCCTCTCCTCCCTGGAGCCACAGGAAGGAGACGAATTGGGGGTACTAGCTCATCACAGGCTGTTCTGTCCTATTTTTCCCCTCCTTCAAGCTTTGAAAGGAAAGAATGCCCATTGACTTGGATGGGACCCTTCTGGGGCCCTGTACCTTGGAGACTCAGGGCTTTGACCTACTCAGCTTTCCAAGGTCCAAGTGTCATTGAATTTGCCTAAATAACATTTGTCTGAGAATCTCATTTGTGTCTAAGTTTCAGATTCAGGGGCCCATGGAGAAAGAGTTCCAAGCTGGGTGAGATGAGTATGTCTCATGTTAGTGAGATCATTAATTTAATTTCCATGGGTGGGCGGTGGTGGTAGAGAAATAAGCATTAGTGGTTGGGGAGACGGGATGAATAAAAGGCCCCATCCTTGGTGTCAGGAGGACTGGGGTTTAGAACTGTCTTCTTGTTGCCTAAGGGCTTTCATGGGACATAAAATCATTTAACAAATGAAATATATCCTAAAATATCTTTGAATTCATTTCTAGCTTTTTAATTCTATGTCGTACCAATCCATAAGGCAGGGACACTCAAAGAATGAAAGTCCAGTGTTATTTTTTGAGAAAAAAAATGGCTGGAAAGTGTTACTTATCTCCATGTCACAACTCTGCATCTGGCAGACGGCCTCGAGAATTTGGCACTAGAGTCCATGGTGACAGTGACAGTCTTTCTTCCACGTATTTCTATTTGCTAGTTTGGAGATACCTTTTAAAACTCTCTCTTGTCTTCCTTTTTCCATCTCCTACACACAGCTACCACCTCATTGTTTTTTCTCACCTAATATGCCCTCGTGTAATCTCCACACAAAAGTGTGAAAATGACTTGGTCTGAACAGCCACTTACACAGCAGGTAAATTCCATAATGGTTGGATGGGAGATTTTTGTACTTGGTTTCTTCTCGAATGTTCTATTAATAATGTCACAAACAAATGTCCTTTCAGTACATTCTCTTCCTTCAGCTTCCAGAGGTATTGTTACTGACAAGAAGCAACAAGAAAACACAGTCTCAATGTATGCTATTAGAATCTGGGTTTTTCCCTAAATTTGTTTCATCATTAATGGTGGGTGTCTTGTGGAGTGAGAAAAATTCTGAAAGTAGCCCTCTAAAAAGGTTAAAATATATTTATTTGGCAAATATTTATTAAACATTTACTGTGTGCCTAGCACTGTAAAAGGCACTGTCGAGGCATATGAAAAATTATATACATGGCAGTGGCAGAGCCTTCTGGATTTCTATTCCAATATCTCTTTAATCATTTTTGTCACACCCAACTATTAGCACAACCATTAGCAAATTATGTCAGCCTGTCTTCTTCAAAACAGATACAGAGTCTGATTCCTGAGCCACCATCATCTTTTTCCTGGGTCATTGCGACAGCTTCCTAATAGGCTTCAGCACCTCCTGGGTCTTTCTACAGTCTAGGCTCTAAGTGATTGTTTTAAATCAAGCTGGCTCATGACATTATTCTTAAATCTCACCAGTGATGTCCCATCTGACTCAGTGGAAAAGTCATGTCCTGGGGTCCCCACTATCTGGCTTCTCACTGCTATGCTGGCTCCACGTCCTACTGCCCCTCTGGAGCTTCTCCGCTACAGCCACACGGGTCCTCCAAGCATGTCAAACACACCCCTACCTCAGGGCCTTTGCACTGCCTGTTCTCTTTGCCTAGAGTACTCCTCCCTCAGATACCTCAACAATAGCTGGCCTTGACACTTTCTTCAGATCTCCACTGAAATCCTACCTTACAACTGGAGACTTTCTTGACTACCAGTTTCCTGGTTTATTTGCCTATTTACTCTCTCCATACATTATTTTTATTTGTTTGTTTGTTTTTTGTTTTTTTCTTTAATTTTTTTTGCGGTACGCGGGCCTCTCACTGTCGTGGCCTCTCCCGTTGAGGAGCACAGGCTCCAGACGCGCAGGCTCAGTGGCCGTGGCTCACGGGCCTAGCTGCTCCGTGGCATGTGGAATCTTCCTGGACCAGGGCACGAACACGTGTCCCCTGCATCGGCAGGTGGACTCTCAACCACTGCGCCGCCAGGGAAGCCTTCTCTCCATATATTATTTATGTGAGGTCCACAAAGGTAGGATCCATGTCTATTTTGTTCATTGTTCTATTCCTAGTGCCTAGAACACTGCCTGGTACAGGGAATAGGTTCAGTAAATATTGGTGGAAGTAGTTTTCTTATTTCTCACAAACAGAACACAAAGTTCATTCAAAATGATAATGTACTTACCTAAGAGATCACATTTTCACAGGCTGTCTTGTGTTTAGGAGTGGTTGATTAGATTTAAACATAAGTCTTTGGGTGGGCAGGGGGCTTTGGGGAGAGCCCAGTGAAAGAGAATGACTCATCTGGGAAACGTGTATTTTGTTCTTTCCTATTTTCCCTCTGTTCCTTCCTGGAATGTGGACTTGATGGCTGAAACTCCAGCAGCCATAATGTGTCAGTGAAGACACTGTAATGATTATAGCCATAGGCTAACGATGGAGAAGCAAAATGATAGAAAGAATCTGGATCCTTCTTATGGATACTAGTCCTGGACTGTTTATCAAGTTATTTCTTTAAGTCACTGTTATTTCAGCACTCTGTTACTAGCAAACAAACAGAATTCTTAACTGGTACAATGGCCATTTTCCTTCAGAAGGTTATATCCATTTAAGAAGAGAGGGTATAAATACAAGAAAATGTAAGTAGACAAGATAATATTATAAGAAGTGGACACAGTAAACTGCCACAAGAAGGGCATGCAATGTCATACATCCATAAAAGAATAATATTGAGAAGCTTCAAGGAAGTAGTAAGAGGTTGGTTGGGGAGGAAAAGGGACAACCAAGGGTTTGGCTATAGAAGATACTTGATATGTTGCAGGAGTAGCTTGTCTAGGTTGACTGAACAGAGCACTTTTATATAGGAAATTATTAGAAGTTTATGATTTGAAAAGAATATTGGAGTTGAGATAGAGGTAGACGGTTGACAGTGAAAAAAGAAAGCGAACAATGGAAATGAAAAAACTAAAGAGAATTTGGTCATGGGAAACAAAGGAGTGAGGGTGGTCAGACAAGCGGAGACTGTTGAAAGATGCTGAGGCCAATCACGAAAATAGGGAGTACAGGACGAGTTTCTAAGGGAAGATGAAGGGCCTGACTTCAGACATGTTTAATTCAACATAAATGGAGCTAAATGGTAAATCATTAGAGATGCAGAGGTGGGACTTGGAAAAGAAGTCAGGATTGTAGAATTAGATGGAGGAGCCATTCCCATAGAGAAGATTCAGGAAGCTACATGAATAATGGGCTAGGCAGCTGTAGACAGCTACAATTGAGTTGGAAGAAGAGGATTTAGTACAAGCCATAGACAGGGACTGATGAGTGAGCTGATAGGGAACCAAAAAGTCAAGGGGCCCGGCAGAGAATGGTTCATGAATTAGGGGGTAGACAATTATGTTCAGAACAGAACAAAATAACATTATATTAAAAAAAAAACACCAAAAGCCAAAGCAAATGAAGCTTAGAAAAGAGGACAGGATTTGGCAATTAGTTCACTAGGAGCTTTGTGAGTGCAGCTTCAGCAGGGAGAAGAGACCACAGCAGGTAAAGAAACCATTGGCAAGAGGAAGGCAGCCTGGGGCTGAGCCATAAATGTACAAGTTTGGAAAAAAGGGAGACTGGAGCTCAATGAGCAACAGGGGCAGGCAAAGTTTTGTTTTATTTTGTGTCTTAAAGAGAGAAGAACTTGTTTATGTTTGAAGGCAAAGGTGAAGAAATCAGTATAGAAGAGATTGATGTTGTGGGAAAGAGATTAATGCAAAAAGAACGTACAAAGAAGATCTTTTTCTTTGAGACTAGAGAGAATGCTAAGGGGTCAGAAGTATTTTCAAGGTAGAAGATGAGCAATCTCCTTTAGAAGGAGACTGATTTATCCATTCAATAAGAGATGGACATCTGCTGAGAACTGAGGTGAAGAAAAATGGAATTACACACACACGTGCACACACACAATTTTGTATATTTTATATTTTTTAAAAGTACCCAGGTGTTCCCTTCTTGAAGTGAGTATCCTAGGTGCTTCTTGCTGGTTCTAAGTGGTTCCAGGTGGGGGTGGATTATGTGGCTCCCGAATTTCAGCTTTGCTCAGGAGCACAAGAGCTTAAAGATTTGGAGAAGAAGCTGTAGAGTGGAGGAAAAGCTTAAGAAGCAGCTTAAGGCCAAAATGAAGACTTAAAGATAACAAAATGAGCATAAAGATCACCTACAACTCCATCCATTGTAACTTTTATGGAACAATGGACTCATACTGTTACCAACCAGCGTTCTTGGCCTTCCCTAATCAGTAGAAAATTGATAGGAGGCCAGACAGGAAACTCAGGCAAGGCTTTATTGGGGCCCCTGCTGCAGGACGGGGAAGCGAGAACAAACAACAGGTTCCCTTGCTCGCTCGCTCCCTGGCAGGGTTGGGGGGGCCGAGCTTGTTCCTTATATGGGGTGAGGGTAGGGGTGTGTTCAGGGGTCGAGCCAGAGGGGTGACTTAGGTGGTTTGCCCACCCCTTTGGTGGTGTTGAGTGCAGGGGGCATGCGCAGTACCCTGCTGTTGCTCCCGACACCCTGCTTTTGCTCCCCGCTCTTCAGAAGTGGCAGTTGGAGGGGGCTTTTTGGGGTCTTTTTGTCCATAATTTGCCCCAATAGTGTATGCACGCAGTTATTTTTAGTCCCTTATAGTTTCTTTGTATTTTGTTGCTCGAAGAGACGTTTGTCCAGGTTCAGGCACTGCAGCAAAGTGTCACAGGTCCCAAGACCCAGCCTGTCTCAATACCAGACATATTGTCCTGCAATTTTTTTTGTTTATCACATCCTGGTCATGTTTCCAGGTCTGCAAATGTGGATCTACATCATTCTTTTGTATGGGTGTTTTTCCATCATATTAGTGTACAATGATTTATTTAGACATTCTGTAACTGATGACATTTTAACAGTTTCCACTATAACCGCTGCTGCAGTGAGCATGTTTGTACATATATCTTTATGCACTTGTGACACTATTACTTTAGGAGAAATTCCTAAAGTTAGATTTGTTGCTGCCAACATTTTTTTCAAAATATTACACTTATTAAGTCTTTTAATAACCGGAAATTCTTCTTTTCCATAACTTTTGCCAATATTGTCTCTTAATCTTTTAAATTTTGCCACTGAGAAGCAAAATACCTTCTTACTGTTTTCAAATTTGCATTTCCTTAGTTACTATCAAGGTTTATGATATTTTTCTATGTCTACTGGCCCTTTGTATTTATTTTTCTGGGAATTGCCTATTGCACCGTACAATTTTCTGTTAGACTGACTTTTTCATATTCATTTATATAAACTCATTTTGTATTTTGATTATTAACCCTTTATTTCTAATATATTGCAAATGTTTTATCCTAGTCTGGCACTTTGATTTTTGTTTATGTATTCTTTGCTTTAATAAATTTTTTAATACTTACACGGTTATATTTACTAAATTTTTGCTTTGGTATTTTGAATTTTAAAGCTTTCCCAACCCCAAGCTTAGAAAAGTATTGCCCATACATTTTCTCCTAATACATTTTTAATTTTGATCTTACATTTATATCTCTAACCTAGATGAAACTAATTTTTGTATTTAATATAAGCTAGCACCTATTTCCTTATATATGAATTCCTGATTGCTTTAACACAATTTACTTCAATCCATTTTTTCCCTGGGATTTAAAATACTACCTTTAGTATATATTAACTTTCTTTTTTTAAATATATATATACATCTATTTATTTATTTATTTTTGGCTGCGTTGGGTCTTCCTTGCTGCACGCAGGCTTTCTCTAGTTGCAGCGAGCGGGGGTTACTCTTCATTGCCATGCATGGGCTTCTCATTTTAGTGGCCTCTCTTGTTGTGGAGCACAGGCTCTGGGTGTGCTGGCTTCAGTAGTTGTGGCACACAGACTCAGTAGTTGTGACTTGTGGGCTCAGTAGTTGTGCCTCGCAGGCTCTTGAGCATGGGCTCAGTAGCTGTGTCGCACGGGCTTAGCTACCCCGTGGCATGTGGGATCTTCCCCGAGCAGGGCTTGAACCCGTGTCCCCTGCATTGGCAGGTGGATTCTTAACCACTGCACCACCAGGGGAGTGCCAGTATATACTAACTTTCTACTCATTCTTGAGTTTCTCTAGATTCTCCTCCTATAATTTGTTCATCTGATAGTGCTAATCTTATCATTATAACTCATTTTCCAAACTTTCTTGGCTACTTTCACTCATTTATTCTCCCAGGGGGACTCTAGAATCAATTTGTCAAGTTAAAAATCAAACACACATAAGAAATGACTGGGATTTGTATTGAATCACCTATATATTTAGTGTTTCCATCTGGCAATATGGCTTATCTCCCTCGTTATTTGACATTATTTCGTGTCTTTCAATACAATTTTAGAATTCCTTAGGGAATCTAACATTTTTGTTGCCCTTTTGGGTATCGCTTTATACAATAACATTTTTCATTTAATACATTAAGAAACTATGTAACAGATTTTTAAAATGTTGATTCATTCTTTAAAATGGTGGGTTATTCTTTTAATTTTTTTCTGCATTTGATTTACTGATGATTTGCTTAGAAATTTTTGTATCTGTATGAGTAAGCAATAACTCACTAGCATTTTTCTTTTAGTGCTACAATTTTTAGTTTTTTTAGGTTAATTAACTTATTTTTGATACGTTGGGTCTTCGTTGCTGTGCATGGGCTTTCTCTAGTTGCAGCAAGCAGGGGCTACTCTTCGTTGTGGTGCACGGGCTTCTCATTGCAGTAGCTTCTCTTGTTGCAGAGCATGGGCTCTAGGCGCACTGGCTTCAGTAGTTGTGGCTCGCGGGCTCTAGAGCATGGGCTCAGTAGTTGTGGTGCACGAGCTTAGTTACTCCACGGCATGTGAGATCTTCCTGGGCCAGGGCTCAAACCCTTAACCACTGTGCCGCCAAGTAAGTCCCTCATTTTTAGTTTTGATGTAAGAAATTTGTTCGCCTTGTGGTCTCAATAACATGGAAATTGCCTGTTAGGTATACTCTGAAACTGGCACCCTTTCAAATAGTAGATCTTAGACAAACTTTTCCATTTCTTCTTTGGATTTCAGTCTACTTGGCTTTTCTATCTTTTCTTGAGCATTTTTTCCCACTTGATTTTGACTATATAGTCACTCATTCAATCTTGCCTTTCAAATTTTTGACAAAAGGGACACAAAATATTACATAAAATTATTGGAACCTATTTCATACCTGTTATAATTCTTTCCTATTTCATTCTTAATGTGGTACTTTTTGTTTGTTTTCCTCATTTATGATCTTACTTAGTATATCAGGTATTTATCCATTATATTCAGGTACTTGAAGAAGCTTATTTTAATTTCATTTATCAATTTACTTAATTTTTGTTTTCTTTGTTAGTTTTAGCTTTTAAGTTAACTATTTCCTTCTATTTTCTTTTGGTTTATTTTGTATCCTCTTCCTTCTATTCCTAGTTTGCTGAGAGTTTTTACTATGAATGTATGTTTGATTTTATCAAATCCTTTTTCTACACCTGTTGAGATACTCATTTTTTTAATCTGTTAATATAGTGTCACTGACTTTTAGATTTTAAAACAACATGAACAAGGAACAACCATTTTGGATTACCCTTTTTATATAATGTTGAATTTAATTTGTTAACATTTTTTAGAGCCAATTTCCTTCTATTTTCATGTGGGTTATTGGTCTGTAATTTTCTTTTCTCCCTTCCAAGTACTACTAACCAGGTCCAACCCTGCTTAGCTTCTGAGATCAGGTGCATTCAGGATGGTATGGTTATAGACTGTAATTTTCTTATCTTATAATACCTTTTTTTTTTTTTTTTTTTTTTTGCAGTACACGGATCTCTCACTGTTGTGGCCTCTCCTGTTGGGAGCACAGGCTCTGGACGCGCAGGCTCAGCAGACATGGCTCACGGGCCTAGCCGCTCTGTGGCATGTGGGATCTTCCCAGACCAGGGCACGGACCTGTGTCCCCTGCATCAGCAGGCGGACTCTCAACCACTGCGCCACCAGGGAAGCCCTCTTATAACATCTTTGATTTGGAGTCAGAGTAATGGAAGTGTTTTCTCCTCTTGTAATTTCTGGAAGAATTGGTGTAGAAATGATGTTATTTCATCTCTGAATGGTAGAATTCACTAATGAAGTCATTTGGCCTGAGTTTTCTCTGTGGGAAGTTTGCTAACTACTTCAATTTGTTCCATAGATGATGGTGATGATGATAATAGCTAATCTATGTTATGGCCTATTATGTGCTAGGCATTATAAAATTTATATGAATATGTAAGTCACTCCTTACCACAGCATTATGAAATTTGTGCTCTTACTCTTCTCATTTTTCGATACAGTAACAAAGTCTCAGAGAAGTTAAGTAACTTTCAGAAAACACATACCTAATAAATAATAAAGCAAGGCTTCAGATTTATGTCTTTTCTATTCTAGAATCAGAATCCTTCCACCACATATTGACTATAAATTTTTCATCCTAGTTATAGGCCTGGGAGTCGGAAACACACTCTCTCATTCATTCATTTATTCATTTATCCACTTACTTCTTGCCGTCGTGCGACAAGCATGTTAACTGCTCACCATGAGGCCATACCACGTGTCAGGCTCTGCGTACAAGGCATGCTAATCAGGGACCCAAGAAATGAGGTGGGTGCACAGGGTTTGTTATTGAGGATGAGTGCAAATATCTCCTGTTTGTCTTCAGAGAGAGATTTTCTTCATAGGTCCTCAGGAATGCTTACCTATGACAGTGTTATAATATTGTTTGCAATTTCTCTCCCATCTAACTCTCCCCAGAACTATCTTCTCACCCCAAATCACATTCAGTACTCCCACAGCACTTAAGAAAAATGTTACCTGGATGCCAGTTCCGGTTAGCACCACCAATAAAATGCCGTTCCTTGACAGTAAATGCAGAAACTATACAATCTCAGACCCCATATGCCATCTGCCATGCTAGGCAAACCCAAGTCTCTGATGTGGAATTTCAAGAAGCAATTGAAACTAATCTACATAATTTCCTTAGCAATCAAAAAAATAAAAACTTTCCTCCAACCGTCCCCACCCCGCCCCGCCAGTGCTTTTTGATTTCTCACAGCAGTCCTGAAGTGTTAAAGCTTTACAGATATCCCAGCATTTATTTCCTTGCTGTGTAGGGTGGAGACAGAATGAAATCACCCATGAGTCTACAAGGAGGTTCTCAATCACAATTTTTCTTTTACTTGAAACCACATGTTCCTTTTCTTTGAATATTTTTCGGTTGGGTTAAAAAGGAGGCTAGAGTTGAAAATGTTCTGACGCTTAAAAAATAGTTGTTGCTGGGAGGGTTTTTCCCAGTTTGAAAAATAATACAGCATGCTGCCAAAGAAACAAATGAGTCACAGGAACTGGAAGCCAAGAGGCTAAAAACAAACAAAAAACAGCAACAAAAAAACTCAACACTAACATCTGCTTAGGTGTATGTCAATGCTTGGCAGGAAAAATGAGCCTACATCTGTCTGGCTGTCTAGAACTGCACCTGATACATGCTGTGATTGGTCCAACTGGAAAGAGGACCCAGGAAGAGACAGCAGTCAGCTTGTACCCAATGATTCCTTGTATTGTCAGAAATTCGGTTCTAGGTTCCAAAATCTGCTGTCAAGTCTCCTGATTAAATTACTGCTGACTATCAGATGGTGATGGTGTAATGACTTTAGAATATAAAGTCCTTACAACAGTCTTTATTCCATGACATCATGTTACAGATGAGGAAACTGAAGGACAAAAAGGCTAATTAATTTGGCTAATAGCCAACTTCTAGGTAGTGGATACTTCCTACCAGGATACTGACACAGCTACAGTGCAGACACAGAACAGCCCCCATACTGCAGGGATGCCTCATGGTACCCTTCTACCATCACACTCTTTTCCCTCCTGCCTGCACTCATTCCCTCTTTAGCTCCTGGCAACAGATCAATAATCTGTTCTCCATTTCTGTAATTTGGTTACTTCAAAACGTTATCAAATGGAAACATGAAATATGTAACCTCTTGGGATTGGCTTTTCAGCACAATTCTCTGCATTTCATCCAGACCATTGGGTGAACTGATAGTTCATCCCTATTTACTGCTGAGTACTATTCCATGGTATATAGGTATCATGGTTTGTTTAGCCATTCACCAACTGATGGACATCTGAGTTGTTTCCAGTTGGAGCTACTGTGAATAAAGCTGCTATAAATACTCTAGTACAGATTTGTATGTGAACACAAGTCTTCATTTCTCTGGATAAATGCCCAGGTGTGCAATTACTGGGTTGTATGGTAGTTACTATTTTTTTTAAAGAAACCACTAAACTGTTTTCCAGAGCAGCCGAACAATTTTACATCCCCATCAGCAATGTATGAATCATCTAGTTTCTTCACGTCCTGCAAGCATTTGGCATTGTCACTATTTTTTATTTTAATCATTCTAGTAGGTGTGTAGTGATACCTCATTGTGGTTTTAATTTGCATTCTCCTAATGGCTAATAATGTTGAACATCTTTTCATGTGCTTATTTGCCATCTGTATATCTTTGGTGAAATGTCCCTTCACATCTTTTTCCCAGGTTCTAATTGAATTGTTTGCTTTTTTACTGTTGAATTTTGAGAGTAATTTATACATTCGAGATGCTAGCCTTTGTCAGAGATGTGGTTTGCAAATATATTCTCCCAAACTGTAGCTTGTATTTTCATTCTCTTAACAGGGTTTATTTTTAATTTTGATGAGGTCAAACTTATAAATTTTTCTCTTTGGGGGTTATGATTTTGCCTGGCCTTAGCTCCTAAAGATTTTCTCCTGTTTATACCTAAAAGGTTTCTCATTTCATTTTTAAGTCCATTATGAATTTTGAGATAATTTTTTTATAAGATGTGAGGTTTAGGTAAAATTGGTTCTTTTGTTTGTTTGTTTGCACCGTTTGTTGAAAAAGCTAAACTTCCTCCATTAAAATGCTCTTACATCTTTGAAAAAGCTCAGTTTGGCATATTTGCATAAGTTCTGGTCTATTCCTGGGTTTTTTACTCTGTTCCATTGATCTGTCTGTCTAACGCTCTGCCAATATTATGGAGTCTAGATTACTATAGCTATACAATGTCTTAACATTGGATATAGATCAATTTCTCCCACTTTATTTTTCTATATCAAGATTTTTTAGCTAATATATAGCTAAACTGTGTGTGCTTTTCCATGTAAATTTTAGGATAACCTTGTCTATATCTACAAAAAAATCTTGTTGGGATTTTCACAGGAATTATGTTAAATCTATATATCAGTTTGGGGAACTGATATCTTTAGTATGTTGGGTCTTTCAATCCATGAACAGTGTATGTTCTCCAGCTATTTAAGTTTTTAAAAAATTTCTTTCATCAGAATTTTGTAATTTTCATAATACAGATTCTAAACATGTTTTGTCAAATTTATATCTAAGTGTTTAATTTCCTTTGAAGTGGTTATAAATGATACTGTGTTTTTAATTTTGTCTTCTACATGTTTGTGGTTAGTATATAGAAATGCAATTGATTTTTGTGTGTTGATCTTACAAATCAATATTTTAAGAAGCAATTTTATTTAGCAAATATTTATTAGTATTCTACTCTATGTAAATCACATCAAATCATGGGGAATATTAAAGGTAGTTAATTACTGCCTATATTTTGATTGTGTACAAACCACTCAATTTATCTGTAGCAGAGGTTCAAGAAGTGAAAAATATGAGAAGATATAACTTCAGTCCACTGGTTACACAGCATACTTGAAGAACAGATGAGAAGTTGTGCAAAGGGACAGGAAGAAACTTTTGGGTAAAATAAGAGTACATCAGGGTGGAAATTTCAGGATATCTGGGTTCTAATTGCCCTCCAGATTTTTTCTGTGGCTCAGGCAAGCCTCCCAATGACAAATGGTTCATAACATATAAGTCCTTTTCCCCCCAGCAACATATTTTAGAATCCAATGAAATTATATTCATGGACATTTTTGAAACATAGAAATACTACAACCACATTGGGTTAGAAAATGTTCCCTCCTCTAGTAATTTAAATAACTAAGATCCATTTTTCACTTGGAAAATGTTTTTAAGTTTTAACACAAAGGTAAGATGTATCTGATCAAGGTAGTCTGTCTACAAAGAGCCCTGTTTCTGGGGAACAGGAGTTAATTACATCTCACCACGTAGGAGTGAGTGCCCCTTCCATCCAGGCCAACTGGGCATCATTACAAGTGAGTAATTGCACCGCTTTTCATCGGTTGCCTAAATCATTAGAACACAAGATTATTAAACCAAGACCCTACCAATTTAGCTGCTCAAGGATGGAGTCTATTAGACCATCTGCTACCTTATCAACACCAGACACAGCAAGTCCAGGCAACTTTATATCCAACATGTAGCACCTACTGCTTCCAACTGATCCATATACTCTCTTTTAAGTGATGGTTATTTAATTGCTGGAGCTAACAAGCAATCCAACAATGCTTCTAGGCTATTAGTACAATTTGCTGAAAGTGGACTGTTGGGTTCAGAAAGAGCCAACACACAACGTAAGATTATTTCCCATCATGTTGTTCAGGCTGGAGTCTCGAAAGACTATTTCAGGAAGACATGAGTGTTGAAGAGAACAGAATGGTGACCTCATTCTTTTCTCTGCTAAAGTTCTCTCACTATGTGGAGTCTCAGGTGTTTTTAAAAGGTGAAAAACAAAAGAAAAATATGGAAACTAGAAAATATATGCATTTATTTTTACTTTTTCTCTCTGAGTCCTTTCTCTCTACTTGACATATTCTCTGTCTGTGACAGCAGAAGTAGTTTCTCTATTGTTTACTATCATACCAGTACCTGGTAGGTGCTTAAAAAAATATTTCATAAAGAAAGACATGGAAGCAATCTAAATTTCCATTGACAGAGGAATGGTTAAAGAAGATGTGGTACATATATACAACGGAATATTAGTCAGCCATAAAAGAGAATGATATAATGCCATTTGCAGCAACATGGATGGACCTAGAGATGGTCGTACTAAGTGAAGTAAGTCAGACACAGAAAGACAACTATCATATGATATCACTCATATGTAGAATCTAATTTAAAAAAATTGTACAAATGAACTTATTTACAAAACAAAAAGAGACTTACAGATATGGAAAACAAACTGATGGTTACCAAAGGGGAAATGTGGTGGGGGGGAGGGATAAATCAGGAGCTTGGGATGAACACACACACACACTCTACTATATATAAGATAGAACAGACCTACTGTATAACATGGGGAACTCTACTCAATATTCTGATAACCTATATGAGAAAGAATCTGAAAAAGAATGAATATATGTATATGTATAACTGAATCACTTTGCTGTACACCTGAAACTAACACAACATTGTAAATCAACTATACTCCAATAAAATTTTTTAAAAAAGAAATGAATGTGGCCTAAATGAATATAAAGGTAAACACACATATGTGGGGAAAGAGGGAGGGAGGATGTCCACACAGAATTTGATGGGAAGAGAAGGAAAGGGTCAAACAAACCAGTCAGCAAACCAGTCAGCATGGTCACTTCCATCTCTTCTGGGAACTTCTGAGAACTAGAAAGTCTGGAAGAAAGAATTTGGACTTGCTGGAGAACTGAGCCACTGGCCGAGCATTTAGAAGAAAATGATGCTTTGGGTGAAGGTGAAATGAGGGCTTTGCCATCTTCTCTCCAATAAATCTTACTTCACCTTTCCTCGAAGATGCAGCTTCTCCATGAACCCCAACTTCTGAAGTAATGAGACCAACCAACTTACCTTCACTCAACCACTCATTGTTTGAGAGTGGATTCCACATCTCACCTAAGTGTATGACAACCTTGTAAGTTCTTCAGAAAACAAAGCCATGGTTTTGTTTGGCTTTTTAAAATTTTTATTTTTATTTTACATTGGAGTAGAGTTGATTTACAATGTTGTGTTAGTTTCAGGTGTACAGCAAAGTGATTCAGTTACACATATACAAATATCTATTCTGTTTTAGATTCTTTTCCCATATAGGTTATTACAGAATACTGAGTAGAGTTCCCTGTGCTGTACAGTAGGACCTTGTTGATTATCTGTTTTATATATAGTAGTGTGTATATGTTAATTGTCATGGTTGTGTTTGAACTTCTCAAGTGCACCTGGCTAAGTACACAGCTGGTACTGGCCACTGCAGCCTGACTGAGGGGAAGGAACCTGTGTCTCCACATCACTTTCCTCTGGGTTCTTTCAAGTTCAAAGAGGTAAATCACTCAAATTTTGAAGACTCCCTTCTGATCTCCTTCAAAAAACTAGTGGATAACAGGGTCCCCTCTTTAAAAGGATTACCTCCCTAATATTACTTTAGTTGGATTATATTAAAAATGTGTTTGAAACATTTGAAAAGAGTGATGCTATAACAGAGAGTGGGTCCTTTGGAGTCAGGCAAACTGGGTTCAAATCCAGGCTCACTCCTTATAACCCTGTGACCTTGACAATTCTTTGAGATGGTGGTGATAAGGTGGCTGTGAGAATTACTTGTGCATGAAACTATTTAAGACAATGCCTGATATTTTGGTGAGTGCTCAGAAATGGAAGTAATTATCAGCTTTGATTAACCACTCTGGCCCTTGTTTCCCCTCCCCGACCACAGGGAGATGGTGGGGTGAATGCAGATGTGCACCCAGCGGGGAGAGCAGAGCAGGTGAGGGTGTGCAGACGTTATTGTCTTGAGGGTACATTTTACTCCATGATAATGAATTTAGAGCATTATTTTCCACATTAAAACAAACCCAGAGCTATATACAAATCGAAATATGCCTAAGTTTTTATCAAAAATTAGGAGACCTCCTAATCTAGGGTTTGCTTCAGGATGCTTGGTGCTACTCTTGAGGGCCTGGGGGACTGTGTTCACTCCACTCTGCTGTTGGGGGTAGTTTGGAGGAGGAGTTTGAGAAGCACTGTGAGAAAGTGACTGGTAAACCACAAAACAACAAAAACTACTAGTTGAAATGATGCATCTGGTATCTGCTAAGCTTCCTCGGTAGAACCAAGAGCCAGACATCAGGTGCACATAGACTGAACAGGAGTAAATGTGGTCCAGTACATGCCAGCATGAGCCTGTCTCCAGCATCACGCCTCTCCCTCCTCCCAACCTCTCTTCTCTTGGGGGACTGAGAATTCTTTGAGGACCAGTTGACATAGTGAATTTAATTCCCCCAAAGGGACATAAAGGAGAATTTCAGCAAGTCCCTGGAAGTTTTCAATTGAACCCCAGTCACTGTATCCTCCTCCCAGAGATGGTGCCAACTCTCAGCCCAAACACTTAGCTACCATGTTATTAAAACTCACACAGGTATCAGGCTTTATATTGCCTATAAGTTTTCCTAACAGTTAACCTAGTGCTTAAGATTCTTACTAACTCTTCCTAGGTGTATCTAAAAGTTGCACATCATTGAAACATTTTTGTGTTAGTAAAGCTATTTGTAATAAAATTATACTCACACATCCCCTGTCACCAAGATAACAACCAATACAAACTCCTCTTGAAAACCAGTGAGTGAAACATGGTTCATCTTGTTTGGCCAACCCAATAGAAAGCCAATGGCTACAAAGAGTCTCCAGGTATAATTAGCTACTGGGCCTCTAGATTATAAATAGCACTTAGTAGACAATCAAGGTTTAGTAGATTTATTTATTCATTCAACAAATATTCGTTGAGAGTCTGTGACAGGCCAGGTACTGGGTAAGTCACTGGATGGATAGATGGATGGATGGGTGGAAGATGGATGGATATATGATGGTTATATCAGTGAATGGATGGCTCTCCAAAATGTAAGGCAATTAACACCTGATTTAAACCAATCACAATACTACCTTAGAAAAGATCAAGGGTAGAGAGCATATTCTTTTTTAAAGAAGAAGTTCAGATCTATAACCATTTGGAAACACACTATTTCAGATGTAACTTGGGCTCTGAGTGAAGTTTCTTGGGTATTTGTGAGAATTAATCATAGTAAGAGTTATGAGTAATTTCAAATGTGTTAGGTAAAAGCTTTTATTTGATTTTTACCCCCAATGGACAAATACCTTTAGTACTCCTGTGGTGTAAATGATTTTATCTTCCCCTGTTAGAGACCCTCCGAGGTCTAATATGTTGGAGCAGAACCAGCTTTCAAAGCCTTCAAAGAAGAAACTGAAAATTTCTGTTATGTTTTAATTTATATTTTGAGTTTTTATAAGGTGTACCCAAACTTTGCTTGTGGAAAATCATCATTTATCTTAGTGATTTGCCTGTGCATGTTATTCAGAGTAGTAGATCCATTAAGAATGTCAGCTTCCTGAAGACAAGGACTTCCTGGTTGTTCATAGAAACACCTTCACAGTACCTGGAACTTTGTTAATTGAATGAATCAATTAATAAATGCAAGGCCCAGGTTAAGTTTTATTACTGCTATTGTGACATTTCACCTTGTTACATGTTGGACCATACCTCTCCAATGCACTGTAACCCTTTTCATCTTTACAGCTCTACTGTAACCTTGATAGCAATGCATATTCAAAGAAAAAAGTAAAAGCAATAGGGACAGAGAAAATAGATTAAAGTCAGCTGTATTTAAACAAAATCAGAAACACCATCTGTATCACACCAGTCATTTCTTTCTCCTGATCACAATAACAATGGCTCTAATATGTTTTAAAATCATGTTATTCCTTACCACTTTCTCAGATTAAATTAGATTATTAATCTTCAAGAGGTGTGGATTTTCTTTCTCTTTTTCTAATCTAGAAAGTTCTAGGCAGAAATATTGTTTAGTACAAGTCAAATGCTAGTTGATGTTCTCTCCTTATAATATCTCAGCATAGAAATGGACCAAATTCCCCATTTTCCCAGCTATAAGCAGAGAATTCTACAATCATAAAGAGATAGTCTTAGTGGGATTTCTCCACATACACACTCCCTCTGCCCTCCCCAGGTCTTATTAGTTTCTGACCTTGGGATTATATAACCTTCATCCATCAGGACAATGGCTACAATAATGTGCCTGGATCTATTTATAAAGACAGTGTCAACTAAATCCTATCCTCCTAGAATTCTTGACCAACTTGATAGATGTTTACCACACTTGACTCATTTGCTTCATTAAGAGAACTCAGACATTATTTTCAAATAATACAAATCATAGTCTTAATAACATCTCCCCATCCTCTCCCTAGCATATGAGCCTTCCCCAAATTTTGATTCTTTAATTTAGTCATGTATCTTCCAAAGCCCTGAATTGGAGGACTCACACTTGAGTGCCAGACGCTGAGGAAACACCCATCTCCACAACCGACAGCTAACTTACTAGGACATATGTGGGTCTAGCCTGTCTTGAGGTCATATTTTATTTTGACCCAGAACATTTTCCAAGGCAAGGGAAAAGATAGCTAATCCATCATTTAGGACCAGAAATGTCATTCTCAGGTTCAAGTAGCACTTGGAAGATCCTGTGTATTATGCCCCAACCACAACTGTGTCCCTCCTGAAATTTATGTGTTGAAGTCTTAACCTCCAGGACCTCAGAATGGGACTGTATTTGGAGATGGGGTCTTAGAGAGGTAATTAAAGCCAAATGAGGTCATATGGGTGGGCCCTAATCCTATATGACTGGTATCTTTGTAAGAAGAGATTAGGATGCAGACACACACAGAAGACCACATGAAGACAAAGAAGACGGACATCTACGAGTCAAGGAGAGAAGCCCTTAGAAGAAACCAACCCTACTGACACCTTGATCTTGGACTCTTGGCCTCCAGAATTGTGCTAAAAATAAATTTCTGTTATGTAAGCCACATGGTCTATGGTATTTTGTTATAGCAGCCCTAGCAAACTAATACACTGTTTTAGAAAACCTGGAGAAGAGATGCCTGATTAAGGTAGAAGGAAAGATAAAGAAAAGCTGAGGTTCTTTCAGCATCTGAGGTGGAAGAAGTCTGTGAAATGGGACTAGAGATAGTTGCCTGCATTAAAAAAAAAAATGAGTAAAGCTTACTGAGGATGAGGGACCTTTCCTTTTGGCCCTACTTCCATTCAGGTGGAAGCTAAATTGATTTCTGCTTTGTTCCCCCAACAGCTTGCATTAGCAACTGGCCACTGCCAAGCTTGGGCCAGGAGGGAAGAAGCCTTTATCTGTATGCAGATGAGGGCTTGGGACAGGCTTCTAAACCAAACGCCCTTGGGCCTTTAACCTGATGTAGGAATTCAGCCTCATTTCTGGCCCACAAATCAATTCATCCCAGAGAGAAACCTTGGGGATAAACATTCACACACCATCAGGAATTCAAAACCTTACCTCCTGCAAGACTGGCTTCCAACAATTTGGAATAATAATACACCCCAACACAAAGACCTAAAGCAACAAAGCCCATCTCAGACTACTTAAGCACACTTAAAAAGCCCAAAGCAGATGGTCAGCCCCTTCCCAAACTGAACAAGCTGCCCTGGACCTAGTGAACTCCCATGTTGGTGCCATGCTTTCATCTGGCTTCCAAAATCTAACGTTCACTAAGCACTCCCAGTTTTAGGCAAGTCCCATTTTCACTTTCATTTAGAGAAAGATACGAACCAGTCCTTCCCAAAATTTAGAGAAATAACTCTCTTTTAAAATTCACTAGCAGTAGCACCTTGAATAGCTGAAATACCTCGCTTTTTTTCTCTCAGTGGTAACCCTTGTTTATCTGATGCCCTGAGTGGACCATTTTTAACACATACTCTTCTATATAACAAAATTATTTTTGGCAATAATCATGAAATTAAATGGATCATGGCCAGAAAATAAATGCAAACAATGAAAACTTTCCTTTTATTGAATTTTGTATATATAATCATATTAGTAAAAAAATAATGTAAAATATCAATGTTTGAAAAAGGGGGAAAGGAATGAATCAAGACTTTCTAATTAAATACAAAAAGTCCAATTTAGGTAACCATGAAATTGTATCACTAAATGAACATTGTAATTTCTGGATCAATCACTTCTTAGTTAATTAAGAAACACAAAAGAAGAAATATCAAGTTTAAAGATAATCAAATTATGTAAAATATTTCACATATGAACTAAAATTTGCACTTACCAAACAAGAGATAGCAGCTCAAGGCCCACACCCTGTTTCACTGTTTTAAATTTTAAACACTCAGATAAATTCCAAGTGATCACAAAGAAAGACAGAATGAAGTAACTCAAGTTCTGTCTCTTCATCTCGATTGTTGTTTACCTCAGGTCCACCATAGGGAGTGAAGACTAAACTGTGCCCCATGTGAAATTGAATGACTCAGGACCCTTGGGAACTCGCTCTTGAAACAAACATGTGTAGCTGAGTCCACAGGGAAACTGGGCATTTTCTAAGTTAACTCCCATGTAGACTACCTACTTAGTAGTATGACCTGTTTACTAATAAAAATGTACTAATCTAAAGATTTCACATACAGTAATCATCTAGAACCTAGAGCCACAAAATTTTTTTGAGAGGGGAGATATTATGACACTGATAATGATTATAGAATTGTTGGCACATCATGATAGTAAAAAGAATTTTCATTTATGATTTATGATTTTTAAATTCTCTATAGACAAAGCACTCCTCTCCTGCCTGAATCTGGGGAGAAGCCCTGCCACTGCCCCGCCCTTGGGTGTCCCATTGACTTTTCCTCCTACAAAGTGTGGCCCAGGAGCTCGGTTCTGTTCCCACACACTCCACACTTTACTCCATCCTTTGCCTCTGTTGAGCCACAGAGCACTTTAACCTTCACTAGAGACGTGATGATTTTAAGGACAGGGATCTATCTCTCCCTTCTTTATATCCCTCATGGTATAGATACCAATTGAATAAATGAATGACACAATTTATAAAAGATTTACTAATTTTTCTTACATATGTATACATACCCTGGGTATTTGTTTAGAAAGTTATATAAAATTTTTAATATTGTAAGTAAGTCTTAGAAAAAGAAGTCTGACACTAAATCATAATCAGTCATACATACTGTATGACTTTGTTTAAATAAAGTACAAAGAAAGGGAATCTATTCTAAACTTCTAGATGTCGGGACACTTCCTGTTACTCCAGTCAAGGCAAGGAGGTTGTGCTAATAACCATGTGGAAGCACAAGGGGGCCTTGGGGGTGTCTAGTGATGTTCCATCTGTTGATCTGAATGTTGATGCGTGGCTGGGTTCTATTTGTGAAGTTCCCCAAGCTGAACATTTATGATATATGCACTTTTCAATAGGTACATTACACCTCAAGAAAAAGATTTTTCTTACAAAAAGAATCACAGAAAAATGTATTATATATTCAAGAGTAAAGATGTATAATATTTGACCACATATAGGAAACAGATGATCAAAACCTTCCATCAAGTTGGGTAATAGCTTTAATCACTCTAACTTTCCACAATCCTTAAAGGTACAGGATTTCTCAGTTTACTGAGACTAGTTATTCACATCTTAAGAACTAAAACCAGCTTTAAGAACACTGCCCAATGATAGGTTTGGTTCCAAACTCATCTTTTACACCTCTGAGCCAGGCTGACTCTGGAATGATCTCTAGTTGTCAAAGTTTTCATCCTTCTTTTCTCTTGGTCCTTCATTCTCCTCCTCTCATGACCTTTCTCACCTCTTTCCTTATACTAGGCTTTCTGCTTCCAGAATATTGTCAATACCTTCTTTTTATTTATTTATTTATTTAAATTTTATTGAAGTATAGTTGGGATTTACAATGTTGTTAATTGCTTCTGTACTGCAAAGTGACTCAGTTATACACACACACACACACATACACACATATATATATATTTTCATATTCTTTTCCATTATGGTTTGTCATATGGATATAGTTTCCTGTGGTATTCCTTGTTATTTATCCATCCTACATATAATAGTTTGCCTCTGCTAATTCCAAATTCCCGTTCCTTCCTTCTCCCACCCCACCCCCTTGGCAACCACAAGTCTGTTCTCTATATCTGTTATTCTGATTTTGTTTCATAGATATGTTGATTTGTATCATATTTTAGATTCCACACATAAGTGGTATCATATGGTATTTGTCTTTCTCTGTCTGACTTACTGCATTTAGTATGATCATCTCTAGGTCCATCCATGTTGCTGCAAATGGCATTATTTCATCCTTTTTAATGGCTGAGTAATATTCCATTGTATATATGTACCACATCTTCTTTATCCATTCATCTGTTGATGGACACTTAGGTTGCTTCCATGTCTTAGCTATTGTGAGTAGTGCTGCTATGAACATTGGGGTACATATACCTTTTAGAATTATAGTTTTGTCTGGATATACACCCAGTAGTAGGATTGCTGGGTCATGTGGTAGTTCTATTTTTAGTTTTTTAGGAACCCCCATACTGCTTTCCAGAGTGGCTGCACCAATTTACATTCCCACAAGTAGTGTAGGAGGATTCTCTTTTCTCCACACCTTCTCCAGCATTTGTTGTTTGTAGACTTTTAAATGATGGCCATTCTGACTGGTGTGAGGTAAATACCTTCTTTTAAACATCTTGATAAGCACAGAAAATTTTCTCACCTCACCCTCCAAACAACTCAGTTGATTCCCTATTCATCTCTAGACATCCTTAAAGTTCACCAGTGATGTCCTAGAGTGTCGGAATCAACCAAAAGCCCTCATCTACTTCATCTCATCTCTTTTTCCTTGGAGACTCTCAAACCCCTTGGCTTTCCATAAATCCCACTCCTTTTCCAGAAAGGAGGGTGATTTGTGAAGGAAGACAGTCTGTGAGGGGAAATGCCCATAAACCTGGGAGCAGTGAAGAGTGATGGGGGTGGGGGCGGGAGGGAGGGGGATGACAAGAGAAGAGGAAGAGAGGAATTGACAAGAGTAAGTAGGTGAACCACAGTGAGTCACATGTTTGCCACAATCTGACACAACCGTAAGAGAAAAATATTATTTCCTGGAGTTTTCGGAATCTAGTGACAACAACAACAACAACAACAGCAGCATCAACCATAGCTATTGTTTATTAAGAGCTCATGATATGCCGGGCATGGGGAAAAGCACTCTATTTTAGTGTGTAGTGTTTAGTGTTTGATCCTCTCAATAAGCCAGTGAGGTAGGTATTTACAGCTCCACCTCACAGATGAGATAACTGAGACTCCACTAAGCTAACAGGGAATCAAACCATAATTTGAATCTAGTTTTCATCAAGTGAATAAATTTACATAATAAATGGCTTACTAGTATACATTACAATAAATTACATAATCAATAGCATTACATGATCATTTCTATCAATCCTTACATGTGAATCTGGGATGCAATGCCTCAGAAAGTGTGTCTCTAATTCCCCCTGATTAAACCTGTGTTTTTATCAGACCCTGGAATGATAAAAGTGTTCAGATCTAGTGAGCGTTCAGCCAACTTTCTCACTGGCCCAGTTTTGGAAATCACAGTCCACCAGCCCCCCACCCCTCTGGTATAAAGGGAAAGTGCCCCATCCAACCACTCTGGTGACTCGGTCTAGCCTATCAATTTAAAATGTAGAGATTTTTCTTTATTTTTTGAGGATGGCAGTGACAATTTTCTTATACAGGAATCTCATCTAATGAACCAGCTTCTTATGGTTCCATAAGGAGAATATAACTTATGTTTCTTCTTTAGATTCATCCATTGCACAGATATTTATTGAACTCCTACTAGACGTTCAATAAATGTATCTAGACATCATTCTAGATACCTGAGCTACATCTGTAAGCAAAACAAAATCCTGGCCTCTGTTAAGCTTACTTTCTAGCAATGAGATAAAGACAATAAACAATGAAAGTGATTAATAAGCATATGATCTAGTATGTTAGAAGGTGACAAGCAATGAAGGGTAAGTAAAACAGGGTAGGGGGTTAATTAATATTTAGATAGGCACACACTTCACACTTTTATCCTCAGGAATACAACAGAAAAAAATCAAAACATATAGACAAAGTTACACGGTCAATACATACCAATATTTGTGTATGTAAGGTTGAGTTTCAAGAGAAAATGTAGTTTGAAAAAATAAACTGCCATTGGAAAAATTGTCAAGAAAGCATCAATCAATCATTTTTCTTTTTCTTCAAATAATTCTTTGATTTTATCACATGGAGAATTCACATGTGGAAAATTAAAGGAGATTTTGGGTTGTCACCACAGTTGGATTCAAGTCGTCCTGAAAAGAATAGCATTCTACTTAATTAGTCAACATTCTTTTTTTTTTTTTTTTTTGTGGTACGCGGGCCTATCACTGTTGTGGCCTCTCCCATTGCGGAGCACAGGCTCCGGGCACGCAGGTTCAGCGGCCATGGCTCACGGGCCCAGCCGCTCCGCGGCATGTGGGATCTTCCCGGACTTGGGCACAAACCCGTGTCCCCTGCATTAGCAGGCGGACTCTCAACCACTGTGCCACCAAGGAAGCCCCAACTTTCATTTTTGACTCGAATGTTGGAATAGTCAAGACACCTTGAAATCCTGATGGAGAGTTGACTCTACAAGCCCCATAAGCCAATAATTCTAACAATATTAGAGTGAAGGTTTCTAAGAATCCACCTCAGCAATTTGCCATTACTTGTACCTTGGTTCCCAGAAGGAAATGGCTGGCTGTTCAGTGAAACACGCTTCTGAGATGAGGACCCAATTCTAGCTTCTAATTATGTGAGGAGACGCTGCTTGAACACACACATTTCCTGGGCATCTCTGTGGACACCAACCTCCCTCCTCCCCAACCACAAACACTCACACCCTGACAACCTCCACCCTCACGTCCTTAACCCACTACTCCTACCAACCCAGGAACAATGTGGTGCTCCCTTGGAAGAAGGCATGGGAGGAGTGGCCGAGTACCTTCTGTTTTTTTTTAAAAACTGTCATATGGTGAGATAGTAGTAGGTTTCAATGCTGTCACCTATTCAGTCGGTCCAGATGAACTAGAATCACCATTTCAGTGATGTCATAGCTCAAGGCAAGAACATGTCACCCTCTTTATTTTCAGCTTCCAACAAGCTGCTCAGGCAGATGCTAAATGTGGTCTTCCCTGCCACGTTCAGGAGAGTGGCCTTTGTGTGGGTTAATTGAGACCCCACTCCATTTAATAGGCTGTTGAAGTCTTATTGAAACAGAGCTAGTGCCGCAGGTTAAATACAGTGCAGTGCTCTTGCTAATCCTCTCATTAACAGGGCTGGGAGCTTGTTGGGAACTGAGAGTTTGCATGTATTAACGGGGAGCTCTTCACTCAAGCGATATCCATAAAATGACAAAGCCAGTTTGCAAATAGTGACATCAACAGTGACCCAAAGCTAGATGCCTTTAAAAAAATAAACAGCGTAATAACTGAGAAATCTTATATTCACACTTGAGAGAAGAAAATGAGAAGCTGGGAAGAGATGTCTTACTGGCTTAGATTTAAAAGTGAAAGGAGGCTGATGTCAAAACACGGCAGAGACTAGTGGATGAAGCTGAACTGAGAAATTATGTTAATGAGCCCTAGAGCTGAGGCCCATCTTTAGAAGCATCTGAGATGGCGTATTATGTTGTTTTTATTAGGGGATAAAAAACAAAGTAAATTACTGGCAATGGCTGAAATAGGTAGGAGGAAAGAATGTCGAGTTGCCAGCTCTCCTAGGAAAAGAGTGCCAGCAGAACCGCTGGCTTAAAGAAAGCGTGTGGCATCAGAAGCAGACTCCTGAAGCTGAGACAGCTCTGTGCCAGCAGGGGAAGTGGGGGCAAAGGTAACTGTGAAAAGGGGGGGTGGGTACAAATATATTCAGCTGAAGACTGTCCATCACTGACTTGTATGTCATACAAGAAAATGGAAAGAGGATTTGGATAGGAGGGTATTGATAGAAGGGACAAAAAAGTCACTAAAAAGAATGAAATAATGCCATTTGCAGCAACATGGAGAGACCTGGAGATGATCACATTAAGTGAAGTAAGTCAGACAGAGAAAGACAAATATCATATGATATCGCTTATATGGGGAATCTAAGAAAAAAATGATACAAATGAACTTACTTACAAAACAGAAACAGGCTCACAGACTTAAGAGAACGAATTTATGGTTACCCGGAGGAAAGGGTAGGAGGGAGGGATAGATTGGGAATTTGGGATTGACATATACACATTAATATATTTAAAATAGATAACCAACAAGGACCTACTGTATAGTACATGGAACTCTGCTCAATACTTCATAATAACCTAAATGGGAAAAGAATTTGAAAAAGGATAGACACATGTATATGTATAACTGAATCACTCTGCTGTACACCTGAAACTAACACAATATTGTTAATAAACTATACTCCAATATAAAGTAAAACTTTTTTTTTAAAGTGTGGCACAAAGACATGCATCCTTGCCAAATGATCTGATCCATTAGCCACCCATGATGCTTGGTGGAAAGATAAAGCCATGCTCCATGGTGGCAAATAGCACACTGGGGCTCTTGTGGCTGAATGGATTCTGAATACATTGGGTAAAATGATACCTACATTTCAGGCAAGACTTTACATCCTCTAGTAAAATAAAAATAAATAAATAAAAGCAGATGAGGGATAATGATTTGTGACACTTTTCCTAGGACTGCTGAACCATGGTACAGGGCTATTTTGTTGCCTGCCCACCTGCTCTGTTTGTGTGGAAAGGAGAAACAGCCAGATTCCAAAGGAAATCCAGTGTCACTGACCTGAGGGTCCTTCATATTGAGGAAGTGTGCGACTTCAGAGTTATTTTGTCTTAAGAAATGTGCTTTGGCCCAACTATCCAAAATTCTGCTCATAACAAGCTATGTTTAAAGTGCTATGTTGCAAAACAGAAATAGAGTTACGGATGTAGAAAACAAACTTATGGTTACCAGGGGGTAAGGGGGGGAAGGATAAACTGGGAGACTGGGATTGACATATACACACTACTCTATATAAAATAGATAACTAATAAGGACCTACTGTATGGCACAGGGAACTCTACTCAATACTCTATAATGGCCTATATGGGAAAAGAATCTTAAAAAGAGTGGATATATGTATATGTATAACTGAATCACTTTGTTGTATACCTGAAACTAACACAACATTGTAAATTAACTACACTCCAATAAAAAATTTTTAAAAATAGATAAAGTGCTATGTTGTCTAATTTTCTCTCAGTTAAACCAGCAATCATTCTACCCCTAACTAGCCATGTGGCCATAGGCAAATTATTACTCTGTCAGGACTTAAATGTCCTGTGTAATATGCATGAGTCACCCTGGAGGAAGTCTAAGATCCTTCCAAGTTCCCAAATTCCATGATTGAAATATTAAAACAGAAGGGCAACCAAAAAGAAAGTAATTGGTAAATATTTTTTCTAAAAAAAACGATGGTCAACATAACTGGCCTCTGTTAATGGAGAGAAAGGAAACAGTCTTTGGTAATTGACTCATATTTGACGTAATCAATGATCAATTCCTAGGGGAATGGGCTTAGCCTTATATGTATCCAATAATCCTTAAAGGGCCTCAGGAAATTTGGTCTTTAAATGTTTATTCCTTATTATTTCAGAGACTATTTCTGATGACCTTCCATCAACAGATGCACCAGCGCTGAACAGGAAAGTTTCTATCCTCTCCAACTACAGAGTATCAGCTGAACTGTGATTGTCTCATTGCTCTCTTCTGGAAGCAGTTGCGACGTCTCTTCGGTCTATTTACATCTAGAAGGGATCTCAAATCACCCCCTGGCTTTCTTTCCCTATTGCCACTGTCCTCCTCACTGTTCTCTCCACTGGCCTCCTTTCCAGTACTTCTACTACACAGCAGTCAGGTTAATTTTCCTAATGCCCTCATTCAAATTTACCTGCTCACAACCTTTAATGAATCACCAGCACGTAGCAGATTAATTACTGACCCTTCATTGGCCATTCAGAGCTTTTCACAGTCTGGTTCTTGCTGACCACTGTAGACTTATTCTCTTACTAAACTCTAAAATGCAAGCCTTCTACTGGCCAGACTAGGGAAATTGCTGAACTTGCTCTCGCTTTCCCGTTGCTGGGCTCTCACCCCCAGCCCCACACCCACCCATCCCAAATACCTCTTTTGCCTTCTTCTCCTGTTGAAGTCTTTCTTCTTTCGGATCCATTTCAAACACGGCCTTCTCCACAAAGCCTTAGATGGTTTCAGGCCAAAATGTACTCTCTGACTCCATTGACCACTAGAAAAATCATTCTTTTGCGACGTTATCTTTCTCTACCTTATTTATCAGGTTAGATTTGTTGGCCTTCCAGCAATAAGTAGCAGAAGTGTCGTCACGGCCCTCACCCCTCAGACCCTGAAGAGGCAGAACGCAAGGCAGGACCGCTGGGGTGTAGCTGGTAGTTAGCTCCTAGAGCCCTCACATGACGCTAGCTTTTCTGTCTGTAATTGTGGACCCGAGAGGACAACCTGTAATGAAAAACTCGCAAACGTTCCTCGGGTGAGCCCCGAAGTTTCCAGAACAGCTCACACAGCCTGTGCCCTAAACTTCTCTTTAGTCCATGGACCGGCAAACCAAATAAGAAGCTTCTAAGGCTTGTCATAGATATCCCACTAGACTGCCACCCGTTCTCATCCTTTGACATCCTTCCTGAGAGATCAGATAATAAATTTTACTCAGTGCTCCTAATAACCCCCCAGTTCACACACTGCACTAGGGCAGGAACAGGGTCATCATTTGTTTTGGTTTGTCTGAAGATATCTCACAAAAAGCCTTTCCCTAATAGGGGATAAATAAATATTTGTTGAATTAAATGAAATTATTTGCCAAAATGTAATATAGATAATAAACATAATATGTCTAATAAATAACAATATTATAATCATAAATGTTACCTTGTGTGTTCTAAGCTGCTTTTTAAAGAAATTTTTTTAAAATGAGGATAACGACCTGCGATTCATCCTTTGATACCTTGGAATTCCCATGTTAGATTTTTTTAAGAAGGTGCCTACATGTGGGTCGGCAAAAGATCTTACATTGAAAAAAAGGAAATTCAGGTTCTCAAGATGATTGGTAAGATACCCAAGATTACACATGACTCCTTATGGACAGATCCAGGATGAGATGGGCTGGATTATACTGATCTAGTGAAAGTGCAGTTCGTGGACCACACTTAATACAGAGCTTCAGGCCCCATCTCAGACCTATAGAGTCAGAATCTGCATTTCAAGATCTCCAGGCAAACTGGGTCCACATCAATGTTTGAGAAAATCTGCTCACAGATTGTACTGCTAGAAAAGAGGTAATGCCTTCGACGCTTTCAGGGATCAAAATGTTTGTTTTAATAAAATCTTACAGATAAATACATTTTCATCAACCTATGGCGGGTATAGAGGTAATGGAGGACAAAAAACAAACAAAAAGAACGACGTTGTAGGCATTCATCTATTAGCTCAGGACCAGTAATTATTATTTGGGGTCAAAACAAAACCTCCTTCTACAAGCTCACATGAGAAGTCATTGGTAACAGGCTAGCTCTGTTAAGTCCAAGGAATGAATGCAATTACCCTTCCTCCCTCCTCTGTCTAAACAGTTATTATTCTAGTTTAGCCCAGCAACCTTCAAGTCTTTACTAAAAACTTTTGGGCCACTCTAAAACTTCAAGTACTGTAATCAAGTACCCTACATTTCAAATCCAGTTCTTTATTAGGTATAAAGAATATGAATTGTCTGTAGGAAGATCATGGTTTATTTTGGTCTACAATCATATTGCCAGATTTATAAGGCAATGTTTATACTAGTTGTTGTAAAAAACAAAATACATGGGGACTCTTAGAGCTGAACCATGAGTGTGACCAAGTGAATAGAAGTAGAAACTATAGATTTAAATGTGTTCTCCCCTCAACTCCCTTCTCGTCAAGTCTCTTCTACTTTTCTTTAGAAAACAAGATTTATCAGGGGTTTCCTTGGAGAAGCACCCTGTCATTTCACCACTCTTTAAGGCAACTGTGGAATCCAAGAGGGAAATTCTGCCTTAAGAATTCCCCAGTATCATGTTGCCTCTGGTTGAAATTGATCACATTTATCAAACACTATAGAAGTGCTAATGTTATGCATCGTTACCCACAGTTAATGCAATCAAGGGAACACCTTCAGTACTCTGGGATGTGGGTGTGTGTGCAAGAGCTGTTCTTTGAGTGAAGAAAGCAGGAGAGATTACAGCTCAGGCTAGTATGAGCTCTTCTCCTTTGAAAGAAAGACATTAAGATTTCTGTGTCAATTTGGCTGGATGTTAGCAGTTCCTGATAAATCCTCTCTGAATGTTCATTGAAAATGTACATAAAAATTCAAGAAGAGAGAAAAACAGACTAAAACAGTTCTTAAAGTGGAAAAAGACAAGGCTACATGTTACAGTGAAGGGAGAATTTCAGTTAACTATGGTTTTGATGGCGATGATCAGAGAAACATAATCCTGAGATATCCATATTTTACCTTCTGAAGCAGAAGAAAAGCAACATGTGGGGGCTGGAGCAGTAAAAACAGAAGGGGTGGGGCAGTTAAGTAAGTCTGCCTATCTTTATTTAGCTCAAGGGTGTAAATGCAGCACTGAATTGAACCTTAGGCAATAACATGGCAATTATTTTCTTCCTTTATCAAAAAATAGTCCTTAAGAAAATTCTGGGTCCAGTCAGTTTTATATGAAAACTCTGTCCCTAAAGTTTAAAATACAGAAATATTCTATTTATAGTAAAAAAAAAAAAACTCATTCCATTTTTTCTCATAAAGACACCGACACTGGTACAAAACTGGATATGAACCACACCAACTCCCACTCTTGCCAAGAATACTATAGATAAATCCCATGTATAAATAAGTAGAAAAAACCTCTAAATATAACAGTATCAAATGAAATTGAAATTATTAGAGTGGTTTTAGTTTTCAGTCTCCCTAGCAAACTATTTCACCCTAAGTATCAGAGGCTGTGTTCCCTAGGAAGCAGACTGAAATTCTGTGTTCAGCAGGCAGGATGTTTACTAAGGAGTGTCCTAGGGATCTGTGGAAGAAAGAGAAAAGGAACAGGAGTGAGCAGAGGGAGAAGTTGACTTGTGACACATCCTCAGCAGAGCCCACAGGGAGATCTGAAGCTATGAGAGCCCTAAGTTTGCATGAAATGGTCCAGCTTTTTAAACCCCCACTTAATCAGATTTGGACATGGGCCACCCAAAGAAGGGACATATCTTGGATGAGGCATCTCTCACAACCGTTGCTGGAAAAGAAGAGCTTTTTGGGCTTTTGTTGGGCTTGATATGCTGGTAGCCACATTTCCTGGCACATGGAGAGGGCCTGACTATACTAACGTAAAATGCAAGCGACACTCAGAGAGAAAGCTCTGCAGTCAATAGGTTACTACTTGCAATCCCTGAGGCTTGATTCCTTCAGTTTTTCCTTCAATTCTCCAAGATAGTCCAGTATCTTTTCCAGATACACAAGTGAAGAAAACCCCCCTTCCACTGAAGCTAGTATAAGTTGAGTTTTTATTACCTGACTCATACACTATGTCAAGTTAAGCCAGTTACCAAACCTAAGCAAATAAAACACACACACACACACACACACACACAACTGTAGGCCAATAGTAAGTATGAATATTGAATCAATCATACTAAGAAATATCATGAAAAAAGCATTGAAACTGTACATGAAAAGACTAACCTACTATAACCAAATAGGGTCCACCCCAGGAATGCAAAGATGGTTTAATATTAGAAAAAAATGTGTCAATATAACCTACAGGATGACTTTAATATTCAAATAAGAAAGTATAGGGCTTCCCTGGTGGCGCAGTGGTTGAGAGTCTGCCTGCCGATGCAGGGGACATGGGTTCGTGCCTCGGTCCGGGAAGATCCCACATCTTGCAGAGCGGCTGGGCCCATGAGCCATGGCCGCTGAGCCTGCGCATCTGGAGCCTGTGCTCCGCAACGGGAGAGGCCACAACAGTGAGAGGCCCGCATACAGCAAAAAAAGAAAGAAAGAAAGAAAGAAAGAAAGTATATATGGTCATCTTAATAGAAGGGTATAGTAGGCTGAATAATGATCCCCCCAAAAATGTCTGTGTCCTAATCTCTGGAAACTATGAGCATATACTTTATACGGTAAAAGGGACTTTGCAGGTGTGATTAAGTTCAGAATCTTGAGATGAGGAGATTACCCTAAATGATTCAGGTGGGCTCAATGTAAACACAAAGCCCTTATAAGAAGGATGTGGTGGAGTTAGACTTAGGCCATGTGACAATGGAAGCAGATACTGGAATGATGTCCTTTGAAGAGGAGGAAGGGGCCACAAACCAAGGAATGCAAGTAGCCTCCAGAAGTTGGAAAAGACTAGGAGATGTATTCTCCACTGGAGCCTCCAGAAGAAGTAGGCCCTGACAACCCCTTGACTCTAGCACAGTGAGGATGATTTGAGACTCTGACCTCTAGATAGTTAGAAAATAAATTGTCTTAAGCCACCAAATTTGTGGTAATTTATCACAGCAGCAACAAGAAACTAATATAAAGTGGAAAAGACAATAAAGTTTCATATTCAATGTTGATTTTTTAAAAAAACTTAGGACACTGTTTTAGCATGACAAAAGTCAATAATCTACTTCAAGTTGTAACATATAACAGTGTCACCATTATTTTTTAAACATTGTTTGGGGTTTTTTATTAAATACAGTAAGAAATGAAAGAACTTCAATATATCAGTTGAAAAGGAGAAATGTGACTCTTCCTAGATAATATAAGAGAGTGAACTATGAAAACATTAGAACTACTGGTCACTAACTCTCATCTATATTTCAGAAATCTAAACAGCTCTGAAGTCAGACTTCTTTGCATAAGTTTGATGCCCACACTCATTTTTCAGTAAAGTCTGAGTTCAGTGAACATCAGGCTCTTTATAGTCTTTATTTATCTTTTTTAAGTAAGAATATCAGTTTATCAGCACATTGATTATGGTGTGCTGCCTTAAACCTTGCTGTGGATATTATACAACATGTGCTATAGGTGCAATATTACCTTTCCAAAAATCTAAAGTTTGGAATTTCAAAATACATCTGTCTCCCAGGTTTTGTTATGGATTGAGGGCCTATAAGCAGTTTAGTACCATGACAAGGAATAGGTAAATAAATATATGAAATCATTAACATTAAAAGATTCAGATAGACATGATATTAAAAATATTCCACTTACATAAATTATAAAATACCTAAATTAAGTATAATCTCTCAGCAAGAAATGTGTGGGGCTCCACTGAAATAAACTACAAAATGAGAGAAATAAAGAAAACGTATAAGTAGAAAGACACACTGTGTTTCTATGTAAGTAGGCTGGATATTTTAAAAATCCACATTTTCTCTCAAAATAATGGGTAGATATAATGCCATTTTAAACAAACTTGCAGTAGAATTTAATTTAGAACTTGATTTAAAAAAAGAAAAATCTCTGCAACCTCTCTTTCTTGCCTGCATGCATACTACTCACAGAAATTTACAGAAACCCCAGAGAAATGTTTTTTCTTACATAGGGCAATTCCCAACTGGGCACATTTTAATCTCTGCAAAGGGAAATGGGTATAGTTTGAGTTTGATATGACCTATTTAAGGGATTTAAGACTCTGGGATTGGGAATCACTATTCTCAAATTCAGTTGATGTAATAAACATGTGTAAGTTCACTTTTCAAAAAATTTTGCAGTAGTAAAGATGGCCACATTGTTAAAAACAAACTATAAAATTACAACAATTAAGCCAATGTGATATTAATTTTAAAATACCTTGATCAATAAAATAGAACAAACTATCCAGAAGTAAATCAGAGAATAAATGAAAATATAATGTATAATAAAGTAGGCATTGTGAAACAATAGGCAATGAAAATATTCAACAATTCTAGGTCATTAGGGAAAAAAATACATGGAAAGACTTTTTGCTCACACCATACACATGAATTTAAAAATAAAAAGAAACAAATGAATATGTTGAAAATTGTTGGGTGGGGTAAAGAAAATATTTTTTAAATCTCTGGTTGAGGAAAAGTTTTCCAAGTAAAAAATAGCAAAGGATGAAACTTTTTTGGGTCAAATGAATTGAAAGGTAAAAGCAAGCTTCAAACAAACAAACAGACAAAGAACCCCAAAATATACATGACAAATGTTTCAGAAAAAAAGCCAATCCCTTCAAGGTGTGCAATTCATACAAATCATTAAAATTCACTAAGATCCCAAGAGAAAAATAATTAGAAAAGACCCCACAATTCACACATGAGAGAATTCCTGTTCTTTTAAATGCTACACTAGAATGATTGGGATAAAATTCACTTATTCCTTTCTTCCCTACAAAACCTTCAATTTTTCAATGAATAAATATTTCAGAAGGCAACAGGAAGAAAGTAATTAACTAAAACAAGAGCTTAAATAATATGTGTACAACATGTGCTGGGAATTCTGAAGAATGTAAAAGTTACATAAAATAAGAAATTAAATTAAATCGAACAATGAACACGAAGTAAACAAATGGCATTCTTATTTCATAAATATGAGGTCACTTGATCTGGGAGTATTACAATAGAAAGAGCTATATGGTAGGATGCCAATGGGACTAAGAGGTAATCATTTTTTTTGCCACAAAATCTTCAGCATCTTTCAATTAATGCCGAGAAAGAACTTAACAAACTCTAAAATACTCTTTACTTTGGAGGCAGTCTTATGTAGTAGAAAGCCTAGAGGTCAGAGAACTGGGATTTAGTTATTTTTTATTTATTTATTTATTTTAATTTATTTATTTTTGGCTGCACTGGGTCTTCATAGCTGCATGGTCTTTCTCCAGCTGCAGCAAATTGGGGTTACTCTTCGTTGCGGTGCAGTCTTCTCATTGCGGTGGCTTCTCTTGTTGCAGAGCATGTGCTCTAGGCATGCAGGCTTCAGTAGTTGTGGCACACAGGCTCTAGAGCTCAGGCTCAGTAGTTGTGGTGCATGGGCGTAGTTGCTCCATGGCATGTGGGATCTTCCCTGACCAGGGCTCAAACCCGTGTCCCCTGCATTGGCAGGCAGATTCTTAACCACTGCACCACCAGGGAAGCCCGGGATTTAGTTATATTTTTAAGACTAACCAGCAGGGTGACAATGGACAAGTCACTTAAAAGCTCTAGATATCAGTTGGCCTTATCTGCTATTTGGTAACAATAATCCTTTGTAGGTCTTCAGCTCCTGGAGGCTTGGTGTTAATGTCCTCTTGTGATACCTCCACTTCTAAAATCTACAACATGATCTTAAAGACCATCTTATCCAGAGACAAGAGAGGTGAGGAGGTTATAAAGAAGATCATTCAGCACAGTTTCCCAGAACTGTACTTCCCAAGAAGAAAAGAAGAACTCCTAGGAAGAAAGGCAGACAGAAATAAATGAGTTTCTAAATTGAAGAGCTTATTAAGTAAAAACAAAAACAACAACAAAAAGAGTTCATTAAGTGCCCAGCAAGAAGAAGGAAGATAGACCCACACTTAGGCATATCACCACAACATTTCACAATATGAGGCATAAGACCTCACAGGAGACCCTACAGGCTTCCAGAATGAAAAAAGTTAAAAAGTTAATATATACAAAAATTAGAAGCCAGAGTAGGTTTGGGATATTTAAGAGCAATATTAGAAACTAGAAGGTGTTGGAACAATGCCTTCAAAATTCTTAAGCAAAATGATTTCCAACCCAGAACTCAATATTTAACCAAACCATCAATCAAATATGAAGTAAAATTAGACATTTTCAGATGTAATTTCTCAAAATTTTTACCTCTTTTTTCTCTTTTCTTATGAAGCAACTGGAAAATATGCTCCACTAAAATAAGAGAGTAAACCAAGAAAGAGAAAGGTATGGGACACAGGAAACTGAGGGTTCAGCTCAGAAAAGAAGGGAGACACCAGTTTTTAGCCAGACTGGAGTTGAGAACAGCAAGTCCACACTGAGGCACATCAGAAGGTTCTTCTATTTCCACATTTCTACAGGAATGAGAATGTGATAAGTACCTACTATCTTAAGAGGAGATTTAGATGATTAATGAAGTAGAATGGAATTTGATTGGTGTGTTTTATTTTTAATCAAACAACAAAAATTAAAATTAACACTATTATTAGCAGTAGGAAAAAATAAAAAGTTGTACAGGGAAATAAAAGTATAGTATACCCCATGCTCAGCTGTGAAGAGAATTGACAGTCATGTCAACAGTGACTATGATGTAACCAACAGTATAAGGAGATAAAAAGTGTTCATGAACGGGTAGAGGTGGAAGGGGTGAAAGAGATCTTTTTCTTCCATAGAGATCAATCTTTTTCTTCCATAGAAAAAGTCAGTAGAGAATGCTTACAGCTAAAACATCAGGATGCACAGATATAAGGGTGTTACTTAGAGATATGGAGTTTAAATGTCAAATACAAACAAACTCAGCTCCGTCTGACTTCAAAGTCTGTTCTTTTTACCACCACACACATGAAGTCTCAATCACAGAGTGTGAGGGCCACTGTGCCCCTCTGGGTGATGGCAATAAGTAACACAACATTAAAATAGTCAGAGATGAACAATTGGGTGCAATCAATGGTACAATGGGTGCACTGACATAGGAAGAAGGGGAAAATATTTATTGAGAGCTCCTGACAGATTTGGTTTTCTCACTTAATCCTGTTTGTCTGGAAAAACAGATACTTGTCTCTCGGAACATCTTAGCCTGAAGAATAGAGTAGAAATATATTAACCAATTCCTGGTTTATTTATTTCAAAGTGACATTTGTTCAAGATGCCCACCACTAAAGCTAATACATAAATGTTATCATAAACATCTATAGGGAATGTACAGTTTTATTGGGTCTCTGTAGATTCCAGAAGTGTTAGAGGTCGTGTTCATGTCAATTCTTTCTAAATACTACTTTATTTATAAATTAAAATTTTGATTTGTACATTCTCGTTTTCAGTTTATTTGACTGGCTAAATTATAGGAGGAGGGTTGGTTAATTTGAAACATAGTATAAGAAAAAATATGTAAATGCAATAGTGTACAAGGCATAAAAAAAAGGAACATTTGGTTAGTTCAAAATGTTCCAGCTTTTGGATCCAACTTAGGGATATAATACATAGAGTTATAAGCTTAACAGAAAATAGAATCCTTAATTATATTTTATCTAACCATCAAATATTAGCATGTTTTTTGATCACTGGGTTTTAATGCCAATCTAGTTTTCGTATTCTTTAAAGCAACACCTCTAAGCTGAGTTAATAATAAGAAACAAAGTACCAGTCAAACTGAAAATCATAAAACATTTAAAGGGCGTGGATTTTCCCAACAACTTGAATAGGGGCTGTTTAAAAATCTAGTTTCAACCTTTTCACTGCATTTCAATTTGCTTTGAAGCCCACATTACTCCAACTAGTTCCTGTCACTACATGAGTATCATAAAACATAAAATATAAGTGACAAAAATTACAAAATTGGGCTTCCATCCTCTTGATATCCAGTGGCAAAAATGAAATATACTTCAACAATACAAAGACATGGACAAATGGATATATATACATGTCAACTGTTTCAAGACAAATTTCGAAGTGAAAACAGAAAATTTGACCAAGAGGTCCACACGAACCAGGACCTTAAAAAGTACTGTTAATTGATGCTAGACACACACAAATCTAGAAACCTAAGTTTCATTATTTTTGAAAATTAATGTGTTTGTTTGTGACTAGAAAGACTTTAAAAATCTTCATCACACTCCTTAGTCTTGAGATGAGGAAACTGTGGCACCTAGAGTTTCCCAAGCTCACCTACTAAAGACATTGACTTTCAAGTCAACACATACATAGTCTAGTGTTCTGTTGGTTTGATTGTTTGTTCTTTCATTCAAAAATATTTTTTGAACACGTACCACAGGTCTGACACTGGAATATAGCAGTGAAAATAAAAATTTTTGCATCAAGAAGCTAACAGTCTGGTGGGGAAGACAGAAAACCAACCGAGGATCATAACATTTAGCCAGAGGGAAAAAAATGAAGGAGGGTAAGAAGTAGAACGTGAAGGGGAATCATGGTGAGAAATGAACCTGGAGATGCAGCTAGGGTCTGGGTCATGTAGAACCAGGGACCAGGTCATGTAAGACTTGGTGGGACTTTATATCCTGAGTATAATGGGGAGCTTGGAGAGAATTTTGATCATGCACATGACATGACCAGTTCCATTACACTGTGTTGCCTCTGTTGTGTATTTATTTATAGCACTGAATGTTTGGTGTACTTAATGCTATGGCTACATTGTCCTTTATTTTATTTCAAAAACTTATGTCTACCTTTTATTTTTAAAGACATGGCAAGCCACATAGAGAGATCCTCTGGCTTCTATGATGCTGAGGCCTTGCAAGCAGATCAGGCAAATTTGCTGGAGTTGAGGGTCAGATGTTCTATTTCTCTGTCTGCAGATCTAGGTTTCTTTCTCATGATTTATCTGCCCCACTGATCTAAGTCCTGTCTCCTCTCATCCATCATTTCTAGTGATATTTAGTCATTTTGACTTTTCCCAGAACGGTTCAAAATACACTTCACTTTAAAGATGCGATGACAGTGATGTTGTAAAAACAACACTTAAAGACGACAATAAAACTATAGCTTATCTCTGTATGGAGCACACTTCTAGGACTTTGTGGAATGGTCTTGATTTTGCCTTTATGTCCCTAAAAGATACTTATAACTCACTGGATTATTTCTATTTCTGAATAGATGAGAACAGTACTTATTTCACATTGTGTGACCAGATCACCTGAAATTTGCTCAAAAGAGTCTTCAGTTGATCTCATATAACTACATAGTCACCTTGGAAATCTGTATCAATCTGTTTCCACCTTTTCGTATCTTGAAGAAAGAGGATATGGCATGAAAAATGTAATTGTAGGGCTATGGGTCAGAATATTTGCTTCCTTAACTTTAAGTCTGTAAATTTTTATCAACCTTGGAAATAGATACTCACCTTCAGTCTTTGGGCACTTAACAAGTTATATTACCTGAAGAGCATTTTTCATGAATATTACTCTAATAGAAGTTTTCAAAGAGACAAATGACTGATAAGGTGGGGAGGGGAAGGGGGAAGGGGAGAGAGAAGAAAGGAAAAGAAGAAAACACTATTCTTCCCAAATTTCCTAAAAAATATTTAGATTTACTTAGAGGCTCAATACATCATAATTAGCTTATTTTTATTCAATAAGCATTCCCAAACTGCAACTTCGTTGTGCTTTTCATTTCAATCCAGCACCTGTCTTGCACTTTGTCTCTAAGCATATTTTGTATCTTGGGATTTGCTCACCTTTTTATGGTTCTAATCTGTACCAATAAAGTCCATGTGTTATGTTACAAAGATATTTACTCAGCTGGATATGAAACAATTTAACCAGACTTTAAAAATCCAGAACAAAAAAAATATTTATTCAGAATAATCTTGGCAGTGATCAGAGATGCCTCTCTAATTTAAATCTAGCTCTAGATTTAGAGTCAACCTTAATGACAAAGATGCTTGTCAAATATTCTTTCACATAAGATAGACTCTTATTCCTAGATAAATGTGTCTAGTGAACAGCAGAATCACAAAGGGACTAAGGAAAGGGTCACTAGCATTAGCCTTTACTTGACCTGTGAGCTTGAGTAAATTAACTCTTTAAGCCTCTGTTTTTCCACCTGTAAGTGGAAAGGAAATATCACACATAAAGCATTTAGCACTGTATCTGACACATAGTAACCTCTCCTCAATGTGAGCTATTTGTTGTCATTAAGGTGGCTCACAAGTCCTCCCCACCACCCTCCCATCTAGAGGCAGCTGTCCTGATGCACAAGGAGGACATCACCTGTCAGGAGACCACAGCAACTGAGGTGGAAAGTACCTCTGAGGTCCTTGAGTTCAACCTCCCACACCTCATAGGTCTGGAGACTGAGACCCAAGTCTGAGACTAGGGCTTGGAGCACATAGTCAAATGTGGATAGAGATTAGAGCATAGGTTTCCAGGCTGCCATATCCATTACTATTTCCTGTAATTCAAGCTGAATCAAATCCCCTCTTATAAGGTGTTATATGCACCCAAGTGATGCTTCACACGAACACATGGAGGCTAAGCAATATGCTACTAAATAATCTATGAGTCACTGAAGAAATCAAAGGGTAAATATAAAAATACCTGGAAACAAATGAAAATGGAAACATGATCTAAAATCTATGGGACTCCAGCCCCTTGGTGTGGACTCTTCTTGCCCTGCCTTGGACGGTAAGCCCGGAGCATCCAGGTCGTCTCTCAGGTGCCTGAGGCTAAGCAGTGGAATCGTATCCTGTTCCCAGCGAGCCCCTCAGATCCCCACTGAGGTGGTGCATCCAGTGAGCAGCTTTCACGGGGGTCAAGATGTCATGTGGCTGACAGGGTCTTGCTGCTCTAACTGGGTGTCAGGCCTGAGCCTCTGAAGTGGGAGAGCAAAGTTCAGGACACTGAACCACCAGAGACATCCTGGCCACATATAATATCAATCAGCAAAAGCTCTCACAGAGATCATCATCTCAATGATAAGACCTAGCTCCACTCAACGAACAGCAACCTCCAGTGCTGGATACCCCATGCCAAACAACTAGAAAGACAGAAACACAGCTCCACCCATTAGCAGAGAGGTGGCCTAAAATCATACTAGGTTCAGACACCCCAAAACATCACCAGATTTGGTCCTGCCCACCAGAAAGACAATATCCAGCCTCATCCCCAGAACAAAGGCACCAGTCTCCTCAACCAGGAAGCCTACACAACCCACAGAACCAACCTTACCCACTGGGGGCAGACCTCAAAAACAATGGGAAATATGAACCTGCAGCCTAGAAAAAGGAGACCCCAAACACAATAAGTTAAGGAAAATGAGAAGACAGAGAAATATGCAGCATATGAAAAACAAGGTAAAAACCAAACAGACCAAACAAATGAAGAGGAAATAAGCAGTCTACCTGAAAAAGAATTCAGAGAAATGAGAGTAGAGATGATCCAAAATCTTGGAATAGAATAGAGAAAATACAAGAAACGTTTAACAAGGACTTAGAAGAACAAAACGGCAAACAAACCATGATGAACAATACAATAAATAAAATTTAAAATTCCTAGAAGTAATCAATAGCAGAATAACTGAGGCAGAAGAATGGATAAGTGACCTGGAAGATAAAAGAGTTGAAATAACTACTGTAGAGCAGAATAAAGAAAAAAGAATGCAAACAATTGAGGATACTCTCAGAGATTTCTGGGACAACATCAAATACACCAAAATTCGAATTATAGGGGTCCCAGAAGAAGAAGAGAAAAAGAAAGGAACTGAGAAAATATTGAAGAGATTATAGTTGAAAACGTCCCTAATATAGGAAAGGAAATAGTTAAGTCCAGCAAGTGCAGAGAGTCCCATACAGGATAAATCCAAGGAGAAACACGCCAAGACACATATTAATCAAACTATCAAAAATTAAATACAAAGAAAACATATTAAAAGCAACAAGGGAAAAACAACAAATAACATACAAGGGAATGCCCATAAAGTTAACAGGTGATCTTTCAGCAGAAACTCTGCAAGCCAGAAGGGACTGGCAGGACATATTTAAAGTGATGAAAGGGAAAAACCTATAACCAAGATCACTCTACCCAGCAAGGATTTCATTCAGATTTGACAGAGAAATTAAAACCTTTACAGACAAGCAAAAGTTAAGAGAATTCAGTACCACCAAACCAGCTTTACAACAAATGCTAAAGGAACTTCTCTAGGCAGGAAACACAGAGAAGGAAAAGACCTACAATAAAAAACCCAAAACAATTAAGAAAATGGTAATAGGAACATACATATCGAAAATTACCTTAAATGTAAATGGATTAAATGCTCCAACCAAAAGATATAGACTGGCTGAATAGATACAAAAACAAGACCCATATATATGCTGTCTACAAGAGACCCACTTCAGACCTAGGGACACATATGAACTGAAAGTGAGGTGATAGAATAAGATACTCCATGCAAATGGAAATCAAAAGAAAGCTGGAGTAGCAATTCTCATATAAGACAAAATAGATTTTAAAATAAAGACTATTACAAGAGACAAAGAAGGACACTACCTAATGATCAAACAATCAATCCAAGAAGAGGATATAACAACTGTAAATATTTATGCACCCAATAGAGGAGCACCTCAATGCAGAAGGCAAATGCTAACAGCCATGAAAAGGGAAATCAACAGTAACACAATCATAGTAGGGGACTTTTAACACCCCACTTTCACCAATGGACAGATCATCCAAAATGAAAATAAATAAGGAAACACAAGCTTTAAATGATACATTAAACAAGATGGACTTAATTGATATTTATAAGACATTCCATCCAAAAACAAAAGAATAAACTTTCTTCTCAAGAGCTCATGGAACATTCTCCAGGATAGATCATATCTTGGGGCACAAATCAAGCCTTGGTAAATTTAAGAAAACTGATATCATATCAAGTACCTTTTCTGACCACAACACTATGAGACTTGGTATCAATTACAGGAAAAAATTTGGAAAAAATACAAATACGTGGAGGTTAAGCAATACACTATTTAATAACCAAGATATCACTGAAGATATCAGAAAGGAAATCAAAGCTACCTACAAATAAATGACAATGAAAACAATGATACAGCGAAAGAAGTTCTCAAAGGGAAGTTTATAGCAATACAATCCTACCTCAAGAAAAAAGAAACATCTCGAATAAACAACCTAACCTTACACCTAAAACAATTAGAGAAAGAAGAACAAAAAACCCCCAAAGTTAGCAGATGGAAAAATATCTTAAAGATCCGATCAGAAATAAATGAAAATGAAATGAAGGAAACAATAACAAAGATCAATAAAACTAAAAGCTGATTCTTTGAGAAGATAAACAAAATTGATAAACCATTCGCCAGATTCATCAAGAAAAAAAGGGAGAAGACTCAAATCAACAGATTTAGAAATGAAAAAGGAGAAGTAACAACAGACACTGCAGAAATGCAAATGATCATGAGCGATTACTACAAGCAACTATATGCCAATAAAATGTACAACCTGGAAGAAGTGGACAAATTCTGAGAAAAGTACAACCTTCTGAGACTGATCCAGGAAGAAAAAGAAAATATAAACAGACCAATCACAAGCACTGAAATTGAAACTAGGATTAAAAATCTTCCAACAGACAAAAGCCCAGGATCAGATGACTTCACAGGGGAATTCTATCAAACATTTGGAGAAGATCTAACACCGATTCTTCTCAAACTCTTCCAATATATAGCAGAGGGAGGAGCACTCCCAAACTCATTCTACGAGGCCACCATAACCCTGATACCAAAACCAGACAAAGGTGTCATTAAAAAAAAGATTACAGACCAATATCACTGATGTACACAAATGCAAAAATCCTCAGCAAAATACTAGCAAACAGAATCCACAGCAGATTAAACAGATCATACACCGTGATCAACTACGGTTTATCCCAGGAATACAAGGATTCTTCATATATGCAAATCAATCAATGTGATACAGAATATTAACAAATTGCAGGATAAAAACAATATGATCATCTCAATAGATGCAGAAAAAGCTTTTGACAAAATTCAACACACATTTATGATAAAAATTCTCCAGAAAGTAGGCAGAGGGAACTTACCTCAACATAATAAAGGCCATATATAACAAACCCACAGCCAACTTCATTCTCAATGGTGAAAAATTGAAAGCATTTCCACTAAGATCAGGAACAAAACAAGGTTGCCCACTCTCACTATTATTCAACATAGTTTTGGAAGTTTTAGCCACATCAATCAGAGATGAAAAAGAAATAAAAGGAATCCAAATTGGAAAAGAGGAAAAACTGTCACTCTTTGAAGATGACATGATACTATACATAGAGAATCCTAAAGATGCCACCAGAAAACTACTAGAGCTAATCAATGAATTTCCTAAAGTAGCAGGATACAAAATTACTACACAGAAATCTCTTGCATTTCTATACACTAATGATGAAAAATATGAAAGAGAAATTAAGGACACAGTCCCATTTACCACTGCAATGAAAAGAATAAAATACCAGGAATAAACCTACCTAAGGAAACAAAAGACCTGTACACAGAAAACTATAAGACACTGATGAAAGAAATTAAAGATGATACAAACAGATGGAGAGATATACCATGTTCATGGATTGGAAAAATTAACATTGTGCAAATGACTATACTATCCAAAGAAATCTACAGATTCAATGCAATCTCTATCAAACGACCAATGGCATTTTTCACAGAACTAGGATAAAAAAGTCCTCAATTTATATGGAAACACAAAAGACCCCAAATAGCCAAACCAATCTTGAGAAAGAAAAACGGAGCTGGAGGAATCAGGCTCCCTGAATTCAGACTATACTACAAAGCTACAGTAATCAAGGCAGTATGGTACTGGCAGATAAACAGAAATATAGATCAATGGAACAGGATAGAAAACCCAGAGATAAACCCACGCACATATGGTCACCTTATCTTTGATAAAGGAGGCAAGAATATACTGTGGAGAAAAAACAGCCTCTTCAATAAGTGGTGCTGGGAAAACTGGACAGCTACATGTAAAAGAATGAAATTAAAACACTCCCTAACAGCATGCACAAAAATAAACTCAAAATTGATTAAAGACCTAAATGTAAAGCCAGACACTATGAGATTCTTAGAGGAAAACATAGGCAGAACACTCTATGACATAAATCACAGCAAGATCCTTTTAGACCCACCTCTTAGAGAAATGGAAATAAAAACAAAAATAAACAAATGGGACCCAATGAAACTTAAAAGCTTTTTCACTGCAAAGGAAACCATAAACAAGACGAAAAGGCAACCCTCAGAAAGGGAGAACATATTTGCAAACAAAGCAACTGACAAAGGATTTATCTCCAAAACATACATGCAGCTCATGCAGCTCAATATTAAAAAAATAAACAACCCAATCCAAAAATGGGCAGAAGACCTAAATAGACATTTCTCCAAAGAAGATAAACAGATTGCTAACAAACACATGAAAGGATGCTCAACATCACGAATCATTAAAGAAATGCAAATCAAAACTACGATGAGGTATCACTGCACACTGGTCAGAATGGCCATCATCAAAAAATCTGCAAACAATAAATCCTAGAAAGGGTGTGTAGAAAAGGGATCCCTCTTGCACTGTTGGTGGGAATGTAAATTGATACAGCCACTATGGACAGTATGGATGTTCCTTGAAAAACTAAAAATAGAACTACTATATGACCCAGTAATCCCACTACTGTGCATATATCCTGAGAAAACCATAATTCAAAAAGAGTCATGTACCACAATGTTCACTGCAGCACTGTTTACAATATCCAGGATATGGAGGCAACCTAAGTGTCCATCGACACATAAATGGATAAAGAAGATGTGGCACATATATACAATGGAATATTACTCAGCAATAAAAAGAAATAAAATTGAGTTATTTGTAGTGAGGTGGATGGACATAGAGTCTGTATTACAGAGTGAATTAAGTCAGAAAGTGAAAAACGAATACTGTATGCTAACACATATATACGGAATCTAAAAAAAAAAACAAACAAAAAAAACTTGTTCTGAAGAACCTAGGGGCGGCAGGACAGGAATAAAAATGCAGACGTAGAGAATGGATTTGAGGACATGAGGAGTGGGAAGGGTAAGCTTGGACGAAGTGAGAGAGTGGCATGGACATATATACACTACCAACTGTAAAATAGATAGCTAGTGGAAGCAGCCACATAGCACAGGGAGATCAGCTTGGTGCTTTGTGACCACCTAGAGGGTTGGGATAGGGAGGATGGAAGGGAGATGCAAGAGGGAAGGGATATGGGGATATATGTATATGTATAGCTGATTCACTTTGTTATACAGCAGAAACTAACACAAAAATATAAAGCAATTATACTCCAATAAAGATGTTTTAAAAAATGTGGAAAAAAGAAAAAGAATTAACACCAATTCCATATAATCTTTTCCAGGACGTTGAAGAGATAGGAACATTTCCCTATTTACTGTATGAAGCTAATTCTACCCATATATTAAAATCAGAAAAAGACAGAAAAAGGAAAAGATGGTCTTAGTTGTTAACAAATAAAAGTCAACAGTAAATAAAAAGAATTATACACCATTAACAAGGGTAATTTATTCCAGGGATCAAAAGCTGTTTGAATATTTGAAAATCAATCAATGTAATCCACTATATTAATAGGCTAATCCACTATATTAACACACTAATTTCTGCATTGATTGATAAGTGTATCAATACATATTCATGATTTTTTTAGAAAAACTTATAAAAATAAAAAAACAATAGAGAGGAACTTTCTCAATAAAGAGCATCTAAAACACTCTATAGCTAACATTAAACTTAGTGAAGAAATGTTTTTCATCTAACATCAGGAACAAGGCTAGAATGCCTGGTCTCACCACACATATTCAACAACGTGCTAGAAGTTCTAACTGGTACATAAGGCAATAAAGAGGCATTAAAATACACAGAAAAAAATGATAGAGGTCTGAAAGGAAGAAATATAACCGCCCCTATTTGTGGATGACATGCTTGCCTATATAGGAAGATCCAAAGACTCTACCAAAAAATCCTAGAACTATTAAGTGAGTTTATCAAGGTCATAGGATATAAGATAAACATACAAAAATCAACTGTATTTCTAAATACTAGTGAGAAACACATGGACATTGAAATTAAAAGTACTACTTAAAATTGCTCAAAAAATGAAATACTTAGGTGTAGGTCTAACAAAACATGTACAGAACTTGTATGTTGTAAACTGTACAACACTAATGAAAGAAATTTTAAAAGATTTGAATGAATAGGAAGATATAGTCTGTTCATGATTGGAAAAGTCAACATTCCAAAGATAGCAATTCTCCTCAAACTAAAACTCCTATCAATATATTTGAAAGATTTTTTTGTAGATATATACAAGTTTACTCTAAAATTTATATGAAAAAGGAAGCAAACTAGAATAGCTAAATACAATTTTGAAAATGAAGAATAAAGTGGGAGGAAGGAATTTCAAGATTTATTCTATTCAAGTCTAAAATAATCAAGACTGTGTGTTTCTGGTGGAGGAATAGGCACATAGATCAGGAAACAGAGTAAGGAAACCAGAAATAAACTCACACAAACATGCCCAAATGACTTTTTTTTTTTTTTTTTTTTTTTTTTTTTTTTTTTTGCGGTACATGGGCCCCTCACTGTTGCAGCCTCTCCCATTGTGGAGCACAGGCTCCGGATGCACAGGCTCAGTGGCCATGGCTCACAGGCCCAGCTGCTCCGTGGCATGTGGGATCTTCCTGGACCGGGGCACGAACCTGTATCCCCTGCATCGGCAGGTGCACTCTCAACTACTGTGCCACCAGGGAAGCCCCCAAATGACTTTTGAACAAGATGCAAACACAACTAATTGGAGGAAGGATGGTCTTTCCAGCAAATGTTGTCAGAGAAATTGGACATTCACAGCCATAGATAGATTGATTGATTGATTGATTGATAGAAAGTAGATAAATAAATAAGCAAATTCATTTAAAAAAATTTAAAAATAAAAAGAACTTCATCCTACCAGAGGGCAGACAGCAGAAGCAAGAAGAACTACAGTCCTGCAGCCTGCATAATGAAAACCACAATCAAAGAAATTTAGAGAAAATGAAAAGACAGAGGATTACGTTGCAGATGAAGGAAGAAGATAAAACACCAGCAAAGCAACTAAATGAAGTGGAGATAGTCAACCTTCCAGAAAAAGAATTCAGAATAATGATAGTGAAGATGATCCAGGATCTCAGAAAATGAATGGAGGCAACGATTCAAAAGGTGCAAGAAATGTTTATCAAAGATCTAGAAGAACTAAAGAACAAACCAACAGAGATGAACAATACAATAACTGAAATGAAAAACACCCTAGAAAGAATCAATAGCAGAATAACTGAGACAGAAGAACAGATAAGTGACCTGGAAGATAGAATGGTGGAATTCACTGCTGTGGAACAGAATAAAGATAAAAGAATGAAAAGAAATGAAGACAATCTAAGATACTTCTGGAACAACATTAAATGCACCAACATCCGCATTATGGGGGTCCCAGAAGGAGAAGAGAGAAAGAAAGTACCCAGGAAAATATTTGAAGAGATTATAGTTGAAAACTTCCTTAACATGGGAAAGGAAACAGTCAACCAAGTCCAGAAAGCAGAGTCCCAGGCAGGATAAACCCAAGGAGGAACATGCTGAGACACATAGTAATCAAACTGACAAAAATTAAAGACAAAGAAAAAATATTAAAAGTAACAAGGGAAAATGACAAATAGCATACAAGGAACTCCCATAAGGTTATCAGTTGATTTCTCAGCAGAAATTCTGCAAGCCAGAAGGGAGTGGCATGATATATTTAAAGTGATGTACAGGAAGAACCTACAACCAAGAATACCCTACCCAGCAAGGCTCTCATTCAGATTTGACAGAGAAATCAAAAGCTTTACAGACAAGCAAAAGCTAAGAGAATTCAGCACCACCAGACCAGCTTTACAACAAATGCTAAAGGAACTCCTCTAGGGGGGAAAGAGACTAGCAACTTAAAAAAAAAAAAGTGTACATATATAGACTGTTATATTAAAAACCTCATGGGAACAGCAAACCCCAAAACTACAATAGATACACACACACAAAAAGAAAAGCAACACAAATACAACACTAAAGATGGTCATCAAACCACAAGAGAACAGAACCAAAGAGGAAGGGAAGGAAAAAACTTACAAAAACAAACTCAAAACAATTAAGAAAATGACAATAGGAATACACACATCAATAATTACCTTAAATGTAAATGGATTAAATGTGTCAACCAAAAGACATAGACTAGCTGAGTGTATACAAAAACAAGACCTGTATACATGCTGTCTGCAAGAGACCCACCTCAGACCTAGGGACACATACAGACTGAAAGTGAGAGGATGGAAGAAGGTATTCCATGGAAATGTAAATCAAAAAAAGTTGGAATAGTAATACTCATATCAGACAAAATAGACTTTATAATAAAGACTGTTATAAAAGAAAAGAAGGACACTACATAATGATCAAGGGATCAATCCAAGAAGAAGATATAACAATTGTAAATATATATGCACCCAACATAGGAGCACCTCAATATATAAGACAAATTCTAACAGCCTTAAAAAAGGAAATCAACAATAACACAATAATAGTGAGGGACTTTAACACCTCACTCTCATCAATGGACAGATCATCCAGACAGAAAATCAATAAGGAAACACAGGCTATAAATGGCACATTAGAGCACATGGACCTAATTGATATTTATAGAGCATTCCATCCAAAAGCAGCAGAATACACATTCTTCTCAAGTGCACACAAAACATTCTCCAGGATTGACCACATGCTGAGCCACAGGGTGAGCCTCAGTAAATTTAAGAAAATTGAACTCATATCAACATCTTTTTCAATCACAGTGCTATGAGATTAGAAATAAATTACAAAGAAAACTATAAAAACACGAACACGTGGAGGCTAAACAATATGCTACTAAACAACCAATGGATCACTGAAAATATCAAAGAGGAAATCAAAAAATACCTAGATACAAATGAAAATGAAAGCCCAATGATCCAAAACCTATGGGATGCAGCAAAAGCAGTTCTAGGAGGGAAGTTTATAGCAATACAATCTTACCTCAAGAAACACGAAAAAATCTCAAATAAACAACCTAACCTTACAACTAAAACAACTAGAGAAAGAAGAACAAACGAAACCTAAAGTGAGTAGAAGGAATCATAAAGATCAGAGCAGAAATAAATGAAATAGAGACAAAGAGAACAATAGCAAAGATCAATGAAACTAAAAGCTGTTTTTTGAAAAGATAAACAAAATTGATAAACCTTTAACCAGACTCATCAAGAAAAAAATGGAGAGGACTCAAATCAATAAAATTAGAAAACGAAAAGGAGAAGTTACAACTGACAACACAGAAATACAAAAGATCATAAGAGACTACTACAAGAAAGTAAATGCCAGTAAAACGGACAACCTGGAAGAAATGGACAAATTCTTAGAAAAGTGCAACCTTCCAAAACTGAACCAGGAAGAAATAGAAAATATTAACAGACCAATCACAAGCACTGAAATTGAAACTGTGATTTAAAAACTCCAAACAAGCAGAAGTCTAGGACCTGATGACTTCACAGGTGAATTCTATCAAACATTTAGAGATGAGCTAACACCTATCCTTCTCAAACTCTTTCAAAATTGCAGAGGAAGGAAAACCCCCAAACTCATTCTATGAGGCCACCATCACCCTGATACCAAAACCAGATAAAGGTACCACAAGAAAAGAAAGTTATAGGCCAATATTACTTAGGAACATAGACGTAAAGATCCTCAACAAAATACTTGCAAACAGAATCCAAGAGTACATTAAAAGGATCATACACCATGATCAAATGGGATTTATCCCAGGGATGCAAGCATTTTTCAATATCTGCATATCAATCAGTGTGATACACCACATCAATAAATTGAAGAATAAAACTATATGATCATCTCAACAGATGAAGTAAAAGCTTTTGACAAAATTCAGCACCCATTTATGATAAAAAAAAAAACCTCTCCAGAAAGTGGGCATAGAGGAAACCTACTTCAACATAATAAAGGCCATATATGACAAACCTATAGCTAACATCATACTCAATGGTGAAAAGCTGAAACATTTCCTCTAAGATCAAGAACAAGACAAGGATGTCCACTCTTACCACTTTCAACATAGTTTTGGAAGTCCTAGCTATGGCAATCAGAGAAGAAAAAGAAATAAAAGGAATCCAAATTGGAAAAGAAGTATAAAAAAGTATAAAAAAAGAAGTATAAAAAAGTATAAAAAAAGTATAAAGTATAAAAAAGAAGTATAAAACTGTCACTGTTTGCAGATGACATGATACTATACATAGAAGATCCTAAAGATGCTACCAGAAAAGTACTAGAGCTAATCAATGAATTTGGTAAGTTTGCAGGTTACAAAATTAATACACAGAAATCTGTTGCATTTCTATACATTAACAATGAAAGATCAGAAAGAGAAATTCAAGAAACAATTCCATTTACCATCATATCAAAAAGAATAAACCTACCTAAGGAGAAAAAAGACCTGTACTCCAAAAACTGTAGGATGCTGATGAAAGAAATCAAAGAAGACACAAACAGATGGGAAGATATACCATGTTCATGGATAGGAAGAATTAATATTGTAAAAATGACTATACTACCAAAGGCAATCTGCAGATTCAATGCAATCCCTATCAAGCTACCAATGACATTTTTCATAGAGCTAGAACAAAAAATCTTAAAATTTGTATGGAGACACAAAAGACCCCGAATAGTAAAAGGAATCTTGAGAAAGAAAAATGGAGCTGGAGGAATCAGGCTCCCTGACTTCAGACGATACTACAAAGCTATAGTCATCAAAATAGTATGGAACTGGCACAAAAATAGAAATATAAATCAATGGAACAGGATAGAAAGCCCAGAAATAAGGCCATGCACCCTATGTTCAATTTATCTATGACAAAGGAGGCAAGACTACACAATGGTGGAAAGACAGTCTCTTCAACAAATGGTGCTGGGAAAACTGGACAGCGACATGTAAAAAAATGAAATTAGATCATTCTTTAACACCAATCACAAAAATAAGCACAAAATGGATTAAAGACGTAAATGTGAGACCAGACACTATAAAACTCCTAGAGGACAACATAGGCAGAACACTCTCTGACATAAATCACAGCAATATCTTTTTTGATCTGTCTCCCAGAATAATGGGAATAAAAAAAAAATAAACAATGGGACCTAATTAAACTCAAAAGCTTTTGCACAGCAAAGGAAACCATAAACAAAATGAAAAGACGACCCACAGATTGGGAGAAAATATTTGCAAATGATGTGACCAACAAGGGATTAGTCTCCAAAATTTACAAACAGCACATGAGGCTTCATATCATAAAAACAGACAACCCAATCAAAAATTGGGCAGGGCCTCCCTGGTGGCGCAGTGGTTGAGAGTCTGCCTGCCGATGCAGGGGATACGGGTTCGTGCCCCGGTCTGGGAGGATCCCATGTGCCGCGGAGCGGCTGGGCCCGTGAGCCATGGCCGCTGGGCCTGCGCATCTGGAGCCTGTGCTCCGCAACGGGAGAGGCCACAACAGTGAGAGGCCCGCATACCGCAAAAAGAAAAAAAAAAAAAAAAAAAATTGGGCAGAAGACCTAAATAGACATTTCTCCAAAGAAGACATACAGATGGCCAAGAGGCACATGAAAAACTGTTCAACATCTCTAATTATTAGAGAAATGCAAATCAAAACTACAGTGATATATCACCTCACACCAGTCAAATGACTATCATCAAAAAATCCACAAACAATAAATGATGGAGAGGGCATGGAGAGAAGGGACCCCTGCTACACCGTTGGTGGGAATGTAAATTGGTACAGTCACTATGGAGAACAGTATGGAGGCTCCTTAAAAAAACTAAAATTAGAGATACCATATGAGCCTGCAATCCCACTCCTGGGTATATATCTGGAGAAAAACATGGTCTGAAAGGATACATGCACCCCAATGTTCATTTCAACACTGTTTACAGTAGTCAAGACATGGAAGCAATCTAAATATCTATCAACAGAGGAATGGATAAAGATGATGTAGTACATATATGCAATGGAATATTACTCAGCCGTTAAGAAGAATGAAATAATGCCATTTGCGACAACATGGGTGGACCTAGAGATTGTCATACTGAGTGAAGTGAGTCAGACAGCAAAAGAGAAATATCATAAGATATCCCTTATATGCAGAATCTAAAAAGAAATGATACAAATGAACTTATTTACAAAACAGAAACAAACTCACAGACTTAGAGAAGGAACTTATGGTTACCAGTGGGGAAGCATGGGGGGAACGGATAATTAGGGAGTTTGGATCGACATGTACACACTACTATATTTAGAATGGATAACCAACAAGGACCTACTGTATGTAGCACAGGGAACTCTGCTCAATGTTATGTGGCAGCCTGGATGGGAGGGGAGTTTGGGGAAGAGTGGCTACATGTATATGTATGACTGAATCCCTTTGCTGTGCACCTGAATCTATCACAACATTGTTAATTGGCTATACTCCAATATAAAATAAAAAGTTTTAAAAGATGAATAAATAGATATATTATTGGAGAAAAAAAAAGAACTGATTCCTAAACCTCACACCTTATACAAAAATTAATTCAAAGTGGGTAGTTGATGTAAATATAAAACTATAAAAAAGAAATAGGAGAAAATCTTCAAGATTTAGGGCTAAGCAAAGAGTATCTAGATGACACCAAAAAAGCGTGAGTCATAAATGAAAAAAATACATTGTACTTCATCAAAATTTAAAACATACATTTGGGGAAAATCTACACTTTAGAGATCATATCTAATCATTTAATCCGGTAATCCCAACAGTTAACTAGTTCTATGCAAATAAGTAAATGCCAAATAAGTATTTGTTGAAAGACTATATGAATATGGGCAAAGTACTTTTTTTTTTTTTTTTTTTTTTTTTTTTGCGGTATGCGGGCTTCCCACTGCTGTGGCCTCTCCCGTTGCGGAGCACAGGCTCCGGACACGCAGGCTCAGCGGCCATGGCTCACGGGCCCAGCCGCTCCGCGGCATGTGGGATCTTCCCAGACCGGGGCACAAACCCATGTCCCCTGCATCGGCAGGCGGACTCTCAACCACTGCGCCACCAGGGAAGCCTGCAAAGTACTTTTTAAAACTTAATCTGCTGTATGTGATCTGATTCAATTCAATGTTCATTGAACATCTACTGCTGGGAAGCCCTGTCTTAGGTCCTGAAGCACTGGATCTCAGATAAGGAAAAGAGGGATTGAGCATAGTACAGGTGGGGAAAACCAACACAAATCCTGTCTTTTAAATAATAAAGATAGCCCTCTGGAAATTAAACCAGAGCAACTTCTCTAGAGCCAAGCATTTTAAAAACTTCAGCATTTTGGGGTGGGTAAGCTTATCTCAGTCATCTCCACTAGGCTTTGGTTCTATAAACCAAGTATAAACCTTTAAATCAGGATTGACAGGTGTTTAGCATACCTGTGACTTCTTCCCCTACCATGTTGGAGACAGACATCACTAATCAATCTCAGCGCCATACAGCTCTGTGCTTAGATGTGGGCTTGGAATCCATCTCAACCCAGTGTTCTAGGCAGTGCTCACCAGTCCATCAGAGTCAATCTTAGAAAAAAAAAATCACGATCTCAGTCTGAGGGTTAGCCTGTATAAGCCACTCCTCTGCCAAGTGTGTGGGTGAAGGGCTCGGTACCGTGCTTTCTGAGAGCTCCAGGGTTTAGTAGGAAGAGGAGGCTGCAGGTAGAAGGCTTCAACTGGGTCATCGTCCTTCAGAGGATTGGCTCTCACACGGTATTTTTCCTAGTCCTCAATAGACACGTCAGCATCTCCCTACCTGCTGGCTCTGGCAGAGAGAAAGGGAGAGACAGGGACGAAGGGCTGCCACGGAGTCCAGGTGCCCTTAATGCTGTCCAGCGTGGCCCCCGCAGGGCCGCTCTGCTTGCCGGCAGATATCCTTTTGAGCGTTCAATTAAAAGGGACATTTGCTGACGTCCGTAGGTGGTGCGCGTGGTCCTGGCTGCTTCAACATGCTGGCTTCCAGCATCAATGTTTATAAGATTTGGGAGATATTTTGTGCTTGTTTAAATGCAAACATGAATGTTTACAGGACCTGGGCGATTTTGTTTTTATTTAAAGCCTCAGAAATAACAGGACCACTTTGTTTTACAACCTAGATAATATTTTGCAGAAGTTTTGCTGCAATGGTCACAGGTGTTTTAGCATTAAAACTGGAGGTTCAGAACCAAGAACAAAGAATAATCTTCACAAATCTCCCAGCAAAAAGGATGCAAAGTGATATTGAGAAGAGGAATTCATGTTTTTACTCCTTGAATAGTGTTCTGAGAAAGCTTAGTGGTAAGGGAGATCCAGCTGGATTTCAGTGTCCTCATCCATAAAATAAGGCTGACGATACGGACTCAGAGGAGTGTTGAAACAGTGAACGTAATGAGTAAATTCTTTCATGACCTCGGAGTGGAGGAAAGCCTTCTGTAAGTACTCAAAATCCAGAGGCCATTAAAAATTAATACACTCAAACACATTTTAAAAGTAAGCAAATTAAATCCTAAGATAAACTGGAAACAGTATCTGTGTCTGATATCACAAGAACTCATCTCTGTAATATACAAAGAGCTCCTAGAAAGTGAGAAGAAAATGGCCAAGAGGTTTATGAATAGACTGCTTATAGAAAAAAAAGAGAAATACAAACAGCTCTCATGTATATATAGGCATATATATATAGGCATGTATATATAGACATATATATGAAAAAAAAAGAGGCCCAATTTTACTTATGTAAGAGACAAAGTGAAAATACAGTAAAATAACATTTCTCACCTATCAGATTGGCAAAAATCCAAAAGTCTAACAACACTCTGCTGGCAAGGTGGTGGGGAAACAGGTACTCTCATACATTGCTGGTGGGGATGCAAAATGGTACGACCCCTGCAGAGGACAATTTGGCAACTGTCATCAAAATTACAAATGCATTTACCCTTTGACCCAGAAATCCCACTTCTGGGAATTTATCCTACAGATATACTTCAAATATATGATGCAATGAATATACATTATATGCAGCATTAATTACTAGCCGAAGATTAGAAACAATCCAACAGTCCATCCACAGGGAACTGATGATATTACACCACGGGGTATGTGTACCACGGAATATTATGCAGTTGTAAAACGAAGAATGAGGCTGCTCTCTATGTAGTGACGTGGGAAGGTCTCAATGAAAAAAGTCAGGAGCAGATACTGCACATAAGTGGGTAAGAAAGGTGAAGAGTTGGGGAGAAAATATATTTACATTTGTTTTTCTTTTCAAAATTTCTATGTCTATTTTAACATCATCTGCATTATTTTTTCTTTTTACCTTTTGACCACCTTCATTCATTTGAACCAATATTTCTATTTCCTTTAATTTTCAAAAATAAATATTTGTAGCATCCAGAAGAAACTAATAGAAACAGGAGTCCTAACGGGTAACAAAGCTGGAAATATAATGGGTGGGAACAATGGCAGAAGCAATACATTTTGACATTTCCCTTTTTATATTGTTTTGACTTTTCACCATGTGAACTTGTTAACTTTTTAAACATAAAAATTTAGAAAGGGCTTCCCTGGTGGCACAGTGGTTGAGAGTTCGCCTGCCGATGCAGGGGACACGGGTTCGTGCCCCGGTCCGGGAAGATCTCACATGTCGCGGAGCAGCTGGGCCCGTGAGCCGTGGCCGCTGAGCCTGCATGTCCGGAGCCTGTGCTCCGCGACGGGAGAGGCCACAACAGTGAGAGGCCCGTGTACCGCAAAAAAAAAAAAAAAAAAAAAAAAAAATTTAGAAAAACAAAAAAGGAATTGAGTTAATGAGCATAAAACACTTAGCCAGTGTTCCAGATCCATTTAGGTATAAATGTTAATGGTTTATATAATTTAAAAGGTCCTCTTGTGGTTTTTGAATTTGGTCCTACAGAGTTCTAAGGCTGTTTCTCATCATGTGGCCTTCACACCACTAGCATCAGAATGATCTGGGGCATATATTAAAAATGAATTTTCCTGGCCCCAACCCAATGCTTTCCTGCATGATCGGAACACCTAGGGATGATGTCTAGGAATAGGGAGTTTTTAAATTCTCCAGGTGATTCTTATGAACCGTGAAAGTTGAGCATGACTATGATCCACCCCAGGTGGGGACGGTGTGAAGCCAGCAAGCATGTAGGGGCCCACTGAGACTGTGACTTTCAATGGCAAATATAGGCTGCCAAGTTCAAATCATATCTCTTGAGCTCCCAGCATGCACATACCACTGCCTATGGCATCATCCCTTAACTGCATGTTCACGACCCCCAGTGTAACATATCCAACCTTGAGCTTGGGTGGACTGCACTGTGAACGGTCTCCTGCACCCCCTGTTCTCTTACACCCTCCCCATCTCAGTAAAGGATGCCATAACCTACTCTGCTGTTCAAGCTAAACATTTGGGTATCATCTCTGATTCTTACCTTGGTCCTCTTCCCATGCCTAGTCCGTCAGCAAGTCCCAGCCTCAGCAAGGGTCGGACCAGTTTGTACTCCCACCAGCAATGTATTGTCTGTTTCTCTACTGCTTTGCCAACAGAAATTGAAATTGGGTGTCTTTTCAAATTATAAAAGCTGTTTGTATTCCTTTCTTTCTTTTCTTTCTTTCTTTCTTTTCCATAAGCAATCTACTCATGAAGTTTCCATTGCTGTTTCTTTCCCTCTCACTCTGTAAGAGCTTTTTATATGTTTTCAGTGTCTTCCCGTTGCACTCAGGATAAACACTGTTTTCCTCTCCGTGGCCTGCCAAGGGCCGGGTGGCCTGCCCCTTCCTCCCTGTCCTATTCATCCCCTGCTGCTCTTTCTTGCCCTCTGTGTCCACCCACACAGCCCTCCTTTCTCTCTTTGAATAGGCCTCCCTCACCCTGCCTCAGGGCCTTTGCTTGTCAGGTCTCTGCCTGGAATGTTCTTTCTCCAGAATCTCCCAGGCTTATCCCTTTGTGTAGCTGAGGACTCAGCTCAAATCCCACCTCCTGGGAGAGACCCTCCCTGACCACACCAACCCAAAGTAGCCCCCAGCCCACCCCATCCCCCCGTGGTCGCTCTGCCACCTTTGTTTACATCTAGAAAAGCATGAGAATATTGAAGGAGGAGAGGGCTCCACCAAGATAGAAAAGGGACAGAAAAGGGAACTTGGAGACAAGCTTTGCCTATTCCACAGCCTTGATTTGGAGCCTTGTCTCCACTCCTGGGGCCTGGGCCCTTTGCTAGAAAAGCAAGTCAGGGATTAATAGGACAGGGAGGTAGTGGAATTCACATCTTTTCTGGGCATGAACACAGACTCGAGTGGGCCAGACCTAGGACACAGGGGCTCATCTGTGTGTGATCTGTTGCTCTGTGATCTCCACAACATCTCTTCGCTGTAATTAGCCAAGGAATCTGTCGTTGAACAGAAGAAGCAATTCCTGCTTTAGTCAGTCATGGAAACAATTTAAACTTTACCCTGGCCACTTAGATTTTCAAGCGGAGGGCACATGGCAGTCCATTTGAAATGAGACCAGCATCTTCTTTTCCCTTTGTAAGTTCCTATAAAATAAAACCACCAGATTCCCAGAAGATAAAACATCCATTCTCTCCCTCCCGTTCACATAAGTGCATCCTCACGCCATCACAGGCTTCTGCAGATTTTAATAAGGTCCCCTGTGTGGGTCTCTTCAAATATGGGCAAAAGACTCAGAGTGAAAAAATGTCACATCGAATCAAGGGTGCTATAAATGCAGCCCTTGTGGCGGGCAGACGGCTCACAAGCAGCTTGAACCAAATCACAACCTTTGCCTGTTGGTAACCAAAATTGAAGAATCTCCTTGGGGCCTTCAGTTTGGCAATTTCAATTAAATACTTAGAATTTTTTTGTAAAGGAAAACCGTGTTTGAATTGGGCAAACATCATAGCCTGCTAATGGTGAGAGACCCTCAGAACTTTTATTTCCTGAGGGGAAAAGTGCTTTAGAGACCAGTTCTAGTTAAATGTAAACAGCTAGACACACAGACACAACCACCTCTAACTCCAAAACCTTTTCTGAATCTACGTTTCTGCTTATGTTACTGTAAACTAGATCTCCAGCCTGGATTTCTCTAGTCCTATGGCGTAAATCAACATCCCATGATTTTGTGGGTGTCTGAGCCCTTCCTGGACCCTCTGGAGGGTTTGTTGTAGGGTAGCAGTTATTACCCAGGAAGATTTTGCCCGTAGAGGATATTTGGAAATGTCTAGACACATTTTTGGTGGCACAGCTGGGGAGAAGGGTGCTACTGGCGTTTAGTGAGTAGATGCCAGAAATGCTGCTAAACATCCCACAAAGTGCAGGACAGCCCCCCAACCAAGGTGATCAAGGCCCAGATTCCCACAGAACGAGGCTGAGAAGCCCTGTGGTAGAGACACGTTTTCGCTGAGTCACTCACACTGCAGGCGGCCCGTCCACACAGGGTCCAGACTGCGGTCCTGGGGGTGCCTGGGCTTCTGCTGGTTTCACTGTCTGCAGCTCTGGGGTTGTGGCCTTTCTTTGTGGGACGCTGCTGCCGCCAGGCTGGCATTAGCAGAGTATGGAGAGGAAACCATTACACTGTCTTTACTGGACTGCCCGTCCCTCCTCTCCCAAACAAAGCCCTCTCCAGCCTCTGACTGGAAGTTTTGGAGTTAAGGAGGCAGAGGAAACCAGAGTTCAGTAGAGGGAACAATATACTGGCATCCCAGTGTCCTTCAGTTGTACTTCGAAGACATTTACCTGCAAGGACCTGCCCATGGTTCGTCTTTCCTCCTAAGGTCCTGACACCTGCCGTGTTCCTTCCCCGCACACTGTCCTCAACCTGCAGCTGCCAGTTCTCCCCTCCCCCGAATGTTCTTCTTCTATTACGCTTTGCTCTCTATCTCTCTGATCCCCACCCAGACTAAGGTTTTGGTCTATTTCTGCATTTCAGAAACCTCAGAAAGGCCTGTGCTAAACTAAAGAGGCTCCAACCTCAGCATGACAAAAAAAATCTCACAGAAACTTGTAAAGGGTAGTAGTTTCTCGAACGTATTCCAAATCAAAATTTTAGGCAGGGGTCCCTCTTAAACAAGTCTTTGGAGTCAGAAAGGGGGACAAAAGAAAATGCATTTTTTTCCCTGATTGCTTAAGGACTGGGCATGTGAGTTTCTTTTGTTTTCTATTTTCAGATCTGTTAGAAGGAAGGGATGTATAAAATAACAATTGGGAGTATCAGAAAATTCTAGATTTGAACTGTAACTCCAGCCTGGGAGCCATGTGATCTTGGGCAAGTTGTTTACCTTCCTGGAGGTTTGGATTCCAACATGGAGATGACAACACTCTCTATGCTACATGGAGGCTGTAGGATTTAAATAAAGGGATTCGTGTAAACACAGTGCATGGCACATAGCAAATCTTCAATGAATATTAACTATTGTTACAGCAGACCTCAAATTTCTGACATCCTTAACAGTAACATGAGAAATTCTGGATGAAATCCTTTGAGAAATGTGACTAACCAACTACTAAAAAGCAAAGAGAAGATACACTCAGCCTGCCCATGGCTCTGAGGATAAAACCAATTTCCTAAGCACACAATTTTTACTCTAAGTGTGACCCTCAGAACGAGGCATCAGCCTCCCCTGGGAGTTCGTTAGAAATACTGTAACTCAGGATGCACCATAGACCTACTGAATCAGGGTCTGCTCTTTATCAAGATCCCCAGGGGACGCGCGTGTGTATTAAGGTGTGAGAAACACTAGGAAACTTGGTCCAAAAGATGATGCGCACGTGGCTGAAGGAGAATTAGCTTCAGCTGGTTCTGTTTCCATGGTCTGTGGGTGACCTGATGACTTATTAATACCTGGGCGTTATCAATATTCTATCACTGTGTAATGAATTACCATAACCTGAGCAGTTTAAAATAACCCACACTTATTATCTCACAGTTCTGTGGGTCGAAAGTCTCTTCTCAGAGCAAGACAGCTGAAATCAGGGTGCTGCCCAGACCGGGCTGTCTTCTGGAGGCTCTGGGGAGGAGTCCACCTTCAAGACACTCGTGTGTTGGGAGAGTTCATTCCCGGTAGCTTTGGACCGAGGTCCCTGCTGTTTCCCAGCCATTGGGTGGGAACTGCTCTCAGCTCCTCAGGCCACTTTTGAGCCCCTGCCATGTGACTCCCAACAGCTCAGCAAGAGAGCACTTCCCTTGCATCAGATCTCTTTCAAATACAAGCCCCTTTTCCCTTCTGCTGCTAGCCAGAAAAAAAAACTCTCTGCTTTTAAAGGGCTTGTGTGATTAAGTTAGGATAATCTCACTATCTGCAGGTCAGATCTGCTATATAACATAACCTAGTCCCAGGAGTAAAACCCTTCATCTTCATACCAGGGGGAGGGGAATCCAGGGGACGTCTTAGAACCCAGCTACCACCCCAGGTGTTACAGACAGTAAGTGTCCCCCCACAATTCCTATTTTGAAGCTCCAATGTGACTGTATTCAGAGATGGGCCCTTTAAGGAGGTGATCAAAGTTGAATGAGGACTGGAGTTCTTATGAGAAGAGGAAGAGACACCAGGAGTGCATGTTCACAGAGGAAAAGCTGTGTGAGGACACATCTGCAAGCCAGAGAAAATGGCCTCAGGAGAAACCAACCCCGCCAGCACCTTGATCCCGGACATCCAGCCTCCAGAAATAAATCTCTGTTGTTGAAGCCACCCAGTCTTTGGAATTTTGTTACAACTGCCCTAGCCAAATAATACACTGGGTAATAATAGCAATGAAAATCTAGTTTTTAAAAATGTGAAATTGGGATGGCAAGATCCTTTGATGAAGTTTGAAATACACTCATATACAAACCAATTGAAACACTTGTGTGCCAGCCAGGGGAACCAGGAAAGATGATGTAAAAACCTATGGACGATGGCGTATGCACTAGAAAATCACATATGAGCATCACTTAGTATACATCAGTGCCCTGAGACTTGCACCAAGTGTTGTGGAAACACAGACAAGTAAGATCACTTGCAATGGTACTTAGATAGGTTCATCCCATCTGCTGAGCTAGGAAGATGGAACAGGGTTTAGAAGGATGAGCTATACTTTGTTTAGATTTGGTTCCTGTTGAATATTTGTGATTGCTTGATTATTGACCGAGTGAGAAAAACACCACTCCAAAAGGAATCTTCTGTGAAAAAAGAGAGAAAGTATCTGAAGGGAAACTTCTAAGAGGCGAAGCAAGAGAAAACAGCATTTTCTTCATTTTACATGTCTGACCAATCTGAATTTTACAATGATTATAAGTTTAATAGTATCATTTCACAAAAATAGTGAATGTGTTTTTTAAAAGACATGCATTGATGGGTTAGTTCTAATTTATTCCTGCTCCTCTCACGTTGAACTGGTGATGTCTGACGTCCCACGGAGGTAGCTAAAAGCTGTCAGTGCAAACTATCACATTTAGAATGGATAAACAACAAGGTCTTACTGTATAGCACAGGGAACTATATTCAGTATCCTGTGATAAACCATAATGGAAAAGAATATTTTAAAAAAGAATGTATATATGTGTGTAACTGAGTCATTTTTCCTGTAGAGCAGAAATTAGCACAACATTGCAAATCAACTAGACTTCAATAAAAAAAAAAAAAAAGGCTGTCAGGCAGCCTTCGTGTGGGTCTAGTTGGACCTATAGTCCAAGAGATAGACTGGTTTTCAGATCTGTTGTTTTTTTGTCCATTTGGCCTCCATGGAATTTGCTCATACATTTTAGAAATAAGATTGAGTTTTTTAGGTTTATTATCTTTCCAGTTCAAATATTAACACCTTTATATTTGATAAGTGAAATGATCGTGGAGATATGCAATTCCACGATCATTTCATTTTTGGGAAGCTAAAATATAATCAGTTAAAAATGGAAGGTCCTCAGTTTTCTTCCATGTATTTAGAGATGTCAACAGAAGTAAGCAGGGATCCCAAAGTAGACTGAATAAGACAAATTTCCAGCTTGGAGCCTGAGACACATTGAAGAACTCTTGCGAAGGCTGATATAATCATATATGTAAATCGGCCAGAGTTGCTTTTTTTTTTTCAAAATGTCTTGAAAAAGAAAGGGATTTATTTTGAAATTAGCTGTAATAAAGGTAGGCAAGGAACGGCAAAGGTTACTCTGCATGAGGTGTGACTAATCTCCAAGCTAACCTCTCTCACAAAGCACTGGCCTTACTCTGGCCATGGGGGTTGCCACTTGTTTGATGTGTCTTTGACTCACCTGTTGTGGGTGAACCCACGCTTCAAAGGCAAGGATCAGCAAGAATGTGCTTCTGGGTGCAAGATTTCCTGCCAGTGCAGGGCCTGTGGGGAGAAAGTCGGCCTGCCCTCCCTGGGGAGGTCCTGGAATGGGTCACTTGAAAGGGACACTTGCCTTTTCCAGGGGACTTAAGACAGAAGCAGCTGATTTCCCGTGTGGCTCTCAGAGTCTCCTTGCCTCTCCCCTCTCTCAGCAGCAGCCAGAGTCCTGATCACCACCATGGCTCACAGGAATTTGTAAGTCTCATAAGAAAAGCCTCATATTGCATAGCTTTTGAGAGCACAGCTTTCCCCTAATTTTAATTTTCCCCAAAGGACAGCGTTTAGAGATCTCCGGGTCTCTAGATCTGTGACCTCCTTCTCCCCAAGGAAGTCACCCCGGCTGTCTTAGCCATGATCACAGCCCTCTTTTTCCTAGCTGACAGCCACGGCTGTAACTTTTAGCTGATACTATTAGCCAGAATTACAGATGAATGAGTGAGTGAGTGAATGAATGAATGCATGCGCACACACGTGCTGGCTGGCAGAAGCCCAGGATACAGGCGCAGAGCACCGTCCTCCTACCTCTATTCAACAGCTTCACCGGACACTATCTTGGTAAGTTCCCTGCCGCCATCTTTGTCTCCTTTTAGCCATCAGGCCTCACAAAAATGAAAGAGAGCTTCTATTCCTCAAAGGTTAGGACCCCCCCACCCCAACACACACACACACACAGCTTGGTGTACTATGTGTGATGGAGCGTTTTTCCTATTTTCTGTTCTTTTGATTTCTTTTAAAATCTGTCTATTTTAGGGACCTGTGTGTTTATGCCATAGGAAGTCTGTGTGGTAAGTTCTATGCATGTTAGCTAGAACCCTCTATTCCATTAATGGAAAGGGTGGGAAGGTGTTTTTATCTCTGCTTTTCCCTAAACTGTACAAGACACATGCGTTTTCAACTAACATGAGTATTTCTCTCCCTTTCTCAGCAGCCTGAAAAAATCTGTGACCCACCTCCCATAAAAGCAAGATGTATGGCAGCTAAGAATCTCTCATTTGCTGTCCTTGCAGGCAATTTTTGTACTGGAAGGGGAGGTTTAAAAGAACTAGGCTCTAGTTTCGCCTGATGGGAGCCAAGTTTGGGAACTGGAGAGCAGGTCCTTCCCAAGGAGGCGTCCCTGCAGCCCTGTGCACGCAACCACAGGTCTTGTACAAAGCAATCATACTGACCTTGCCACCAGAGTTTACTTAAGGTTGAAAGTCAAAACTAAACTTAAAGGAAACCAGAGCTCATCACAACTGAGAAAAAAAGAAAAAAGAAAACAGAGGGAGCTCATGTGGACAGAAACTGTCAAGTTTCCCATTGCTTGTATTTGTCAGAATCACATCAGAAGTCCCCACCCACCTACCCTCCCTCCCTCCTTCTCGAAGTGATGCTGAAGTGACACTTGCAGAAGTGGTGGGGACACACAGACACAGGACAGAGAGCACTCAGGGGCTTTGCCAGGATGGGTTGACCACAGCAGGTCATTTCCCAGCTCTGCTTTATACAACTGGTTCCCTTAACCTACTCTTCTTAGAAATAACTTTCAGCACCTGGCAGGTGATATTTAACTTTGCCTCCTTTGAAAGGGCACTTAGAGGCCATTACCACCCAGTCCCTAAGCTGCTTTCAGGACTTGAACTCATGTGAGAACAAAGGGCAAGGCCACACAGCACTTTATCTCCCCGACGCCCACACGTGGAAACCCAACTTAATCTGGGCTGGTCTTCTGAGAGTGCTTTACTTGAAATCTCACTGCCAGAGGTATCCACTCCCCAGAACTCCAAAGAATGAAAGCACAGTGAAAGTCTATCACAGGCAGAGGACCTAACGTTTATAGAGCGCTGGCAACGTGCCAAGCCCTGTGCTAAGTACTGAACATGGATGAGACCATTTCACCCTTATCACAACCCTACAATGTACAGCAAACTGAGGCACAAAAAGGTGAAGTGACCAAGATTACACAGCTGCTAAACGGAGAAACCAGGCAGTCTGACTCCTGAGCTTTTTTCTTAAATACATTCCACAGGCTCCTTATAGTTACTTGTATAAGTGTGTGCGTGTGTGTGTGTGTGTGTCCAGCATGTAGATAAGTGGGTTTGGCCAGGAGGTGCTGGAGGTGACACCAGGGCAAGAAGGAGAAGGGGAGGAAAGGCATCTTTAGAGCCTTGGAACAAGTCTCGATGGACTCACCTTCCATGCAAAGTCTAAAGGGGCCTTTAAGTCGGAGTCTCCACAGCAGGCTGCTGGCAGGATGTATAACAGTTTCTCATGCTTTCCCAGTGACAATTTGAGGAGACCAATTCAATAAATATCATTCATCAATTAATGAGGTTTCTAAGGAATTTCCTTGGGAAAGGTGTGAATTGCAGTAAAAAGTAAGTCCTAACCTTTTCAGCTCCCAAAGCTTGCTTTCTCCAGCTCTCCTTTGAGAGGGGGTGGGAGAGGAAGGCGGGGGTGATGCGAAAGAGGGGAGGACAGAGGGTGAAAAGAATCCAAAACCCAGAAAGAATCTCTCCGTCTCATACCATCTTACAAAAAGGAACTTACCCATTCTGCCTTGATTTTTCTCCCCACAGGAATCTCTCCCATCAGCAGGGCTTCACAGACAACAAAGAAAGGCATCTGTCTGGTCATTCAAACATGAGCCCTGCTTCAGAAAGTGGCTCATTCTGACACCTTATTAGGGAATTTGAGGTGTGCCACCCGACACCAGCGTGTGGCTTTGTGAGACCATCACTTTGTAGGTCCAGTGGCCATCTCTCTTCTTTGTTCCTCCTGCACAGACTGCCCACTAACCCCAAGGAAAGTCTTCTGTGGGTGGAAATAAAAAGAGGAAAACAGAGTTTGTCATATTTTATTTTTATTAACATAGCCCCAGTAAACGTTCTTGCTAGACGACCTCAGACATCATCAAGTGCCATTCTTCCTTTTTGGACAAGGACAGTGAAACCCAGGTAAGAACTCTGAACATACCCAAAACCACATGTTACCTTGAGGTTTGAGCCCAGTCTGAATCTGACTTCATTTCTCACCTTGGCTGCATAGTTTATAGACCCCCATTGATGAAGATGGCAATATGCCATCCAACATGGTAAAGGTGGTTCAGAAAGACAAATATCATATGATATCGCTTATATGAAGAATCTTAAAAAAAACTGATACAAATAAACTTATTTACAAAACAGAAACAGACTCACAGACATAGAAAACAAACTTATGGTTACCAAAGGGGAAAGGTGGGGGGTGGGGAGGGATAAATTGAGAGTTTGGGGTTGACATATACACACTACTATATATACAATAGATAGCAAACAAGGACCTACTGTATAGCACAGGGAACTCTGCTCAATATTCTGTAACAACCTAAATGGGAAAAGAATGTGAAAAAGAATAGATACATGTATATGTATAACTGAATTACTTTGCTGTACACTTGAAACTAACACAACATTGTAAAACAACCATACTCCAGTATAAAATAAAAATTTTAAAAAAAAAAAAGGAAGCTTTCCCTGAATCAATGTGTTAACTTTGGATGAGCATTCTTCACTGCAATGTCTTTCTAAAGAGACCTAAAACAAAAGTTATTTTAAAAATGTGGGGTTTCCCTGGTGGCGCAGTGGTTGAGAGTCTGCCTGCCGATGCAGGGGACGTGGGTTCGTGCCCCGGTCTGGGAGGATCCCGCATGCCGCGGAGTGGCTGGGCCCGTGAGCCATGGCCGCTGAGCCTGCGCATCCGGAGCCTGTGCTCTGCAACGGAAGAGGCCACAACGGTGAGAGGACCACGTACCGCAAAAAAAAAAATGTGTGGCTCTCTTGATCAAAATTCAATGTTGGTAAAATCCTATTTTGTTTTCATAGTACAGTACTAGAGATAGTTTCAAAGTTTTATGAAAGCAGTTGCTTAACTGCGTTGACTAGTAGGCTCTCTTACTGAGGACAGTTGAGATAAAAGAAGCAAAAGTAGAAGCCAAGTGCTGATATGACCACAGCGGTGACCACAGGCTCCACAAGGGCAGAAAGCTTATTTATTTTATTTACCACAGCAAACCCAGTATTAACAGAATATATGATCATGGGTAGGCACTCAACACATTTTGGTTAAATAAATTAACAAAAGGATGATGGAAGAGGGGTTCCTCATCCATTTCTGTCTGCTCCAGCTGCCATGCTTCCCCAGTCTCCCAAGGGCAATGTGCTCTTGACAGCTCATGGCAACTCACACACCTGGATCAGACCATAAATAACATCTTCTTAAAGAATGGGACCATTCTTAAACAGAATACCCTTTTTAAAGAGGGTACCATTTAAGAGAGAGTATCATTCTTTAAGAGAGTACCATTGGTGCTTAAAAAGTGTGAAGGAACTCAATGCCCACTGACGCGAGAAGCAGAGCCGGCTCCCAGAATGGCCTTCCCCTACCCAACCTTGTCAAGGCGGGAGCCTCACGGTACCCCTGGATGATACCTCCTACTTCTCAAGGTTGCCGTCTCAAAGCCTCAGGTTCCTGGTCTCTGAAATGTCAGTAATTCTGGTTGAACGTGTTAAATGAGGAAAGGTGTCACTTCTGGATCAGAAATTTGGTATTTGGAAGACAGAAACAGAAATGATTTATGGATAGAAAAATCAAGGCATGAACTTGCAATCCCAGGTCGTGCCATGAGTGAGGGGGGCTGTCTAGTGCGGTCCAAGCTTTCTCAGTGGAAATTCAGCAAAGGCTGAGTCAGTGATGCTCTCTGAGATAATTAACCAGAAGACAGCTGTTATTGATGCCAGTTGATCTTTGCCCCCATCCATCTTCCTATATTCAGCACTTGGCCATGGTTTTGGGCTCAGGTTAAAACTGCAAAAATGGTCTCTAAATAAATCAGGGGCCTGTTTTGAGAATGAAAAGTGAGCATTGGGACAGGTGAGAAAAGTGGACTGCAATTCTGAATTTGGATATAAAATAGAAAGGCATCTCCTCCAGGTGAAGTGCAAGTATTAAAGCACATTGCCTCCTAAATCTGAGGTACCACACTCTCTGCCCACATCCCAAGAGAAGCCTTAATCCTCTCATTCTCTGTCCAATGAAGAAACTCTTCCCAGTGAAAGCAGAGCCCCACTGCAGACCTAAAACCTCATATGTGTTGAGAAAAGCCCGTATTAGCTGCTTATACTACTGACATCAGCCATCAACTTATCAAATTAAATGGACAAGCAAGAATTACTAAATTTTGAGAGAAAGAAATCATAAATAAAAATTTAAAAATCTTTAACCAACATAATTCTAGGGAGAAAGGAAGAAATGAAAATATGTCAAACACCTGTTTTAAGGATATGGGTTATAAATATTGATTTATTCTGAACAATAGAAAAGTACATGTCAATACATTAAAAATGTATGGCTACACATGAGATAACCAGAAATAAGATGTACAGCTTCCAAAATACTAGAAGCAAAGCACAACACAAAATCAGAAAAGGAACAAAGAAAATCCAGTCAATCCAGTGCCAGGAGTGAGAGGGTCACAGCAAACAGAGACGAAAATCAGATCAAACACCTGTGTCATCACAAGAAAAGCAAAGGATTTTAACTTCCCCATCGAAAGAGAAAAACTTGCAGATTAGGTTTTAAAAGAAAAAAGCTGCATGTATGTTTATAAGAGAAATACTTTAAGATTGATTCAAAGATTGAAAATATGGAGATTTATAAATATATATCAAGCAGAGGATGGAGAGGCAATTCATAAGGAAGAACTACAAACAGTCTATATGAGAAGATACTCAACCTCTAATAAGAATAAGAAGATGAATTGAAATGCCCACGCAATACCATTTTCCACTGGTAATAAGATGGGCAAAATTGTTAGCAACTGATAATAGCTGGGCCTGGTGAGGATGTGAGCAAACAAGCACTGCAGACAGAACTGTAAGTTGGTCTGAATTTTCCAAGCAATGGGGGGCTACAGGGGGAGTGAACAAGAATAGTGTGACCCCACTGACTCATCTCCAGGATACAGACTGGACCATAGGTACCATAGGCAACAAGTTTAGTCAACAAGTCATGTCATCACAAAGGGTGCTGATCTAGACCCATCTCTTGTCCTTCCTCATTTTACTCTCATGTGCATGTTTCTTTGCTAGAGTGTGCCTCAGTTTCTCCATCTACCTTATTGCTCTCATAAGATGAAATGAAATGAAATAGTATATGTAAAATGCTTTGCAGACTATAAAAAGCTACACAATGTGTGACATTATCATTTTTTTTCTTTTTTAAAATTTTTATTGGGGTATAGTTGATTGACAATGTTGTGTTAGTTTCAGGTGTACAGCAAAGTGGATCAGTTATACATATACATATACATGTACCTACTCTTTTTTAGATTCTTTTGCCATATAGGCCATTACTGAGTATTGAGTAGAGTTCCCTGTGCTATACGGTAGCTTCTTATTAGTTATCTATTTTATATATAATAGTGTGTATATGTCAATCCCAATCTCTCAATTTATCCCTCCCTGCCGCCATCCCCTGGTAACCATATGTTTGTTTTCTACACCTATGACTCTACTTCCGGTTTTTTTTTTCTGTTTGTTTGTTTTATTTTGTTTTGTTTAGGATTCGTTTCCCATGTAGGCCATTACAGAGTATTGAGTAGAGTTCCCTGTGCTATACATCAGGTTACTGTTAGTTATCTATTTTATATAAAGCAGTGTGCATATGTCAATCCCAATCTCACAGTTTATCCTTTCCCTGCCATCCCCTGGTAACCATGTTTGTTTTCTCTATCTGTGACTGTATCATTTTTATAATAAGAATAAAATAGAAGAAGCACAGAAATAAATGGGTATAAGATTAGACAAAATCTGGCTTCCTCCACCTGAATGTTTTTATTCTGCCTCAAAACTTACAAGAGGAGCTTCCCTGGTGGTGCAGTGGTTGAGAGTCTGCCTGCCGATGTGGGGGACACGGGTTCGTGCCCCGGTCCGGGAAGATCCCACATGCCACGGAGTGGCTGGGCCCGTGAGCCATGGCCGCTGAGCCTGTGTGTCCGGAGCCTGTGCTCCGCAACGGGAGAGGCCACAACAGTGAGAGGCCCGTGTACCGCAAAAAAAAAAAAAAAAAAAAAAAAAAAACTTACAAGAAACTTTAGAAGAAGTACATTCCTCATCCTTGGGTAGATCCAGATATGTGGTCAGCTGCTCTTCTTTATAGAAATGCAGCAAGACGGTCCCCAGCTCTCCCACAGCTGTGCCTGTCCAAAGCTTTCATAGTCACTGGAGCCCACTGAGGAGAAACCAAGGAAAGGCTTTTAGCAGCTGGGTCTCAAACCCTGGCCACGGGTCTCAGGGTAGCTTTTCAAGCCCAAGGTGGGAAGCAGGGACTCGGGGTTTTTGTTATACCCTCCATTGTCTGCCTTTTACTGTCACAGCTACTGTTGTTTAGGGTGACATCTGAGCAGGCTTCTGACACTGGGGAGAGAGGGAAGACTTCCACCATCCAGGAGTGACAGGGTTTCTCCAAGGGAATGACATTTCCTCCTTCTGTAAGACCCTTCGCATCATCTCCTAAAGTCAGTGCTTTCATAGAAAATTTCCATTAACCCAAGACTTTCTAGATGAGAGTCATCACTCCAGAAATCAAACAGTTTTTTTTTTAATGCTGTTATTGGACAGATGTCAATATACTTCAGGAGTAGTTAAGATATTAGGTTGGATCTGGGTCTATGTCTTACTAGGTCTGCAAACTTGTATAAGTTACTTCAATTCTTTGTGTCTCGGGCTCTTTTTTTTTCTTAGCAACTTTCAAATACGGAATACAGTATTATTAGTTATAATCCGCATGCTGTGTATTATATCCCCAGGGCTTATTTATTTTATAACTGAAAGTTTTTACTTTTTGACCGCCTTGACCCATTTCACCCACCCCTTGCCTCTGGCAACCACCAGTCTGTTCTCTGTGTCTATTTGGTTATTATTATTTGGTTATTATTTGGTTTTCTGTTTGTTTTGTTTCTTATATTCCACACATAAGTGAGATCATACGCTATTTGTCTTTCACTGTCTGACTTATTTCACTAAGCATAATGCCCTCAAGGTCCAACTATGTTGTTGCAAATGGAAGGATCTCATTCTTTTTTATGACTGAGTGTATATACATATATATATATACACATATATATACATATATATATACACACACACATATATATTTATGACAGTATATATATGTAATATATATATATGTATATATATCACATCTTCTTTATGAATTCATCCTTCAATGGACACTTAGGTTATTTCCATATCTAGGCTATTGTGAATAATGCTGCAATGAACATGGGGTGCATATATATTTTTGAATTAGTATTTTCATTTTCTTTGAATAAATGCACAGAAGTGGAATTGCTAGATCATATGGTAGTTCTATTTTAAATTTTTTTAGGAACTTCCATACTGTTTTCTAGTGACTGCTTTGCATTCCCACCAACAGTGCACAAGAGTTTCAATTTCTCCACATCCTTGACAACATTTGTTATTTCCTGTCTTTTTGATATTAGCCATTCTAACAGGTGTGAGGTGATATCTCATTGTGGTTTTGATTTGCACTTCCCTGATGATTACCAATGATGAGCGTCTTTTCAGGTACCTGTTTGCCATCTTTGTTTTTTTTTAACACCTTTATTGGAGTATAATTGTTTTACAGTGGTGTGTTAGTCTCTGCTTTATAAAAAAGTGAATCAGTTATGCATATACCTATGTTCCCATATCTCTTCCCTCTTTCATCTCCCTCCCTCTCACTCTCCCTATCGCAACCCTCTAGGTGGTCACAAACCACCAAGCTGCTCTCCCTGTGCTATGCAGCTGCTTCCCACTAGCTATATATTTTACGTTTGGTTGTGTATATATGTCCATGCCACTCTCTCACTTTGTCACAGCTTACACTTCTCCCTCCCCATATCCTCAAGTCCATTCTCTAGTAGGTCTATGTCTTTATTCCTGTCTTACCCCTAGGTTCTTCATGACCTTTTTTTCCCCTTAGATTCCATATATATATGTTAGCATACGGTATTTGTTTTTCTCCTTCTGACTTACTTCACTCTGTATGACAGACTTTATGTCCATCCACCTCACTACAAATAACTCAATTTCATTTCTTTTTATGGCTGAGTAATATTCCATTGTATATATGTGCCACATCTTCTTTACCCATTCATCTGTTGATGGACACTTAGGTTGCTTCCATGTCCTGGCTATTGTAAATAGAGCTGCAATGAACATATTGGTAAATGACTCTTTTTGAATTATGGTTTTCTCAGGGTATATGCCCAATAGTGGGATTGCTTGGTCGTATGGTAGTTCTATTTGTAGTTTTTTAAGGAACCTCCATACTGCTCTCCATAGTGGCTGTATCAAGTTACATTCCCACCAACAGGGCAAGAGTGTTCCCTTTTCTCCACACCCTCTCCAGCATTTATTGTTTCTAGATTTTTTGATAATGGCCATTCTGACTGGTGTGAGATGATATCTCATTGTAGTTATGATTTGCATTTCTCTAATGATTAATGATGTTGAGCATTCTTTCATGTGTTTGTTGCCAAGCTGTATATATTCTTTGCAGAACTGTTTATTTAAGTCTTCTGCACATTTTAGGATAGGGTTGTTTGTTTTTTTGTTATTGAGCTGCATGGGCTGCTTGTAAATTTTGGACATTAATCCTTTGTCAGTTGCTTCATTTGCAAATATTTTCTCCCATTCTGAGAGTTGTCTTTTGGTCTTCTTTAAGGTTTCCTTTGCTGTGCAAAAGCTTTTAAGTTTCATTTGGTCCCATTTGTTTATTTTTGTTTTTATTTCCATTGCTCTAGGAGGTGGGTCAAAAAGGATCTTGCTGTGCTTTATGTCATACAGTGTTCTGCCTATGTTTTCCTCTAAGAGCTTGATAGTGTCTGGACTTACATTTAGGTCTTTAATCCATTTTGAGCTTATTTTTGTGTATGGTGTTAGGGAGTGTTCTACTCTCATACATTCACATGTACCTGTCCAGTTTCCCAGCACAACTTCTTGAAGAGGCTGTCTTTTCTCCACTGTATATTCTTGCCTCCTTTATCAAAGATAAGGTGACCATATGTGCATGGGTTTACCTCTGGGCTTTCTAGCCTTTTCCATTGATCTATATTTCTGTTTTTGGGCCAGTACCATACTGTCTTGATTACTGTAGCTTTGTAGTATAGTCTGAAGGCAGGGAGCCTGATTCCTCCAGCTCCATTTTTTGTTCTCAAGATTGCTTTGGCTATTCAGGGTCTTTTGTGTTTCCATACAAATTGTGAAATTTTTTGTGCTAGTTCTGTGAAAAAAGTCAGTGTTAGTTTGACAGGGATTGCACTGACTCTGTAGATTGCTTTGGGTAGTAGAGTCATTTTCACAGTATTGATTCTTCCAATCCAAGAACGTGGTATATCTCTCCATCTATTTGTATCATCTTCAGTTTCTTTCATCAGTGTCTTATAATTTTGTGCATACAGGTATTTTGTCTCCTTAGGTAGGTTTATTCCTAGATATTTTATTCTTTATGTTGCATTGGTAAATGGGAGTGTTTTCTTAATTTCACTTTCAGAATTTTCATCATTAGTGTATAAGAACGTCAGAGATTTCGGGGCACAAATTTTGTATCCTGCTACTTTACCAAATTCATTGATGAGCTCTAGTAGATTTCTGGTAGCATCTTTAGGATTCTCTATGTATAGTATCATGTCATCTTCAAACAGTGACAGCTTTACTTCTTCTTTACTGATTTGGATTCCTTTTATTTCTTTTCCTTCTCTGACTGCTGGGGCTAAATCTTCCAAAACTATGTTGAATAGAGTGGTGAGAATGGGCAACCTTGTCTTGTTCCTGATCTTAGTGGAAATGGTTTCAGTTTTTCACCATTGAAGATGATGTTAGCTGTGGGTTTGTCATATATGGCCTTTATTATGTTGAGGAAAGTTCCCTCTATGCCTACTTTCTGCAGGGTTTTTATCATAAATGGGTGTTGAATTTTGTTGAAAGCTTTCTCTACATCTATTGAAATGATCATATGGTTTTTCTCCTTCAATTTGTTAATATGGTGTATCACGTTGATTGATTTGTGTATATTGAAGAATCCTTGCATCCCTGGAATAAACCCCAGTTGATCATGTTGTATGATCCTTTTAATGTGGTGTTGGATTCTGTTTACTAGTATTTTGTTGAGGATTTTTGCATCTATATTCATCAGTGATATTGGCCTGTAGTTTTCTTTCTTTGTGACATCCTTGTCTGGTTTTGGTATCAGGGTGATGGTGGCCTCGTAGAATGAGTTTGGGAGTGTTCCTCGCTATTCTATATTTTGGAAGAGTTTGAGAAGGATAGGTATTATCTCTTCTCTAAACGTTTCATAGAATTTTCCTGTGAAGCCATCTGGTCCTGGGCTTTTGTTTGTTGGAAGATTTTTAATCACAGTTTCAATTTCAGTGCTTGTGATTGGTCTATTCATATTTTCTATTTCTTCCTGGTTCAGTCTCGGCAGGTTGTGCATTTCTAAGAAATTGTCCATTTCTTCCAGGTTGTCCATTTTATTGGCATAGAGTTGCTTGTAGTAATCTCTCACGATCTTTTGTATTTCTGCAGTGTCAGTTGTTACTTCTCCTTTTTCATTTCTAATTCTATTGATTTGAGTCTTCTCCCTTTTTTTCTGGATGAGTCTGGCTAATGGTTTATCAATTTTGTTTATCTTCTCAAAGAACCTGCTTTTAGCTTTATTGATCTTTGGTATCATTTCCTTCATTTCTTTTTCATTTATTTCTGATCTGATCTTTATGATTTCTGTCCTTTTTCTAACTTTCAGGGTTTTTTGTTCTTCTTTCTCTAATTGCTTTAGGTGCAAGGTTAGGTTGTTTATTCGAGATGTTTCCTGTTTCTTAAGGTAGGATTGTATTGTTATAAACTTCCCTTTTAGAAGTGCTTTTGCTGCATCACATAGGTTTGGGGTCATCATGTCTCCATTGTCATTTGTTTCTAGGTATTTTTTTATTTCCTCTTTGATTTCTTCAGTGATCACTTCATTATTAAGTAGTGTATTGTTTAGCCTCCATGTGTTTCTATTTCTTACAGATCTTTTCCTGTAATTGATATCTAGTCTCATAGCGTTGTGGTCGGAAATGATACTTGATACAATTTCAATTTTCTTAAAGTTACCAAGGCTTGATTTGTGACCCAAGATATGACCTATCCTGGAGAATTTTCCATGAACACTTGAGAAGAATGTGTATTCTGTTGTTTTTGGATGGAATGTCCTATAAATATCAATTAAGTCCATCTTGTTTAATGTATCATTTAAAGCTTGTGTTTCCTTATTTATTTTCATCTTGGATGATCTGTCCATTGGTGAAGGTGGGGTGTTAAAGTCCCCTACTATGATTGTGTTGCTGTCGATTTCCCCTTTTATGGCTGTTAGTATTTGCCTTATGTATTGAGGTGCTCCTATGTTGGGTGCATAAATATTTACAATTGTTATATCTTCTTCTTGGATAGATCTCTTCATCATTATGTAGTGTCCTTCTTTGTCTCTTGTAATAGTCTTTTTTAAAGTCTATTTTGTCTGATATGAGAATTGCTACTCCAGCTTTCTTTTGATTTCCATTTGCATGGAATAGCTTTTTCCATCCCCTCACTTTCAGTCTGTATGTGTCCCTAGGTCTGAAGTGGGTCTCTTGTAGACAGCATATATATGGGTCTTATTTTTGTATCCATTCAGCCAGTCTGTGTCTTTTGGTGGGAGCACTTAATCCATTTACATTTAAGGTAATTATTGATATGTATGTTCCTATTCCCATTTACTTAATTGTTTTGGGTTTCTTATTGTAGGTCTTTTCCTTCTCTTGTGTTTCTTGCCTAGAGAAGTTCCTTTAGCATTTGTTGTAAAGCTTGTTTGAATGTGCTGAACTCTCTCAGCTTTTGCTTGTCTGTAAAGATTTTAACTTCTCCATCAAATCTGAACGAGATCCTTGCTGGGTAGAGTTATTTTGGTTGTAGGTTTTTCTCCTTCATCACTTTAAATATGTCCTGCCCCGCCCTTCTGACTTGCAGAGTTTCTGCTGAAAGATCAGCCTTTACCTTATGGGGATTCCCTTGTCTGTTATTTGTTGTTTTTCCCTTGCTGCTTTTAATATGTTTTCTTTATATTTAATTTTTGATAGTTTGACTAGTATGTGTCTTGTCGTGTTTCTCCTTGGATTTATCTTGTGTGGGACTCTGTGCTTCCTGGACTTGATTAGCTATTTCCTTTCCCATATTAGGGAAGTTTTCAACTATAATCTCTTCAAATATTTTCTCTGTCCCTTTCTGTCTTCTTCTTCTGGGACGCTTATAATTTGAATGTTGCTGCATTTAATGTTTTCCCAGAGGTCTCTGAGACTGTCCTCAGTTCTTTTCATTCTTTTTTCTTTATTCTGCTCTGCAGTAGTTATTTCCACTCTTTTAACTTCCAGGTCACTTATCTGTTCTTTTGCCTCAGTTATTCTGCTATTGTTCCCTTCTAGAGAATTTTTAATTTCATTTACTGTGTTGTTCATCATTGTTTGTTTGTTCTTTAGTTCTTCTAGTTCTTCTTCTAGGTCCTCGTTAAACGTTTCTTGTATTTTCTCCATTCTATTTCCAGGATTTTGCATCATCTTTACTATCATTATTCTGAATTCTTTTTCAGTTAGACTGCCTATTTCCTCTTCATTTGCTAGGTCTGGTGGGTTTTTACCTTGCTCCTTCATCTGCTGTGTGTTTTTCTGTCTTCTCATTTTGCTTATCTTACTGTGTTTGGGGTCTCCTTTTTGCAGGCTACAGGTTTGTAGTTCCCTTTGTTTTTGGTGTCTGTGCCCAGTGGCTAAGGTTGGTTCAGTGGGTTGTGTAGGTTTCCTGGTGGAGGGGACTAGTGTCTGTGTTCTGGTGGATGAGGCTGGATCTTGTGTTTCTGGTGGGCAGGTCCACGTCTGGTGGTGTGTTTTGGGGTGTCTGTGGCCTTATTATGATTTTAGGCAGCCTCTCTGCTAATGGGTGGGGTTTTGTTCCTGTCTTGTTAGTTGTTTGGCATAGGGTGTCCAGCACTGTAGCTTGCTGGTCGTTGAGTGAAGCTGGATCTTGGTGTTGAGATGGAGATCTCTGGGAGATTTTCGCCGTTTGATATTATGTTGAGCTGGGAGGTCTCTTGTGGACCAGTGTCCTGAAGGTGGCCCTCCCACCTCAGAGGCACAGCACTGCCTCCTGGCTGGAGCACCAAGAGACTTTCATCCACACAGCTCCTCAATTTGGGATGATTCATTGTCTCTTCAGGTATTCCACAGATGCAGGGTACATTGAGTTGATTGTGGAGATTTAATCCGCTGCTCCTAAGACTGCTGGGAGAAATTTTCCTTTCTCTTCTTTGTTCGCACAGCTCCCGGGGTTCAGCTTTGGATTTGGCCCCGCCTCTGCATGTAAGTCGCCTGAGGGCGTCTGTTCTTCGGTTTCACAGGACGGGGTTAAAGGAGCCGCTGATTCGGGGGTTCTGGCTCACTCAGGCCGGGGGCAGGGAGGGGTACAGAGTGCGGGGCGAGCCTGCAGCTGCAGAGGCCGGTGGGACGTTGCACCAGCCTGAGGCGTGCCGTGCGTTCTCCCGGGGAAGTTGTCCCTGGATCTCGGGACCCCGGCAGTGGCGGGCTGCACAGGCTCCCCGAGAAGGGGGCGTGGACAGTGACCTGTGCTCGCACACAGGCCTCTTGGCGGCGGCAGCCACAGCCTTAGTGTCTCATGCCCGTCTCCGAGGTCCGCGCTGTTAGCCATGGCTCGCACCCGACTCTGGAGCTCCTTTAAGCAGCGCTCTTAATCCCCTCTCCTCGCGCACCAGGAAACAAAGAGGGAAGCAAAAGTGTCTTGCCTATTCGACAGGTCCAGACTTTTTCCCGGACTCCCTCCTGGCTAGCCGTGGTGAACTAACCCCCTGCAGGCTGTGTTCACGCTGCCAACCCCAGTCCTCTCCCTGCGCTCCGACCAAAGCCCAAGCCTCAGCTCCCAGCCCCTTGCACACCCCGGTGAGGGAGAAGACAAACCTCTTGGGCTGGTGAGTGCTGGTCAGCACTGATCCTCTGTGCGGAATCTCTCCGCTTTGCCCTCCGCACCCTTGTTGCTGAGCTCTCCTACATGGCTCCGAAGCTTCCCCACTCCATCACCCACAGTCTCTGCCCGTGAAGGGGCTTCTAGTGTGTGGAAACCTTTCCTCCTTCACATCTCCCTCCCACTAGGCAGGTCCCGTCCCTATTCTTTTGTCTCTGTTTATTCTTTTTTCTTTTGCCCTACCCAGGTACATGGGGAGCTTCTTGCCTTTTGGGAGGTCTGAGGTCTTCTGCCAGCGTTCAGTAGGTGTTCTGTAGGAGTTGTTCCACTTGTAGATGCATTTCTGATGTATCTGTGGGGAGGAAGGTGATCTCCACGTCTTACTCTTCCTCCATCTTCCTCAATTCCGCCATCTTTGGAATGTTTGTTTTCTTTGGAAATTGTCTATTCAGGTCCTCTGCTGATTTTTCCATTGGATTGTTTGGTTTTTGATATTGAGTTGTATGAATTCTTTGCATATTTTGCATATTAACCCCTGATCAGGTATAACATTTGCAAATATATTCTCCCACTCAGTAGGCTGTCTTTTCATTTTGTTGATGATTTCCTTTGCTATGCAGAAGCTCTTTACTTTCATGTAGTCTGACTTATTTTGCTTTTGTTGCCTTTGCTTTTGGAGTCAGATCCAAAGATCAATACCAATGTCAAGGAGCTTATTGCCTGTTTTTTTGTTTTATGGTTCCAGGTCTTACATTCAGGTCTTTAACCCTTTTGGAGTTAATTTTTGTGTACAGTGTAAGATAGTAGTCTAGTTTCATTCTTTGGCATGTCACTATCAGTTTTTTCCAAAACCACTTATTAAATTCATTTATTGGTTCTTTATAGTTACAGTGAGATAAAAATAGTAGCTGCCCTTAGGCTTGTTATGAGAATCAAATGAGACAATGCAGGGAAGCATTTCATGCAGTCCTGGTATATGGCAAGTGCTTGATAAACAGGAGCAATGGTTTTCCTTATTGTCTCATTCATACACTATTATCCTTTCCCTTCCACTCAGACAGAGTCACCATTTCCTGAGTACACAAGTTAGCAAATGAAAGCAGTCAGCAGGATAACATTTGGCCACCCAGGAGGGAGAAACCAGATGGCCTAGGTTACATTTACAGACCCACATCAGGAAAAGCTGGGTTACTGTGGGTGAAATAGTTTGAAAATGCACTAAATCAGGAACCAGAGGACAGGCTTACTACCTACTGCCAGTTGTTGGGTTAACTGAGGGGGCATAGCTGGAAATCAGATCCAAACTGGACTCAATCTTGATTCCTAAGGCTTCTTTAAACTAATTTAGAAGTAAGAGAACAACCCCTTCCTTTCTGGCAGGCCAATTCAAATTCAGATCCACGACCCCAAAGTGCATCATCTGTAAATTCTCCTGGAAACATGTCTTTGAATAGAGCCTTCCCCTCCCCTCCTGACCCATCCCCTACTTCTTTTTTTCATGGTTCAGAGTTTCAGTGTGACCTGGGATGTAGAAACTAGAGACAATATCCCTGCAAACAACAACAAAAGCTGAATAAAGTACAAAATCATAACTGTCCTTGTACTCTTCAGATTACTGAGGTTATAGGGCAAAAAAGTAGTGTGAAATCCAAGGAAAGAGAGGCTTCTCCAGGGAAATGTTGGAGAAGAGCTTTGGCTCACTTGCAGCAGAAGATGAAATGAAGAACCTGGGTATCACCCATGCAGGTATAAAGAATTCAGCTAAAATCCTAAACAAATTGCTAAAGACTGAGTAAGGGCAGTCATGACAGCATAGGACCTATGGGATACTGAGACATGTGAGGAATTTCCACTTGCTCACAGGGTTTCCTCCATGGCTACTCCACCAAGTGCTCATGAGAAAGCCTAGAGAAGGTGAGCAGCTGCTGCTGGAGAAAAGAAAACAACCCCATCTGTATCCTTCTACCCTACAAAATGTAAGCCTTAAGATGTTAGAGGAGAGGCAGCAAACCCTGTCAGCTCAACGGCACAGGTGAAAATTCATTGCATCTAGGGAAGAAAGAAAATAAGAAGAAAACCCTTCATCCCTGGGGAAGAACAGGAAATCATTTGGGGTCCAAGATCCTATACAAATAATATTAAAGGTCTTCTATTGTTGAGAGGGGGGCACAAGATTGGCAAAGATACCAGCCAGTGTGACTGGCATGGGCAGGAGGTGCAGGATCTCTGACGCTTCCCCCCATACAAGGCTCAGGTACCCAGGATCACTGGGACCGAGGCTAGAGCAGAAGAGTAAGGGCGACTCTTGCCCCCACCCTGAGCCAGCAGGCCCTGAGGGACTGTCTCAGAGAGAGACCTCGCTGTGGAGCAGGATGCCAGGGAAGGCTGGAAGCTGGGGGAGTGGGCAGGCACAAAGCATTAAGAAAAACCTTCCAAACTCTTCACCACCACCCCAAACATAAGACAATGCTAGAGCAATTTGAAGCCAGTGGTGTACGGAAGGTGACCATAGCAATGAAAAAACCCAGACTCAGCTCAAGTCTGATTGATTCAACTCCCACATTAATGGCTGAGCACCCAAAATGGGCCTATATGCAGGAATAAATAATATTACTTCAGTATCTTTTGTCCTACTCACAATGTCTGTAATTCAATAAAAAGTGATGAGATATACAAAAAATTAAGAAAAACCAAGAAACAAAGCAATTAGCAGAAACAAACCTAGACATGACCCAGTTGTTGGAACTATCAGGCTGGGAATTTAAAATAACTATCATATATATGTTAAAATTTCCAGTGAGAAAGAGGGACACCATTCATAAATAGACAGGGAATTTCAGTAGAGGAATAGAAACTGTAAGGAAGAGTCAAAGGGAAATGCTAGAAATAAAATCATGAAAAGAGAGATGAAGAATGCCTTTGATAGGCTCAGTAGCAGATATGATAGAGCCAAGAAAATAAACAGTGAACAAGAAAAGAGAGCAACAGAAATTACCAAAACTGAAACACAGAGAGGAAAAAGAGTGAGGAAAAAAGAACAGTACATTTGAGAACTGTGAGACAAGGTCAAACATTCTAACATACAAGTAATTAGTATGAAGAAGAAGAGAGCTCAAGACAAAAAAAAAAATAGTTGAAAAGATAGTAGACACAATTTTTTTTAATAATGAAGGTTATAAACCACAGATCTAAGGATATCAGAGAACTGCAAGCTGGATCACCACCCCCCACTCATACACACAGACTATAGTCTGTATGATTCCATTTATACAACATTGAAAGAGCAAAGACATAGAGACAGAAAATAAATCAGTGATTGCTTGAGGACTGGGAATGTGGAGAGTGTTATTTGACTTAGTTACAGTTTGGAAGAACAATGAAAATATCCCTTATAAACATACGTGTACATTTTTTTTCTGTTTATGGGGGTTACTGAGTTATAAGACAAGAGTACATTTTGCTTTATAAGAAAGTGCCTACATGTGGCATGAGGGAATTTTGGGGGTGATGGACATGTGCTGTACATTGACAGTGATTGCAGTTACATGACTGTGTTTGTCAAAACTTCTAGGACTTCCCTGGTGGCACAGTGGTTAAGAATCTGCCTGCAAATGCAGGGGACACGGGTTTGAGCCCTGGTCAGGGAAGATCCCACATGCTGCAGAGCAACTAAGCCCATGCACCACAACTACTGAGCCTGCACTCTAGAGCCTGCAAGCCACAACCGCTAAGCCCGCACGCCACAACTACTGAAGTCCATGCACCTAGAGCCTGTGCTCTGCAATAAGAGAAGCCACCACAATGAGAAGCCCATGCACCACAGCAAAGAGAAAGTCTGCACACAGCAACGAAGAGAAAGCCCATGCACAGCAACACAGCCAAACATAAATAAATAAAATAAATAAATTGAAAAAAAACTTCTAGAAATATACATTTAAAAGGATGAATTTTACTTTATGTAAATAATACCTGACTTTAAAAAAAACTTAAACTTAGATGACATGCTAGGTCAGTCCACCATCTCCAAAAAATTAATCTTCAGTTTGAACTCCATACTCCTATGTTACCCAGTGGGTTAGATATAAAAATTGGCCCAAGACAACACCAGATTTAATGATCTCACTTCCTTATGATAGAGGTAGAGACAGACCACTCTTCATGATGGAATAATAATATAGCATCAACAAGCTCTGAATAGTGGGGATCAAATGAGATGTTGGGTGTTAAAATCTGGTCTTAGATGATGAGCCCCCAGGAGACAAAATTTGGACAAAACCAACTGCATCAAAATTTTGCCTGGGGGCTTCCCTGGTGGCGCAGTGGTTGGGAATCTGCTTCCTAATGCAGGGGACACGGGTTCGAGCCCTGGTCTGGGAGGATCCCAGATGCCGCGGAGCAACTAGGCCCGTGAGCCACAACTACTGAGCCTGCGCGTCTGGAGCCTGTGCAATGCAACAAGAGAGGCCACGATAGTAAGAGGTCCGTGCACTGCAATGAAGAGTGGCCCCCACTTGCCACAACTAGAGAAAGCCCTTGCACAGAAACCAAGACCCAACACAGCCATAAATTAATTAATTAATTAATAAACTCCTACCCCCAACATCTTCTTAAAAAAAGTCTTTAAAAAAAAAGAAATTTTGCCTGTGTTGGCCCTTCTGAGCACACTTTATAAAATCATAAAATGGGGCTTTCCTGGTGGCACAGTGGTTGAGAGTCCGCCTGCCAATGCGGGGGACATGGGTTCGTGCCCCGATCTGGGAAGATCCCACTTGCTGCGGAGCAGCTGGGCCCGTGAGCCATGGCCACTGAGCCTGCACGTCCGGAGCCTGTGCTCCACAACAGGAGAGGCCACAACAGTGAGAGGCCCGTGTATCGCAAAAAAAAAAAAAAAAAAAAAAAAAAAAAAAAAAAAAATCATAAAATGCATTAATGGAAATGGCTGGTTTCATAGGGTATCCCCCAGCAATAAAACTTCAATTTATGCTATTGGAACATTTTTCTCATAGTTGGTTTCTTCACACCAGTCTAGGCAGGAAATCCCTTGTGGTAAGAGTTCTAAATTCACATTAGGTCAGAAAGTTTGGTGATTTATTCTCTGGAGAATTTCTAAACTGAGGCTTCCTTATTATGTAATAAACAATATTTTATTTTGTCTCATTTCTATAAGTAAGCTTCTTTCAAAGTTCTATGTATCTTATATTTATTTTTCTTATTAGTCTCCAAAATGCCTCCTTCAAATTAGGGGGGGGAATGGATACATCACCATTTACCACATGTAAAAGTTAAACCAGTAAGAAGGGTTCGTTCTCAATTGTTTCTCAAACCCAATTAAAGAAAATGACTCCATTTAGAAGAAAAGATGATGGAGGCTTGAATTTTGTTGAAAACCCTCTAGTAAATGTCAGCATCCAGATAGGAGTCAACAGAACACAACCCTTTCTCACCAGAAGCCATTTGTCTGTGAACAGCTTCATTATTTTTATCTTCTGAAAAGAACTTGGCCATCACATTTATATCAAATACCAGGAGGCTGTCCTTTGGTTTTGAAAGGTGTCTGAGTCACTTAAGAATCACAGAATTTTGTGCTTGAGGAAGACTCTCTTTGGTGTTGAAAGATGTCTGAGTCACTTAGGATATGTAGAAGGATGGCTCCCTCCCAGCTCGTAGGTTATCTAACATCTGAGCAGCCCAAAGTTCATGTTGGCTGTTTGCATTAATCACCGTAATTTGACTAACAAGCTTGAAGTGACAGCTCAACCTCAGGATGGCATTAAGGCCACAAACTGAACAAAGACAAGAAGAAAAAGGGAGAGTGGTAAGGCAGAAATCCCCCGTTGCCCTCCATGGTAGCTGTGAATTTCCAAAGTGTCAGTAAAGACATCAACAATTCAAGCCAAAGGGGATCATGAAGGGATGCCCAGATGGGAGGGCGGCCAGGCCAGCTTCCTGCTCTCCTAGGCATATTTTCTTCTTTCTGCAGATCTTAGCCAGCTTCCCTCTGAATTTGGCTGTGGCTCTGTGTGTGGTACCACCATGCCTGGACTTCAGAGTATCTTGGCCTCCTTTGCTGTGTTGATCAGAAATTCAACCTGGGCACTTTTGAATTCAAATAGTCAAATTTTGTCATTTTCTGTTCAAAAAATGTAATCCTTCTACCTCCAAAGACTAGGTAAGGATAGACCTTTTTTAGGATTTTGGCAAAATAAGAATGAACAATTAATTTACAAGGAAACTGAAGTAGAGCTGCCCCCTCACCACCAACACCTCCTGTGCACATTCATCCAAAGGCATAAAAGACATGACCTCCCTGAGCACAGATGACTGATTTCTTAAGGACCTACAGTCAAGCAATCGATTACCTTACTTCCTAGGCAGAACTCTTAACTCGCCCATAGTTTTCAACTCAATCTTGTCTCTTGCATTCTGCTTGAAGTACACTATCTGGCCAAGTATTACAGCTATAATTTTAATAAAGCTTCTCTACTTCTTTATAGTAAGCAACTCAACCTACTGGTTAAGTCACCACACACCTCTCTGCAATTAAGTACTTTTCCAAAAATTCTCTTCCATTTCCTGAACTGAGTTCCACATAATGCTACTTTCTGAGAATCCTTTTTCAGTGAACTTAAACAAGAACCTCTCGTATGTTTGTGCATCTTGAGAATCTCCACAAGCAAATGTGCATAGTTTCCCAAACTTATTTGACAAAAGAGCCCTTTTAATTGCTCTCACCCACAACACCTGTTGTTCCATATAACACAGTGTGAGAGTTTCTGTCAACCTCATAAATTAATTTCCCTTCCCAGTAACAGTAGATATTACGTCTTGTTTGAAAAACCTAACACCATATTTCACATTCTCTGGTCAGAATCCGACCTCCAGCTCTGAGATTATTTGCTGAAAAGGCGGCACTGACACAGCCTGAGTCCAATTCCTCTTGCCTAAGTCTGCCATCACCTGAATTTCCCCAGGTGCTAAAAAAGTTTCCTCTCCTTACAGAAGAGTAGACTTTCAGAATTGGATTCATTACAGTTATACTTTATGATTACTTCACACATATAACACCTAGAAGAAGGCCCTCTCACATTCCTCCACATTCATTCATAGTCCAGGACGTACTATGTTATTTCCCCCACCCCGGCCCCCACACAGAGTCAACTTGCTTCCTTCCGCTCCACCTTAATCCACTATAATTTTTAAATCTGTGCCTTAGAGAGTAGCCATAACACATACTTCATGAAGGATTCTGGACGTTTAATAAGAGAGAAATAGATATGACCATATGTTTCTTTCAAGCCATGGTAGGTCTTCTTGTTCACAAATCAAAGCCTGATGCAAAAGAAAAACAGGCTCTCTTCACAATTATAAAGCTGCCTGGGGCCTCCCTGGTGGCGCAAGTGGTTGGGAGTCCGCCTGCCGATGCAGGGGATACGGGTTCGTGCCCCGGTCTGGGAGGATCCCATATGCCGCGGAGCGGCTGGGCCCGTGAGCCATGGCCGCTGAGCCTGCGCGTCCGGAGCCTGTGCTCCGCAACGGGGGAGGCCACAGCAGTGAGAGGCCCGCGTGCCGCAAAAAGAAAAAAAAATAATAATAATAAATAAATAAAGCTGCCTGATTATATCCTAACATTTGATTTCTGAAAATAAGGAAATACAGTGACTATATTCCTTTCAATTGTTAATTGAACTTTATTTCAGGTTTTTTAAAGCACAAATGAAGCCGATTTGGAGAAATATTTGTTTTGATTAAGTCAGAAGATTTTATACATAGTTTTCCCCCCCTTTTTTTTTCTTAAAGTGTGGGTTCTTAACATTTGGAAGAAAACAAAGATCGCTGAGGGTGGGAAGAGATGTCTCATGTTTTCATAGAGATTTCAAAGCTTGAGTCATCCTTGTCATTTTCAGACCCAACTGCCCAAAGCTGACTCAAAAGGGTGGGGTAAAGTGGGGGTTAAGCTGAGTTTTGAAATCAATCCAACAACCTGTGACATCACCACGGAGGCCACTTCATTCATTGCTATACCTCATACATCTGGTGCCTTCCCATGGCTCCCCAGATAAAAATAAGTTAGGCTCTGTTCATTTCCCAAGAATGTCCTCTCCTCTTAGAGATAATGTGCTAGCAAAACAACTCCAAATATTTTAGACTTGTATAGGTTAAGCCCCAAATATTCTGAAGTTCCCAGCACAAACAATCCCTGACTTATGATGGTTTGACTTATGGTTTTTCAACTTTAAAAGGTGTGAGAGTGACACTCATTCAGTAGAAACTATAGTTTGAATTTGAATTGTGATCTTTTCCCAAGCTAGAGATATGAGATAGGACACTCCTGTGATGCAGGGCAGCCACAGCCCCCAGGCAGCTATGTGATCATGGGGGCAAACAATCAACACACTTACAACCATTTTGTACCCAGACAACCATTCTGTTTTTCACTTTCAGTACAGTAATCAATAAATTGCATGAGATATTCAACACTTTATTATAAAATAGGCTTTGTGATAGATGACTTTGCCCAACTGTAGGCTTATGCAAGTGTTCTGAGCACATTTAAGGTGGGCAAGGCTAAGCTATGATGGTTGGGTGTATTAAATGCATTTTTGACTTAGAATATTTTCAACTTATAATGGGTTTAACAGGACATAAGACCATCATAAGTCAAGAAAGTTCTGTATAGAACAGTAGTCACCTTATTAAAAGATTGACCATTTTTATTCTTAGACCTCTTAGAGTCGTTGTGAGGAATAAGTGAGTTAGTATACATACTACAACTTGAATAGGACCAAGCACAGAGGAAGTGCTCCTACTCACCGAATGTAAGTAATAAATGTCAGCTGTCACTACTACTTTTTTCCATGATTGCTCATAGCAGCTTTATTTGTAACATTCATAAACTAGAAGAAATCCAAATATCCATCAATGGGAGAATGGACAAATTGTGGCATATCCGTACAATGGAACACCAGTCAGCAACAGAAAGGAATGAAGTACTGACACACACAACACATGGATGAATCGCAATATAATGATGTTGAATGAAAGAAGCCAGACAAAATAAAGAGGGCACACAGCATGATTCCATGTACATAAAATTCTAGAAAATGCAAACTAACCTATAGTGACAGGAGGCAGTTCCGTGATGGCCTGCAGTGGGGGAGGGAGTAGAGATAGGGATGACAAGCGGGCAGGAGGGAACATTTTGTCATGATGAGTGTGCTCACTCCTGATTGTGGTGATGGCTTCATGTGTGTGTACAAATGTCAAAACTTTAATTTTGTGCTCACTACTACTACTATTACTACTTCTAGTACCTCTTCTACTACTGCTGCTATCAGTGTTTCATTCAATCTCATAGTATTTCCTTGAAAATTACACTTCAGAATAAGCAAAGTGTTTTAGATCCTTGTTTCTCCAAGTGTGGCCCATGTGGTCTGCAGACCAGCAGCAACAGCAGCAGGGAGCCTGTTAGAAATGCATATTCTCAGGCCCCTCCCAGACCTACACCATTTCAGCAAGACTGACAGTTGATTCTGATGCACATTGATGTTTGAGAAGCACTCAACAAACAGAATATTTTGGTCAGTAGGATTTGTCACATACGCCACATCTTTTCAAAGATTTCAACCCAGAATCTAACAAGAAAAACTCGCTCTTTTAAATTGTTAGGGACAAACCTGAGACAACAAAGTTCTGCTTCGTGTTCTGTATTCTCAGGACACTAAGAAAGGAGAACTCAGAGAACCTATTGGACTTTTCATCTTGTGTATTTCTTCTGCACCTCATATGTCATGTTCAAAGCCAAACTTAAGGGCTCTGTCTTAAGTTGGATTCCCCAGACGCAGACACTGAGATAAAGATTCCTGTTGGAGTGATTTATTGAGAAGGGTTCTCAGAAAAGTCTAGTGGGAGAGAGAAGAATCTGGACCAGGAAGAGAGGGAAGCTAAGCAAGGAAGCAATGTCAAGAAAGAGAATGGGTAATTTTGGTTCAATCCCTCAGGGGACTCTGAAGACAGTGGTAACTCCTTGCAATGCAAAGTGTGGTCCATGGACCAGCGGCATCAGTCACTAGGACCGTGTTAGAAATGCAGAATCTCAGACCCCACACCAGCCCTACTGAATCAGAATCTGCATTTCACAAGGTCTCTCAAGTGATTCATAAGCAAACTAAAATTTGAGAAACACGGATGTAGGTCATACATCAAAGTTCTCCCAATTAGGAACAAGGATGGAGAAATACCTATGTTTCCCTGCTATATCAGCCTTTGGGTAAGGGCTGGTCTTGGGCTCCTTAATCCTTTTAGTAATTTCCCAGCCGTTCCCTCTTTCTGTAAATGCAGATGAAGGCGTTTCAGCAGGCTCAGGTTGGCTCCTGGCAAAGAGATACAGGTTCGGGCTGCTCCCAACTGTTGGCTGAGAGTGAAAATCCACCAGGAGCTGGTAAAGAAGTCCCGGGGGTTATGGGCAGAGAAGTAGCCACGCCACCTCAGCCTTCATTTACTTGCTCCCTCTGTCTGCTCTTTCTCTTGTCTTCTTAGTGCATTAATGGAGAACCATAAGCAGAACTCTGAGGTCAATTTCCCTCACTTGTCAAGACTAAGTAGGTATCCCGTGCTCTCAGGTCCACCTCTGCGAAGGTTATCAGATCTGTTCTTCATTCTCCATCGCCTTGCCACAGTCCAAGTTCAGTCGTACCATTCCTTACTCCTGGCTCCCCACCCTCTGCTCACAATCCAAGCCCTGTCTGCACCTGTATGCATCATTCCAGGTACTGCAGGAAAATCTCTGCTCCTCCACACCTCTTCTAATCCTCCAGGCAGAAATGGCCATCTGCCTTCTGTTCCCACAGCAGCGGTTTTGTTCAGTTTTTGAGGGAGACATTTGTCTGTTTATGGTAGCGTTAGTCATTTATGGACCCATCTATCCAGATAGACTCTGAGCCACTTGAAGATAAAGATTCTTTGCACCTCCTGTGCTTAGCACATATTAGGTACTCAATAAATATTTATTAAATAAGGGAATCATCGACTCTAAGGTACTTTTCAAGTACTTTAGCATATGCAGAGGTGCAATAAATTTACACTCAAGGATGAAAACACTAGACTAAATGAAAAAAGAGAAGGGTAAGAGAAATTATACACGAACCTTCCATGCTTTCCAATGATGAAAACTCATTCATTCACTACTTGGCAGATTCTCTTAGCTGCTTTGGAAGAAGTTATTTGAAATCTTGAGTGCAAACAATCCCCTCAAGAATTAGTCACACACATGTGATAAAACACAAAACAGCTAAGGCCAATCACCGTTTCTTATTTCAGCTATTAATCACCAATGTTCATGTTCACCACAGACTTGAAACTGTATTTCTCAAATACAAGCCTTGAGAAGAGATGCTCTTTGCTTTTACTAGTATTGCGGAACAAGTGCAACATTTGTAACTTAAGTAATTAGCATCTGGTCTGTTCTTTTTAAAATGTATCTCCCTCTCTACAGCTAGTTCTCTCTGTCTCTCTCTCTCTGTTTCTCTCTCTGTCTCTCTCTCTCTCTTTCTCTGGTTTAATTAATGCTAATTCATACTGCCCTACAAGAATTTGCAAGCTGTACTGAGAAATAATGCAGTGTTAGTTTTGTAATTTAGTGCACAGAGCACATTTGTGCAAAAGCTCTGTAAACTGGGCCCATGGTCAAAGAAGCAATTAGCACTTTGTTAGTATGCAATGATGTACTAATCTGTGCAGTCCCCAAAAGCAGTTGTCTGTTCCATTTTGCCCTCATGTGCAAATTCTTTCCAGTGTATATAGCACTGCTCCAAAAATAACACACTGCATGCCTGCTGCTGTAAATTGGGTTCACGATGATGAAGAAATATCAATTCCAAAATATTTGTTGGGGAGAAATACACGAGTACAATTTCCAGCAACACAGGGAAGAGGGTCCAACAGACTTGAAGGGGAGCTCGTGTTCTTATTCCTCCCTCAGATTTCACTAGCAGAGTTGTCTTCATCTTTGGAGAAAGACTAGGGGAAGGACACTTGATGGAAAAATAAAACCTCACACCAGAATAGTTAACCCAAAATCACACTGATATCAATTTCACTAACACTGTAGACTGATTTGCATTTAAACAGACACCATCCGTTCCTTTATTTAAATAGCACATAGGAACCGTGTAACAATTTGTGCATTCTTTGGACTTCTCAGATTCTTAGTGAAGAAAATGACCGGGTCAGGTTCATGATAAAGGTAAAATTTTGTCCCACATTTTTACAGTGATTTGCAGATACATGGGCTCATTGAGTCTCACCACACATCTGTGTGTTGGTAGACACACCATTGCCACTTTGCTGATGTGCAAATGCGGGTTCAGAGATGTTGGGTGATTTGTCTGAAGTCACACAGAAGGCACTACTTTGTAGTGATTCGAAACTTGGGCTCTGAGGCCACATTGCCTGCAGGCAAATTTTCACTCTGCTTCTGTATGCCCGTGTGGTCTTGGCTTTACCTTTCTGTGTTCCATTTTCCCCATTTATAAAAGGGGTATGATAATTATGGTACCTGTCACAGGGGGTTATTGTGAGGATTATATGATTATATGTAAAGCACTTAGAACCGTGCCTGATTACAAATAGTGCTATATAAGTGTTAGCTGCTGCTGCTGTTATTATTGTTTAGCATAAGTGAGTGCCCAAGATAGGGATTATTCTCAGATGTGGTGAACTTTCAAGGGATTCAAAGGTACCTAGTTAATCTTTCCTTCTCAAGGATCAATTTCTCAGGTTATATTATATACAATATATCAAACATTTTTGAAGATAAAAGAGAGCTGAAGGGAAAATTAATGCTATTAACTTGAGGAAAAGCTATTGTATGGAGGGTAGTGACTATTACCATCAAAGAAGAATATAGCAAGCTGGTAATAAGCTGAAGCATGATTTTGATTTGATATGGAGAACTAGTCTTGATAGAGGAGAGAAGGGGTTCTTAAGGCAGATCACAGAAATAACCACAATCCAGCACCTTTCCTGGTATCAGTGTCCCTTGTGAGGTAACTTTGCAACTCCTGTTATCAAGAGGTGGAGACTATTTCCCTTCTAGTGACTCTAGGGTGGTCTTGTGACTTTCTGTGGCAAATAAAAAGTACAGTCACATCCCCCCACCCACTTTATTCACTGGGAATATGCTCCAATACTCAAGTGGAAGCCTGAAACCACAGATAGTACTGAGACCTACATACACTATGTTTTTTCCTATACATACACACCTATGGCAAAGTTTAACTTACAAATTAGTCACAGTAAGAGACTAACAACAATAACTAGTAATAAAATAGAACAATTATAACAACATACTGTAAAAAGTCATGCGAATGTGGTCTCTCTCTTTCTCTCTCAAAATATCTTATTGTACCATACTCACCCTTCTTGTGATGATGTGAGATGATAAAATGACGACATGATCAGATGGAGGAGGTAGATGACATAGGTGTTGTGACGTAGCTTTAGGCTACTATTGACCTTCTGATGATACATCAGAAGGAGGACCATCTGCTTCCTGGATCATGGAGCCATGACCATGTCGATGGTTGGGGATCCCTGGCAGGATGGAGTGGGATGGTGTGAGCTTTCATCACGCTACTCATAACGGTGTGTGATTTAAACTTATGAATTGCTTATTTCTGGAATTTTCCAGTAAATTTTTTTGGACCACAGTGGGTAAATGAAAGTGAAACCATGGTTAAGGGGGTCTACTGTGATGGCAGTGACTGTGTGCCAGTTCTGAGTCCAGGCCACAAGACACTTTACAACTTCTGCCCTTGGTCTTGGAAAGCTGCCCAGTTGGGCTAAGCTAGCCCATTGGAGGGTGGGAGAGGCCATCTCCCTTACCCAGGGGCAGCCAGCACACTCAGGAGGCAGTCATCTCACTCACTGGCACCTGAGTCCAGAAGAATTACCCAGCTGAGCCCAGGCCAAATTGCTAACCCATAGAAACATTAACTAAATCAATATTATTATTTCAAGCTGCCAGGCTTGGGGTGGTCTGCTGCACATGAAGCTGATTGACCCTGGGAGACCATGGCACCTCTGCCCTTAAAAATCCTGGAAGAGGGCCTCCCTGGTGGTGCAGTGGTTGAGAGTCCGCCTGCCGATGCAGGGGTTACGGGTTCGTGCCCCGGTCTGGGAGGATCCCATATGCCGCGGAGCGGCTGGGCCCGTGAGCCATGGCCGCTGAGCCTGCGCATCCGGAGCCTGTGCTCCGCAACGGGAGAGGCCACAACAGTGAGAGGCCCGCATACGGCAAAAAAAAAAAAAAAAAAAAAAAAATCCTGGAAGACAGTATAGGTACCTCTCATTGGGAACTATTTAGAAAAAAAGTATATGGGATAAAAGGATGAAATAGGAGACTTTAGAGATTTTGTTCCAACACACGTGCTTCTGAGTTTGTTAAATGGGATTTAAGCTCCAACTAAAGGATTATTTTCTGTTCATAAGCAAACAGCATAATCTTTTAATCATTCAAGAAACCTTACTGAACACCTACTATGTGCTCAATGCTAAGAGAATGAAGTGATTTCTTCCCCAGCAAAAATAAAAAATTGTGACAAGTGTAATTTTTACTACATTTGGTTCACTAGATGATATTCAAAGTCATGTTTTTAAAAATTAATAGATTACATTTCCATAGTAGTCAGGGCAGCTTAATGACAACATTACATTAAAAAAAAACAAATGAGTTAAAAACATATTTTAAGAGCACATACAAGTCATTTATGTATCATAAGTGTAATATCGTAAGTGTAATACATACGATACATTTATGTATCATTTAAGTGTTTGCAAGTGTTTCAACTTGCAAACAGTTGAAAATCTAGAATCAGGCATTTAAGCAGATGTCAGGCCATCATTTGATCTTCCCCAATACAATTTGGTAGAGCACATCGGTGCCCTCACACTCAACTTTTGCCAAAAAATGTATGTACCAATCAACATATTCTGTCATACAAATTTGACACATGAAGTCTGGTCAACCTCATTCTCTTTCTTCTCTCTGACATTTCATAACATATTGGTAATTTTATTACAATCCTCATTCTCAAGAAGTTCTTCCTCCTTTACACTCGTCCTCCCTATACCTGTCAGCTGTGGTGGGGCTACTGCCCTCTCGCCTCTGCTCTCGACAATGATACCCTTTCCAGCATGATCCCTCACTGGTTCAGGGACGAAGCTTCTCGCATTGGAGCAGAGGACGGCGTGAAGCCCTCGGGTTTCTCCCCATTGGTTCCCCATGGGCAGCGTGGGGTCTTTCATGGTTGCAGGACACTTTCTGAGACTTTCTAATTGCCTGGAGCAGAGCACATAATTTAGCCTTCTCTTATTCATTCATTCATACGTTCCTTTGTTCATTCACTCAACAAGACTTATCCAGGCAATATGCTAGGCATAGAAAATACAAATGTGAGCCAAATATTAACTTGACCCCTGTCCTCATGGAGCTCAGAGTCCAGTGAGAGAGACAGGTCTTTGTCAAATAATCACAAAAACAAACGTAAGATTTCCCCCGTGATGAGTGCCACCTGATATATGAGTACTTTATAAAGCTGACGTCAGAAAGAGCTTTCGTGAGTAAAGTTCACTTCAGTGAAACGTGAAGCCTGTATAGACATCAACCGGGAGGAGGAAGAGGTAAAGTGGAACAGGCAGTGGAACCGGCAAGTGCAAAGGCCCCGTGGCAGGCAGAGGCACAGAGAGGACATGGAAGGAAGGAAAATCAACATGAGGTCAGGTTGAAAATGTGGATGGGATGAAAGATCACACTGGGCAGGCCTTGGTGAGTTTACCTTGATCCCAAATGCAGAGGAAATCAACAAAGGACTTAGCAAGGTATTGACATGGGCAGTGTGGCATTTTTTAAAAATTTTGTTTTGTTTTTCTTTTTAATTTTATTGAAGTATTGTTGATTTGCAATATTGTGTTAATTTCTTCTGTACAGCAAAGTGACTCAGTTATACATATATTTTTTTCATATTTTTTCCATTATGATTTATCACAGGATATTGAATAGTTCTCTGTGCTATACAGTAGGACCTCATTGTTTATCCATTCTGTATATGATAGTTTGCATGTGCTAATCCCAAACTCCCTATCCCTCCCTCCCCCACCCCCCTCCCCCTTGGCAACCACAAGTCTGTTCTCTATGTCTGTGAGTCTGTTCTTGTTTCATAGATATGTTGATTTGTATAGTATTTTAGATTCCAGTGTGGCATATTGAAAAGATCACTTTAGCTGCAGTGGAGGTAAAGATGCACTGACCTTCTGTTCCATAAGCTGTATCCCAAAAAAGACAACCCCAGGCCACAGCTGAGTCTTTAGACTAAGGAATGAGAAGGAGGGGCAGATGGAAGATGGTCTAAGGAGACAAAAGCCAGGGTTGGACTAGAAAAGAGAGTACTCAGTACTCTGCCTGCCAGAACCCCCATCAGTACATTCTGGCTGGTTTGTTGAAATGTAGATTTCAAGGCCCTCTTCCACAACTTCTGAGTTGGCATCTCAGGAATCTGCCTCGCTATTCTGAGTCACCCAAGACTAAAAATTATACTGTGTAAGGCAGAAAAGTAAGTTGGAAAATGAGGCTGAAACTATTCAGAATCCCATCAACTCCTCAGCTTGAGCCCTGAGCAAATAGAAAGAGGAAAGAACGCATCTAATGAAAGAGCACAGACGCGATTTCTCCCGCAGGCTGAGCCAGAGCGTGTCCCTGTGCCCGGAGCTCATCTGTACCACTCAGCCAGAGACCTTCCAGCAATGAATGTTTAATTCCAAGCTGCACTTCTGTGCTGCTGTCTAGTCTCCAGACTCACTATGATAGCAGGCATTTTACCTTTATTTCTCTCTGATCGCTCATAATTCTTTAAATCAAGTGTTGGCAAACCCTTGTGCCAAATCCAGCCATCCCCTGATTTCATATGGCCCAGAAGCTAAAAAATCATAAGATTATTGTGTAACATAATAATATCATATGGAATTCAAATTTAGTGTCCACAGATGAAGTGTTATTGGAACACAGAACCACGAGTATTCATTTATTTATTATCCATGGCTGATTTTGTTCCACATACACTCCAACCAAAGCAAAGCTGAATAGCTGTGATAGAGACCATATGGCCCACAAAAACCTAAAATATTTACTTTTTTTTTAAAGAAAACGTTTCTGACTCATGCCTTCAGTTAACCTCTTAGCCTATTTTGTCAAATTACTAATAAATTACCAAGCTCCTGTAGGCAAATAATTAACCTATAATACAAATAATTGCCCCATAATTTAAATCCATCATAAGCTTGACTTTTATATTGAATTTTCTTAAAGCTAGACATACCCTTACCCTATGTACCATGACTAATTTACTGCTATTCAGTTGATTCAGAAAATGTATGATTTCACAAAGGATCTAACAGTGTTATCAGTTCATTGTATTGCACATGCTTCTCTAGAAGTAATTAGACAAAACCAGCCTATAGTCTCTACTCCAATTCTAACCGATTTATCCAAAACAGAATTAATTACTTTTGGCTTAAAATGCACTCTGGGTTAATATGGTACATTTGAATAATAACATTTTATGAATATGCAAAATGTCTTTGAAAACAGTAAAAATCAGATAATTCACACCAATGACAAGGAGGCCCAGTACAGACAGATTAGCACATTTCTTGGGAGGGAGGATTAATTGAAAAAAAAAAATGATGTAAGTTTACTGAATCACCCTGTAAACTGTGCCCAGAGAGACACACACTGTTGACGAGACTCTTTCAGTAAAGATACCATAACATGTTCGGTAAACACGATGGGAGTTACACTTGTAGGAGACCTCATTACAGCTCTTGGCTATGAAATCTTGGTGGAAAATTGGGGTGAGACTGCTGGGTTTTCTGTGAGAAGTATTGAGTTTGCAGATTATTAAGGAGGTGAGAATCAGTAAACAAGTGGGGTTAGCCTGCACAGCACTTTTCAAATTTCATTCTGTCTTTGACGCTTATACTGCTGGAGACATTCATTCCCAGATTAAAATAAGGCCAAGAAATCATCGTTTAAAATACAGTTATTATCTTGTTTGGTTTGGTTTTGATTTTCCTGTACCAGGTGCCACTCCTACAGCAGTAAAATATTTTAAAAGAGAGGAATTAGACTCTAGTAGAGAAAACACTGGCTACTAGTAAACAGTCTTGGATGTCACCTTCCCAAGCTTTCCCAACACTTAATAGGTCCATGAGATAACAGAAAAATTTAAAACCCAGTAAGTAAGGAAATTAAAATTACTTCCTCTACCATGGGCCAGACCTGAGCAACCTAATAAGGAAAGAAAAATATTTTTTCCTACCTCCACTCCTCAATCTATACCTTCTTTTTCTAATCAATTATTGGTTTGCTCCTTGATCATTAATTAAACAAGTATTTACTGAACACCTGAGAGGCACCCATTTAAATTTCTGGAAGTTCTACACAAAGCTGTAATAGTGCCTACTGTATTAGTCAGGGTGGGAGAGATGTTGTAACAAAGAATGCCAGTATCTTATTGAATTAACGTAATAAAGATCAGCCCAGTTACTCACCTGGTGACAGGTAACCGTAATGAAAAATGGAAGAAGTGTGGTCTAACTCTCTTCCCAGGGGATGAATGAAGTGGGTTTGGGAAAAAGCTAGCCAGCCTTGGCCACTCCTGCCTTCAGAAAGCTTACTTTCTCCCACATGTCAGCCCAAAGCGTTCGGTGCCATCGTGGACTGACACCCCAGGGCCTGAAATCTTTCAACCTCTGGGCCATTGGGGGCAGGGATAGGAAATGTTAACTTGATTGAGATATGAGAGTAATTGTGAAACCACTCTCTGCCATCATTTTAATCTTATTAAAATAAGTTAGTAAAGTATTTTAATCTTGTTCAGTCTTCTCAACCACTTTGAAATGAGGTCTTAACATCAACACTTTTATAATGACAAACTGAGATTCATGGAGGTTAAAATCCTTCTAGAGTGACTGGGATTCAATCTCAGGGTCCCTGGACCCCCAATCTAGTGCCCTTTTGCTGCATCGCTGGTCCCCAAACTTGAGCCTTTGGGGGCCCACCCTCACGCTTCTTACTGCACTAACATACTTACATTACTGTTTAAAAGATCCACTCATTAAAAATTAGTCTCCAATATCCTATGATAAACCATAATGGAAAAGAATATTTTAAAAAAAGAATGTATATATATATACATATATATATATATATATGTATATATATATATATATATGTATATATATACATATGTATATATATATATGTATATATATATATATATATATATAAAACTGAATCACTTTGCTGTACAGCAATAATTAACACAACATTGTAAATCAACTATACTTCAATTTAAAAAAAATAGTCTCAGCCAAAGCAACGCTCTCTGTGAGATGAGATGCGGGTACCATATTTTCTAGTACATATTTCATCACTGGTCAACACCGCACACCTTGGCAATCACTTTATTTTCTTTATCCTCATTATTTGTCATTTAAGACAATAACCTGATAAATAATCCTGAGCAAAGACAAAAAAACAGGGTTGATGTTTCTATGAATCTTTCTCTCTGGTCTTTGCCTTTTGAAAAAGATATGCTGGGTTCAACGCAGAGGAAAGCGTCTCTAAAATGACATCCTTCAAATTAGAACCACCATGAGTTATCATTTTAGAGCCACTGGAATGACTAAAATTAAAAAGACAAATTTAAAATGCAACCATGGATTCAACCAATCATGGATCAAAAATATTTGAAAAAAAAATCCCAGGGCTTCTCTGGTGGCACAGTGGTTGAGAGTCCGCCTGCCGATGCAGGGGACATGGGTTCGTGCCCCGGTCCGGGAGGATCCCACATGCCGCAGAGCAGCTGAGCCCGTGAGCCATGGCCGCTGAGCCTGCGCGTCTAGAGCCTGTGCTCTGCAACGAGAGAGGCCACAACAGTGAGAGGCCCGTGTACTGCAAAAAAAAAAAAAAAAAAAAAAAATCCAGAAAGTTCCAAAAAGCAAAACTAGAATTAGCCACAGGCCAGCAACTATTTCAATAACATTTACATTGTATTTACAACTATTTACATGGCATTTACTCTGTATTATGTATTATAAGTAATCTAGAGATGAGTTAAAGTATACAAGAGGATATGCATAGGTTATATGCAAATACTATGCATTTTCTATAAGGGACTTGAACATCTGTGGATTTTGGTGTCCATGGGGGTCTTGAATCCAACTGCTCTGGATGCTGAGGAATGACTGTGTACCTCTGGTTTCATCCTGACTCAAGCACTTAGAGATTTGCCTTCCACATCCCCCCAGTCTCATTCTGTGTCCATCCACACCTCTTAATTATATGGAATCTCAATTACCTCAAGAGGAACTTCATACTGCAATGGGTGTTCCACTTTACAGATAGCTAAGCAGAGGTTTAAACTTGCATTCAGTTGAAATAGTTATAGAATAATTGACTAAATTATCTGTGCAGCATGAGAAGATGCTCAACATCGCTAATTATTTGAGAACTGCAAATTAAAACTACAGTGAGTTATCACCTCACACCAGTCGGAATGGCCATCATCAAAAAGTCTACAAACAATAAATGCTGGAGAGGGTGTGGAGAAAAGGGAACCCTCTTATGCTGTTGGTGGGAATGTAAATTGGTGCAGCCACTATGGAAAACAGTATGGAGGTTCCTCAAAAAACTAAAAATAGAACTATCATATGATCCAGCAATCCCACTCCTAGGCATATATCCAGAGAAAACCATAATTTGAAAAGCTACATTCACCCCAATGTTCATTGCAGCACTATTTACAATAGCCAAGACATGGAAGCAACCTAAGTGTCCATCAGCTGAGGAAAGGACAAAAAAGATGTGGTACATATATACAGCGGAATACTACTCAGCCATAAAAAAGAATGAAATAATGCCATTTGCAGCAACATGGATGGACCTAATAATTATCATACTAAGTGAAGTCAGACAGCCAAAGACAAATATTATGATATTACTTATATGTGGAATCTAAAAACATGATACAAATGAACTTATTTACAAAACAGAAAGAGATTCACAGACTTCAAAAATAAATTTATGGTTACCAAAGGGGAAAGGTGTGGAGAGGGATAAATTAAGAGTTTGGGATTAACATACACACACTACTCTACATAAAATAGATAACCAACAAGGATCTACTGTATAGCACAGAAAACTCTACTCAACCCTCTGTAATAACCAATATGAGAAAAGAATCTGAAAAAGAATGGATATATGTATGTGTATAATTGAATCACTTTGCTGTATACCTGAAACTAACACAACATTGTAAATCAGCTATACTACAATATAAAATAAAAAGTAAATTAAACTAACTAAATAAATAATGTGTGCAGGAAGGTATATCCTGCAGGACAGTTGATGTCACTAGATTACAGTTGGAGGCTGAAGACCAAAGTACAGAACACACTTGATCTTGTGTCCAAAGACGGTTCCCAGTGATCCCCACTTTCTAGCCTTCCTGCCTGTGTGTAGTCTACTTGGAGGCTGGACCTGTCCTGGGCCTGTGACTCCCTTCAACTGCTAGGACAGGGGAGGTGAAACGGGACAGTTCCAAGGCCTGGCAGCTTGAGCCACAATGTAAGAGGTCCAGCTACTCTGCTGGAGAGACCAGGTGAAGACACCCCATGTAAAGGCCAATGTAAGGAGAGAAAGAGAAGCAGTGACCTTCCACTCGGCCCCCAACAGCCGAGCCCAGGCTTGGGCGTCCTTGCCAAGGTGCCTGTCAGACTTGTGAGTGAAGGATTCTGGAGGCCCCAGCGCCATCCTAACCTGAGCGCAGCTGCCGGGAGATCCCAGTGAGGTCTGCAGAAGAGCATCTAACGAGGCCTGTTTAACAGGAGAAACAGCACCAAGTGTCAGGTCAGTGCTGGGGAGGCTGAATCTGGCTCCAGTCATTTAAATGTCCACTCTTCAGAGTGCCAGCTCACAGAACGCAAAAAATAAGGAGACGCCTGTCAGTTTAAGCCACTAAACACTGGAGTGGTTTCTACGTAACCAGAACACAGTGTAAGGCAGAAATTTGGGGGGCTGCACAGTGACTTCTTTCCAGGGCTGGGTTTTCTGTTTTGTTCAACGGATTCAGGTCTCTGAGCAGAGCCTCTGTTGCTTTGTTACACTAAGATACTTAAATGATTTCACAGGAAGGATTTTAGGGCCCTCCTGACTCCCAGGGATTTTTTTTTTTTTTTTTGCGGTACGCGGGCCTCTCAATGTTGTGGCCTCTCCCGTTGCGGAGCACAGGCTCCGGACGTGCAGGCTCAGCAGCCATGGCTCAAGGGCCCAGCCACTCCATGGCATGTGGAATCTTCCCGGACCGGGACACGAACCCGCGTCCCCTGCATCGGAATGCAGACTCTCAACCACTGCGGCACCAGGGAAGCCGTCCCAGGGATTTAAGAGTGTTTGTTTTTGTTGTTGTTGTTGTTTTTCATTTAAACAGGAGTTTCCTTGAGGCCCACTAGAGCCTATAGCAAAGAATGCAGATAAAAGCAGTCTTCTGAACTGAACTCCCCACACATCTGCCTCTGCCCCCCAAAACATGGAAACTTGTGCATTTCTCAAAAACATGAGGCTCCCTGAATTAGGCCTTCAGTCCAGTGAAGTGTCTGGAAGAGGAAAATAACGTGGGCTCACACAGGCTCATGAAATCCTAATCATGATAACCCTAACCCTAACCTTGGACTCCTTTTCCTTCTTCTCTTTTTTTTTCAGCTGTGAAGCAGCACCTGCCATGAGCTGTGGTGGTGCCTATTTTCATATTGTCTGACAGTAGCAGTTGGATCAGGCTTGAGCCAGTGTGACTGAGAGGCAGGCTCCCTGCTTCCACAAAGCTGAATTTAATAAGATGAGAACAGCATGCCAAGATGGGGACCTCCCTCCCAATCACTTATCCTGACACCAGCCCCTCAGCGGGGCCGTATTGCCGAGGTAATCTGGGTGAGGCTGACAGAGCATCCTGCTTACAAGTTCAATATAATGGAACAGCAGGGGCCGAAGGGCTGGCAGAAAAGCTTAGCAAACTTAAAGCCTATTACTCTATGCTTGAGGAAAAATGAGTCACAAAATATTACACCCAGAGCAAGACTTGAACCTGCCAAAGGCAGCAGCAACACACGCTCGGCCTGGTCCATAATGGTTCATTCAGGATTCTGTGGTCCAGGGTGATGTGGATTTCAATGTCCTGAACCCTAATGGAAATGTATACGCAAATTTCCCTGAAGTCCATCCCTCCCTACCAAATCTAACAGGCAAGGTGACTGCACACTGCATATGTCAAAGAAAATGATGCCTTTTAATCTGCCTTTTGTGGCAAGAAGAAGGCAAGAAACTGGACAGAAATCTTTCAGCTGCCTATGTGGCCATTGTTGTTTTTTTTGTGCCTCTTGTGATGTTGAATTTAAAACTAATGGGTGAAATAACAAGCAAATGGTCTCTGAGTTCTGAGTTAATTTGAATATCAACTCTTCAATATAAGTGAGTTCTGACACAAACTCTTCAACACTAGTGAATCAAATCAAACTCTTTGACTTAGAGTGGACTTGCCTCATGCCTTTGGTTAATCACTGCTCTAGACCCAATCTAGTCTCCATCTAACTAAAAGACTAAGGTTTTTTGAAAGAATGACAATAGAACTAAGACTTGTGATGTTTTTCTGCTCCCCTTAGGCCAGCTACTACAGGTTCTTATAACAGTGGCCAGTCCGATCAAGTGACGTGCATGCATGTCATTCTATAATGTGTAATATCAAATCCCATAGAACGGCAATGCCAAGAGCAAACCCTCATGTAAACTATGAACTTTGAATGACAATGATGTGTCAATATATGTTCATCAGTAATAGCGGAGGTATTATGCTGTGGGGGGTGTTAATAGCGGGGGAGGCTGTGCTTGTGTGGGGACAGGGGATATAGGGGAAACCTCTGTATTTTACCTTTAATTTTCCTATGAACCTAAAACTGTTCTCAAAAAATAAAATCTGTTAAAAATTTTTCATAGAACCATACACACACAAAAAAAATCAAATTTACTATATGTAAGTTTTAAACATCAACAGGAAAGAAGGAAGGGAGGGAGGGAGGGAGGGAGGGAGGAAGGAAGGAAGGAGGAAGTTAGCTTTGAGATTAAAAGATGAACAATAAGTTGTTGGATCCAGGCAGTACTTGCCCTCTCCTCTGATGGAATCAGCCTCCCAACAGAACCATGAAAATCAAAGATTACAAAACAGCATACGATTTAAAAGGGAGACAATCATTCTTTGATTTAATTGTTTCAAATCATTATCTCTGCTACATTTACAAGTCCTTCCAGGTAGACACTTATTGCCCTCATTTTATAGTCAAAGAGCCCATGGAACAAAGGTTGCATGACTAAACTCTGTTGGTAGGTGCTGAATCTGTAAATTGACTCCCAGTCTATGTGGTCCCAAAGTTTAGGTTCTAATCACAAAACACTAACACAAATGTTCAAGGCCAGCTATTGATAACTCAAGCAACTGAGCAATATTGTATCTAGAAAGAATCCTCCAGGGTGGAAAGGGGAGGAGGGGAAATGAAGGAGGAAAGGAGAAGAAGGTAGGAACCAAGGACAGCAATCAAATTACCAGCTTCACTGAAAGAGTTGGGAGGTTGGTTTGCTAAGTTTTTTTTTTAACTTCTAGTAAAGGAGTGGTTACATTTATTCCAAAGACTGATGAGAGCACAGATATTAAATTTCTGCTTCCACTGGTCCTGCCAAAATGCTGAATAATTCGGACATTTGTTCTGCATTCATTCCAAAGAAAAGCATTTGTTTATCCAACCAAAGTATGATGGAACACCACTTATTTGCTGTTGCTTCAAGCAAACCTTCTGGATCCTGGCTGTGGACTATTTAATTCCAAATGACATTAACATTAAATGTCAGGTTAAATCCTGACATTTTGGAGACTTGTAATTTTCCTAAAAATTATTCTGTGGACTTTGTGAGCTTTCATCTTTTACCCCTTGATCTGAAAAACAAACAAACATACAAAAAAAAGCCATTACAGTACTCTTTCTTGTTCAGTGAAAGCCATGAATGCAAATGGAGAATCATCTGGTTGGGTGTTAATATCACGGGAAATTCATTATTTTGGAAGAACAGGAATAGCTTTTTAAACAAAAATTTAATTAATATGTTTGATCAAATTGAAGCAGTTGCAAGAGGAATTTAAAGGTGACTGGGGGACTTCCCTGGTGGCGCAGTGGTTAAGAAACTGCCTGCCAATGCAGGGGACACAGGTTTGAGCCCTGGTCCTGGAAGATCCCACATACCGTGGAGCAACTAAGCCCGTGTGCCACAACTACCGAGCCTGTGCTCTAGAGCCCGCGAGCCACAACTACTGAGCCTGCGTGCCACAACTACTGAGCCCACGCACCTAGATCCCGTGCTCTGGAACAAGAAAAGCCACCACAATGAGAAGCCCACACACCTCAGTGAAGAGTAGCCCCTGCTCGCTGCAACTAGAGAAAGCCCACGCACAGCAAAGAAGACCCAACACAGCCAAAAATAAATAAATAAAATTTATTAAAAAGTAATAATAATAAATAAATAAATAAAAGTGATTGGATTTGTTATAAATCAAAGTAATATTCCAGCCACCTCAGGGGTCACACTCTCTTTATCTCTGGGCTTTTGAATACACAGGCCTCTCTCTCTGTCTGGAACATTCTTCCAGCTCACCTCCCAGCATCCTATTCTTCAGAGTCATCCTTCAGGTATCACTTTACGTGTAACTTCTTCCAGGGATCTTTCTCCCATTCTGCTACCCCACCTTCCAATTCCCAAGAAGGTACTTTTGCTCACAGCACAGAGGACTTTACCTCCATAGAATGCATCCACCTATGCAATAGAGGCCAGCTTCTTCTCTGAAGCCCACTCACTCATAAGCTCATGAAAACAAGGACCACTTCTGGACAGATGTAGCTGGACACCTAGCCTATATTACATTCTCACAATGGTTGCAGAATGAGTGAATGACACGTCTGTTTATTCCCTGTGAAGCCTAGCTTAGATTAGGAGACAGCACGTGGATCAGAAAGGCTGTAATGGAATCCTGATTTACCAGTTTTGTGACAGCTGGCAAATTGCCTAACCGCCGTAATCTTGTTTCCTCATTTGTGTTATGGGAACATTAATATTTACTTGTCAAGGATGTTATGCCAACAAGTAAGATTTTGTGAGTCGATTGCTTGGCATTTTACCTAGGAAAGAGTAAGCACTCAATAGCTGGTAAGTGGGTTCTGCTACTACTTCTAAACAGAGGCTGCTGGGAGCCATGTTAATATCCATTGTGTATTTACCTGGACCATCACGCCACTCTGAGATGCTGAATATATAAAGCAGTGGCTCTCACGTCTTAGTGTGCAAGCTCAGGTGGACAGCTCACCAGGGCACAGATTGCCGGGCCAGCTCTAATTTCTGATTCAGCCAGTCTAGGGCAGGGTCCAAGAACACATTTCTAACAATTTCCTGGGTGAGCTGATGCTTCTGGCCCTGGGACCACACTTTGAGAACTGACTCTCACTTTCCTCTCCTGCCTTCTCAGCCCAGGCAGCTGCACACTGGAATCATACAAGAAGCTTTCAAAACTCCTGATTCCTGGCTCCTCTACCATGGACTTCTGATTTACAAATAGGTTTAGGGTAAGACCTGATTATTGGGACTTTTTTTAGCTTTCCAGATGATTCTGAGGAGAAAAGGCTGAAGACCAGGGCCCCCAAGCCTTTGCCTCTGGAAGTGTGGTCCTGAGTGTCAGCACCCGCTGCTTGTTAGAAAGGCACAGACTTAGGCCCCGCCCTGACCTAACCAAGAAGCATCTACGTTTGTAATGAAGTCCTCAGAGAATTCCTGTGCATATTAAAGTGTGAGAAGCCCTAAAACACGATGTCTCCCGCCCAATTCACATCAGAGGAAGCACCCCCAGGTCTTACCTTGGCCCCACTTGAGCGGGGAATGTAACAACTCTGCCCTTTCCCCAAAGAGAGGAGTCCTTACCTCCTACTCTGCAGGCACGACCCCAAGGAGTCTGCTCTCTCTGGCCCACCCCTCTCCTCTCTCTGTCTCCCCAGATTCAGTCTCATCTGCAGACACAGCCTTCACTGCACCTACGATCGAGGCCAAGGCTTCCTACTTGGCTTTCAATGAAGTCAGGAAGCAGGATCGATGTCTCAGAGGGATTCAGAAAAATAAAACTTTTTTAAAAAAAAATAAGTTAACACCTGTCTTATCCCCAAATGTGTTGAGATGGTATTAAAATAGAATCTTTATCCACTACAAGCTGGAAAGTGAAAAGTAACATGGAAGAGATGCCTAATGATTTAGAAAAAGAAAAAGATCCAACTGCATTAGTGAAGAAATTATGAGGCATCTACACCCAGAGAGACCTGGAAGTGCTAATTGAATGCCCTCATGCCATCATCAGCAAAGCCCCTCCAGAGCGAGCAGCACAAGCACATCTGAGCAAAAACCTGAGCTAGCCGCAAAAAGAACCGTCCTGGTGGCCTAAGGAGGGTTCTGTGTGCATGAGTCAGCCATCCAGGGTCCTTGCATAGGTGGGTTCATCAGGAATCCTCCATAGACAAGAGGAAGATCTCCTCTGGTTGAGTGTGCCATGCCAGGTGGAAACCCAGAGAGAAGACAAGTTTGGTTTTTAGACCTAATATAGCTGTTTTCACGTAACAGCTATGTTAGGAATATGCACATACACACATGCACACAGATACCCGCACACACACACTCCAAACCACAACTCTTGCCACTGGAAATGTGTTCCATGGACTGGCAGCATCAGCATCGTCTGGCCACAGCCCCACACCTACTATTTAAGAGTCTGCATTCCTTTTTATTATTTTTTAAATTGAAGTACAGTCAATTTACAATGTTGTGTTAATTTCTGCTGTACAGCAAAGTGACTCAGTTGTACATGTATATACATTCTTTTTTAAATTCTTTTCCATTATGGTTTATCATAGGATATTGAATATAGTTCCCTGTGGTATATTTTAACAAGAACTCCAGGTCATTTGTATGCACATTACAGTTTGAGAAGAATTGCTCTAAACCAGTGGCTCACAATTTTGGCTGCAAACTGCAGTCACTTGAAGATTTCAATGTGCAGGCAATTTTAGGAACCAGGGATCTAAAATAAAACATAAAAATATGCCCCTACTTTTCCCCTCAGATTGAGCCCTTTGACTAGTTTAAAAACAGGACATTGACGTGTAAGACAAACACTTTAAGACAGCTATTGGAAGACCTGGCTTATAACTCTTTTAAAGACTAATCTTATTCTGCTCTGGCAATGAATTATCTCTCTAGCTATATGCTCCCTGAGGCCAGGGGCCAAACTTATTCTGTATTACATTAGACTTCAGGCCAACCAACCAAAGGGCTTGGGCTGAGGTAGATGCTGAACTAATGTGTGTAAATTAATGATAAATTAATGATAAATTAATGAAAGTTCAAATTCTGGCTTCTCTGTGGTATTCATTCTTTTTGTTGTACATTTCAATTGTTGAAGGCATTATTAGGATTATGTCTCCCCATCAAGACTACAAGAAGGAACATATTTAAAGTTTTCTACTCCTGTTTCCATCCAAATATGTAACATATTAATGAACACAGAGGATATATTCAGTACTGGTAAATTTCATTGAATAACCTCAAGTTTTTATGTAACTTTTCATGAGGAACAGTTGAATCTGTGTCATCATAAACTATGCTTTACTGTGAATTTACTGTATTTTACATGAGAAATCTTGACTAATGGGCCAAAATAATCTTCAGAAAAAAAGAACAAAGCTGGGGGTATCAAGTTGTCTGACTTCAGACTATACTACAAAGCTATGGTAGTCAAAACAGTATGGTTCTGGCACAAAAACAGACACATAGATCAATAGAACAGAATAGAGAGCCCAGAAATAAACCCACCCATTCACATGTGGTCAATTAATCTTCAACAAAGGAGGCAAGAATATACATGGAGAAAAGACAGTCTCTTCAATAAGTGGGGCTGGGAAACCTGGACAGTTACATGTAAAACAATGAGATTAGAACATTCTCTAACACCATATACAAAAATAAACTCAAAATGGATTAAAGACCTAAATGTAAGAACTGAAACCATAAAACCCATAGAAGAGAACATACACAGAAGACTCTTTGACATAAATCATAACAATATATATATTTTGGGGATCTATCTCCTAAGGCAAAGAAAACAAGAGCAAAAATAAACAAATGGGTCCTAACTAGACTTAAAAGCTTTTGCACAGGGCTTCCCTGGTGGCGCAGTGGTTGAGAGTCCACCTGCCAATGCAGGGGACACGGGTTCGTGCCCCAGTCCGGGAGGATCCCACATGCCGTGGAGCAGCTGGGCCCGTGAGCCATGGCCACTGGGCCTGCACGTCCGGAGCCTGTGCTCCACAGTGGGAGAGGCCACAATAGTGAGAGGCCCTCATACCGCCAAAAAAAAAAAAAAAAAAAAAGCTTTTGCACAGCAAAGGAAACCATCAATGAAATGAGAAGACAACCTACTGAATGGGAGAAAATATTTGCAAATGATATGACTATAAGGGGATATATAAACAGCTCATACAACTCAATATCAACAACAGAAAAAAAAAAGTTAAAAATGGGCAGAAGACCTGACTAGACTTTTTTCCGAAGAAGACATAAAGATGGCCAACAGGCACATGAAAAGATGCTCAGCATTGCTAATAATCAGGGAAATGCATATCAAATCCACAATGAGATATTACCTCACACCTATCAGAATGGCTATCATAAAAATGTCTACAAATAGAAAATGTTGGAGAGGATATGGAGAAAGGGGAACACTTGTGCACTGTTGGTGGGAAAGTAAATTGTTGCAGTCACTATGGAAAACAGTATGGAGGTTCTTCAAAAAACTAAAAATAGAACTACCACATGATCCAGCAACTCCACACCTGGGTATATATTCAAAGAAAACAAAAACACTAATTTGAAAAGATACATGCATCCTAATGTCCATAGCAGCACTATTTACAATAGCCAAGATATGGAAGCAACATAAGTGTCTATTTACAGATGAATGGAGAAAGAAGATGATATATATATACACACATAATTACTCAGCCATAAAAAGGATGAAATTCTGCCAATTGTAACAACGTGGATGGACCTAGAGGTTATTATGCTCAGTGAAATGTCAGACAAAGACAAATATTCTATGTTATATGTGGAATCTAAAAAACAAAACAAACAAATGTATATAACAAAACAGAAACAGACTCACAGATAGAACAACCTAGTGGTTACCAGTTGGGAGAGGAAAGAGGGGAAAGGCAAGGTAAGAATAGGCAATTAAGAAGTACAAATTACTGTGTATAAAATAAATAAGCAACAAGGGAAATATAGCCATTATTTTGTAATAACTTTTAATGGAGTATAATCTATAAAAATATTGAATCACTGTGTTGTACACCTAAAAATAATGTAACATTGTAAATCAACTATACATCAATGAAAGAAAGAAAGAAAGAAAGAAAGAAAGAAAGAAAGAAAGAAAGAAAGAAATCTTGATTACTGTGAACTCAGCAAGCAAGGAGAAATAAAAGCTAATGTCAGGAATAAATTTCCTTAAACCTAAGTATCTCTAAGCTATGTTCTAGGTTTAGAATATATTCAACAGAATATGCCACACTTTACTTTATATAAATCTGTCCAATGACTATCGGTGTTTAGAATGATTATACTAGACAAGGGGTCAGCAGATGTTTTCTGTAAAGGACCAAATGATAAATATATTTGGCTTTACATGCCATGAAGTCTCTGTAGGAACCACTTAACTCTTAAGATGTAGTGTAAGAAACAGTCACAGACCATGAGTAAGCAAATAGTTGTACTTGTGATCTAATAAAACTCTATTTATAAAAATAGGTGAATTTGGCTCTGGGGCTGTAGTTTTCCACCCCTACAATACAAGACTGTAAGAAATTTACTATTTAAAAGTAAAATGGGATAAACTGTACTTACAAAGGCAAAATAAGTTTGTTTTGGAAAAAATAGGATACAAACAACTGCACAAAAATGCATATACACATACTTAGATAATATTTTCACATAGAAAGGTGACCGCTTGACCAAAATTTTTAGAGGCAGTGTTGGTGAGGGGAGGCAGCAGGAAGATGTTCTGTTAACTTGTAAGTTAATAGAATATGTAATTAACCAGGGTGTGATATTCCTCAAATAGTCAGGTTATTCACAACTACCTTTTAAAGCTTGTAGCATCTAGGATAATTTTTTTTCCATGGGAAGAACTATGTGAAGTCTTGAGCAGGTGAACCTGGACCAGAACCCACTTTAGTTTTCCAGAGGAATCAGGGAAATGGGAAAGCCAGCCAGGGGACGATGGAAACATAGACAATCAAAATAATATCTATTCTACTATAAGGGCTCTTAGCCTTTTGATGTATGAAGTGGTGTAAGATCATTTCAAGGTTGAGTTGGTGTCCTAAGTGGACAGGCAAAGAGCATCACCTTCCTGGTCCTTTCAGGATTCTTTCCCTCAGATGAACGGAAGCCATAACAACTAACTCAGGAGGAAACTCAGCCAAGCCTAGGATCCCTTGACAAGTTCTAACTCACTGGTCTTCACCACCCATGCCCAAATAAGAATGTGCCCACATAAGAATATGTTTCTCTAGCAAATCAAATTTAAATATTGGCTTTGTCTAAGGCAGATAGTCCTCTAAGTTTGATCTGGTTTGATAATTTTAGAAGATATAGATTTAAGCTTGGTGAGAATTGATAATTAGAGTGCACTCTGGGGTAAATATTCTGGATTTGAAAAAGAAATTTAGTTTTGCTCTGCATTCAGCAACCTAGTGTGATGTATTGTTGTTGTTGTGGTGGTGGTGGTGGTGGCGGTGGCTTTCTTTGGGGTTTGGCTTAAGACTTGGTTATTAAGCTCTTTGCCAGCTCCTACTTTCTCCCCCATCCTAGAAGTATCCCTCCTCCAATGCAGTAGGTGTTTAATTGATGCTTGCTAATTAACTAGAAAGGAGCATCTCCCAATTCAATGTTGGGAAAACTGGATTGGTACATTTCAGCCTGAGAGTTGTACTTTGTTTTAGAAGAGATGAAATATCTCTAAGTCTCTTAGGTTTAAGCCTCTCTTAGGACCCTGGGCTTGTGTACAGTATGCTACAGCTCCTCTTCCGTGGCACTGTATGGAAATTGGTCATCAGGGTACTTCTGTAGAGGGTCATTTACAAAACAGGGTGGTGTGAACACATGTTCTGATTTAATTGAGATAACTTCACTAAGCTTGTGCTGCCAGGGTAAGCCTGCTATCCCAACAAAATTATTATCTCCAGTGCCAGACTGCAAACCAATTATATGAATTATATAGTCACTCTAATGAGAGCTGACCCTAATTGACCACTGACGCCAGCTAGGCACTCTGCTAAGAACTTCAATGCAAATTATTTCAGTAAATCCTCACAGCATCCCTCAGAGATTCTACCATTATTATTTTCACTTTACAGATGAGAAAACTTGAGGATAAGTGAGCTGAAGTTATACAGATAGTACAGAGCAAAACCTAGATATTCACCCATGAGAATGATTCTAAAAGTCAGAATGCTTGACCACAAACATCACAGTAGAGCAAGGTGCCAGGGAACTGTCCTTTTCTGGATGGGAAAAACTGTATTTGGGAAAAGATAAGAGACAAAGATAAAAAGAAAGGTGGAAGCTGCATGAAGATAATTTTACAAGTAACATTAAAGTTTCTACATCTTTTTCTTCCTTAGCTGGCTTAGTCTAGACTATGACATAAGGTTAAAATGTACATTTCTACAGGAGGTTGTGTGTGTGTACATATTATATATATATATACATGTCCAGACTGTGGCTGGAGAAAAAGTCACAAAAAACTCTAACAAGAGATGAGGTGGCATTTGCCACAATGTCTATAATGAGGGTTAGAGTATGTTCCAGTCTTCACCTGTTGTAGATTAAATACTGTCCTTTAACTATTTTAGTGCCTCTTTCCCCTTTCAATTTCAAAGATTCCCCAGCTTGGACAACAAATTGTATGGCAGTCTTATCTGTAATAAAATATTCATATAAATTCATTTCTTTTTACAGACTTTCAATGTTTAACTGATATCGTAATGCATATCTTTTCGTATCTCTTGGGATATTTCATTTAGAGGGTGACAAATTTGGTGTTTTATTTAAACATTTATTGAAAGCACTAAACCAAGCCCTGGAAGGTGGGGGTGAATCCACGGAAGAAGACGGCAGCCTGTAAACTAGAGAAAATTATGAGACTATTGTAATAAAGTCTTATAACGGGGGTAGGTAAAGCTATTTCTAGAAAGGAGCCTTTTTCAATAAGGGAGCTTTATTCTGGATATGAAATAAATACACAGATTTGGTGGTCAGTGAGGCAAAGGAATATTCCAGGAGTGTATAAGCCGTCTGCAAATTAAAGGCTAATGGAGGAAGAGTAAAAGGCTAGCTCCTTCTGCCTCCGAGCTCAGGTAGCGAGAGGACAGAGAGGGAGAAACATGGGAATTCTTATCTCAGCTTATCTGGTGAGATAAGTTCTCTTCTTTGGAAGTTTTGGTACCTTACTAACCACCACTGCATTGCCACCACCACAGGACTGTCTGGGAGCTGGGGCCAAATGGATGTAAAGAAAGAATAAAAACAGGGGCTTTCCTCCCTCTCAGACCCCAAGGGCTCCGTTTCTCCTTCTTCAGGCCAAAATTCAAGGACTTTTCTTAGAGCTCTGTCTGTAACACCTGGTGCATGGTTCCAGGTTTCCTGCCATCTTTGAGTCTAGAGCAGGAGATGACCGGTGGGAAAAATGGTACACTCAGCACAGGTTCAGTGGTACTTTGAGTTCTGGTTTCCTCCCCCATCTGCCTGCCACCATTTACTGTTCAGGCTCCTCAGAGAGTTTAAGATCCAGGATGTTTCCCTGCATTCATTGAAAGAGACAGGATGGAGTATACTTAGTCTCTCTGGAGTAGACCTGGACCCAGAAAGAACATCTTAATCTCTGTAAAGAGACCAGCTTAATGACTAAAAGTGTGCAGAAAACTTCTTACCTTAAGTCTGAAAAAGTCATGAGACCTGTTAGATTTCACCCAAGGACTGAGGAAGAGAAGAATAAAGCTGTTTTCTGAATGGTCTTTCAACCTTCTGGTTACATATGGTTAAATCTTCATGAAGAATATTTACAGGTATTTCACCTTCAGTAATCCATTCTACAGAGCTGGCAGGAAAAAAAGGACAATCTGAAAGCACTTGAAATGCTTCATTATTTTTCAGAGTAGAGTATGAAAGAAAAACCTCGAGCTCCTAACGCTGGCTGTCCGCTTCACTGAATCACCAAACTACAGGGAAGTCTTGAATCACGGCTTCAGATTGAGACAAGGTGGGAACTTCATCGTGCCTGTGTTATTGTGGGGGATGGATTCAAAAATAAAAGGCCTAAGTTTCAGCTGGTCCCAAACTATGGAGAATTTTACTCACACAAAGCCCCCATTTGCCAATGCAACTCTGGTAATTGGACACTTAATTACCCTATTTGCACACATATATAAGGGGTGTGCCTGCAAGAAATCAGAGCCCACTCTTAAGACTTTGCCCCCAAGCAATGAAACCACATGCTTTTGTCAACAACTAAATTGATTAGAATCGTGTTTATTTCTGCTCGTGTTAGTCCACACGTATTTTCACTGGAGCCTGATGTCTATTGAGTTAAAAGCTTAGTGAAAAAACCTATGTTATGCAGAAAACCTAGAGAGTAATTGCCAACTATGTGCCAAGAATCTTTTCATTTTATAGAGAATGCAAGGTCTGAATCAAAAGAAATACTCTTTGCAACCTCATATGCTCAGGCAGACTCAGCAGCCTTATAGTCATAATAAAGACAGAAGGGCCTTTTAAAAGAATATTTTAAGCAAAATTTCCAGCGTGGATTATTCTCTAGGGTAAATGGCTCGGGCATTGAACTTTCCCATTTCCCTGGGGCAGGTAAAGGAGTGAATTTTCTCTAAATATCTTCTAGCTGGACAGTGTCCTAACAATGTCCTTGGGGAAATGTTCTCTGATTTAGAAGCATGTATTGTGTGTTGGGCCATCTGGGCTGCCTCCCCATGAATAAAATCACCAAGATGTGGCTGTTTCTTGATCTTTGATTACATATAGACCTGGGTTCTAGCTGTGGCTCTAACTTACACTAGTCATATACTACTGGGGACAGATTCAGTTCCTTATAATTATTGAATAATGGTGAAGAGAAATGAGAAAGCTTGCCATGGGAGTCTGCTAAGGTGTCAAAAGTGAGGGGGCAATGAATGTTCACAGCAGCCCTACTTACAATAGCCAAGACATGGAAGCAACTCAAGTGCCCATCAACAGATGAATAGATAAAAAAGATGTGGTGTATATATACAATGGAATATTACTCAGCCATAAAAAATGAAATACTGCCATTTGCAGCATTTGGACCTAGAGAATATTATGCTTAGTGAGATAAGTCAGACAGAGAAAGACAAGTACTGTATGATATCACTTATATGGGGAATCTAAAAATAATACAAATGAATATATATGCAAAACAGAGTGAGACTCACATAGAGAAAACTAACTTATGGTTACCAAAGGGAAAGGGAGGGGGAGGTGCAAATTAGGGATAGGAATTAACAGATACAAACCACTATTCATAAAACAGGCAACAAGGATTTACTGTATAGCACAGGGAATTATAGCCATTATCTTATAATAACTTATGGTAGAATATAACTGGCAAAAATACTGAATTACTATGCTATACACCTGAAACTAATATAACATTGTAAATCAACTATACTTCAATTAAATAACAGGCAAGGAGGAACAAGCAGGAAGGAATGATCAGTAGATTTGGTAGTTTGAATGTCGAGAGTATGCTATCTTTGTTTTGGTCACCAGATGTTCAGTAAGTACTTGTCAAGTGACTTAATTGTCAGCACCATTTATTGAGCCTACTTTGTACAGAAAGCACTATATGAGGAGTCAGAAGTAACCAGAAAAAGAAAACAGAAGCCTGCCTACAAGACTATTGACAAGTATTCCTTGAAGAGTAAAAACTCACCAAGGTGAAACAATATTGAACCAGACCAAGTTGAAAGACTCAAGGTGAGGATGAGGGTGTCAAGATGACCTTTGAATTCTTATATAGCAATATGATGCCTACTGGTACTCCATAGAGGGATTCCCCTCCTGGCCTGGGCTCCAAAGTCACAAGCTGTGGAATGGCTGGAGCTGGCTGGCCACCACCACTGCTGTGATGTCCTTAGGTTCAACAAATTCCAACCAATGCAGAGGAGCTTGCACCAGGGTCTGTCCCATCTTAGCGCAGTGAGAAACAGAGGACCTGGAGTCAGGCCAGGTGGGATGTTTAACTTCATCACTTCTTCGGTCTCTGGATTGTGGGACATCTGGTCACTCTTGCTTGGGCTTGGATTTCTTCTGTTATCACTCATATAGAATAGCTAGCTAGCTAGCTATCATCTCTTTCTCTCTCTCTATATATATATATATCATATATAGCTATATCATATCTCTCCCCATCTCTATCATCTCTCTATATATCATATATATCTATATTTATATATATATATTTCTAGCTATCTATCATCTATCACCTATCTACCTATCTATCTATCATCTATCTGTATCTCAGATATGAGAGGAAATATTTATATTCTCCTTTCATATCTAAAACAGAATACAAATACATCACTACTCAGAAAACTATGCTTCTTCTTTCCAAGTCTAATTTTTTTTAAAAAATAGCTCTTCTAATAGGAAGAGTTATGCATGACAATTGCTAGATTGAGAGCAGAAGCTGAAGGACAGGCTCTGTCGGTCATGTTCACCACCACTTGTTCAAGTGCCATAGACTCTTGCTTTCCTTTCTTAGTTGTAGTAGATTTTCTTGAGTAAATGTTTCCTCATTTGCTGAATGACCTCAGTACAATTTCCACAGTAAATTGTTGCTTCCTTTTTAAATATGTTTGTTATGTTTATTTCTCGGAGGAATGAGCCCACAGAGGTCCTCACACTGCAATTCCAGAAGTGGAATCCACAATGGGGATTTTAACCTATAGTTTAGCGGAAAGAAAGAGGAAGGAGCTATATCTCACATAACACAACAAATTTTTCTTAAAAGCCTCTTGAAGATCTTTCTTGTTCTCCACAGTTTTCCATTCCTAGCGTTGTCTGTCAGGGTCCCCTTTCCTCTTCTTTCTCTGTGTCTTGTCTCACTGCAGCCTCCTTTGCCACCTCCCCTCATCTCTGTGGCCTCTCCCACTGCGTCCCCCACCCCCAGTCTGATCAGCGTCTTTGTCTTACGTAAGTGGATGCAGCCTTCTCTATGCTTTCCCTTTCGTGACACATCCAACATCCCAGGCAGTAAAACAAAGACTCTGTTTGGTACATAACCTCCTTGGTAGCCTTAAGAATGGGAAGAGGGGAAAGGCAATGTAACATTTTTTCCAATCATGCTACTTTATATTTAACTTGAGGTCTTTCAATTTCATAAATGCCATTTTCACTAGTTATGGTTGATAGGATATCACAACCAAGGAGATTGTTAATACCTGGAAGGAACTGGTAAATGAGGCTTACGTTTTCCCAGTCAGCATCCATTTAAACAAATAAATATTTATTGAGGGCTTTAAACCCAAGTGTCATCCTAGATGAGCAGCAGAAACAGTACCTGGAAACTTGTTAGAAATTCAAAAGTGTGGGCCTTATCCCAGACCTAAGGAAGCCGAAAACTTCACTATTAAAATATGAATTTTAACATACCCTTCCAGTGATTCTAATGCTTGCTAAAGTTTGAGAGTCACTGCTTTACTCCATGAAGAGGGATCATGATAAAAGCTTAGGAATGCAGCCTTGAGCACGACTCAGCTCCTTTAGAGATACTCATGGTCTGTCAGGCAAGATAAGCATGTACACAGACAATTAAAATATGGTGTAATATATGCCATGTTAGAATTACATACAAGGTACAGAATTGCAGAGAGAAAAGAAAGTTAACTTTGTCAGTGAGGGAATTGCTGAGCAGATTTTACCACGGACTAGGTTATACTTAGGACTTAGTTAGTCAGTTACCTCTCTCAGCCTTAATTTCCCCATCTGTAGGTTGGAAATAATAACGCCTATTCTGATGAGTTATACCGATTAAATAAAATCATGGAAAGTGAAAGTGTCCAGCATAGACTCCTTGCTCAATTAGTGGTAGTTCACCTTTAGCCCTTCTTATCCAAACTTCCTCAGTACATAGAAGGTTAAATGAATATGTAATAAGATTTCAGAATGTGGAATCCCAAGCTTTACAGAAATAACCATTTTCTCTCCAAATCTATCTTACTGGCTGATAACGGATACCAATTATAATTTAACTCCTCATTTCTGCTTTCCAGATTCATTGGCTATCAGAAAAGTTCCAGGATAGGTTTTGTTCAACATTTGCCCACATCAGATTGACAGTCAAATTTACCTGGGAAAACAAAGCTTTACCATTAGCAGTCACTGCCGTGTTCCACCTCCAGCACTTATCAAAATTGTATCTCCCCACAAAATGAAAAAATACAATGCTAATCATTTACTGAACAATTATTGAGTACCTACTATGTTCCAGGGCAAGAAAGATGCTGGACATAAGGGAATAGAAAAGACAAACCTCGCTCTATCCTCATGAAGCTTATATTGCAACAGAGACTGGGAGTCAGGCTATTTTGGAATTACAAAACTGAAATTTTTCTCAAGAATAGAGATCAAACTTGTGTTTGTGTGGTGGTATCCTCCTAGTCCTAAACAACGCTTGTAAGATATACGGGGACTGGCCCACAGCATTTGAAAAGTAGAGTGTTTTGGGCTTCCCTGGTGGCACAGTGGTTGAGAGTCCGCCTGCCGATGCAGGGGACGCGGGTTCGTGCCCGGGTCCGGGAGGATCCCACATGCCGCGGAGCAGCTGGGCCCGTGAGCCATGGCTGCTGAGCCTGTGCGTCCGGAGCCTGTGCTCTGCAACGGGAGGGGCCACGGCAGTGAGAGGCCCGCGTACCGCAAAAAAAAACAAAAAAGAAAGAAATGTAGGGTATTTTTACTTCAATTGGGGTCTCAAATCTTCTTAAGATTCACAGATGAGTAACATGCAGTCTGTCTCTCTAGGAGATTTGTAGTTGGTGGGTAGACAGGCAAATAACACCCAAAACATGCCTAGCAGCGCCTGGCACAAAGTAAAATGTTCAATAATGGAGACAAATGTTAGTATTACTGCTTACTCAGTACAGAAAGGTGCTTGAGGAATCCATTGTCAGGCCTGCTGGGTGCTCAGGCCACGTGTGATACCACCAAACATTGTCCCGGGCCCAGAGGAAACAAGATTCCTCTAGATATGGGTTCGGTGGGACGTTGGGGCAAAGATAAAACTACCTGCCTTCAAGGTGGTTGTGCTGATGGAAAGTAGTCAGGACAGAGGACTCAGACACAGACCAATTAGATTTTAGTTCCACTCTAGTCAGCAGTGAGTCTACTAGTTCTACCACCATTAAGACTTTAACTGCTCTGAGCCTGTTTCCTTTTATCTGTAAAATTAGAGCAAAAATACCTTCCACCCAGAGCTACTGTGAGGATTAAGTGCAAAAATGGATTTTAAAGTAGTGAAAAAATATGTTATGCAAATGTGAGGGTTATTGTTGTCATCCTGCAGGAGAAATTCTGAGATCATTTTACAGCCATTGGGCCATCTCCCAAGACCTGGACCCCGCCCGCTCACAGGATGGACAGGAGTTTCCTCATTGAATGTGCCTTCCCTTCTTCCTCAGTCCCCAACTGAGACAGGCTGGGACCTGGGACCCTTTGCTGCAGTGCTGCAATATTTGCACCTGGACACACCTGTCCTCCAGCCACAAAATACAAAGAAACTATAAAGGACTAAAAATAACTGTGTTCATGCACAGTTGGGGCAAATTATGGACAAAAGATACAAAAAGACCAAAAAAAACCCCTCCAGCTGCCACTCCTGAAGAGCCAGGAGCAAAAGCAGAGTACTGCGCATGCCCCCCTGCACACAACACCACCAAGGGGGTGGGCAGACCACCTAAGCCACACCTCGGCCCAACTCCTGGACACACCCCTACCCTCACCCATTGTAAGGAACCTGCTTGCCAGCCCCTTCTCAGGGAGCGAACAAGGGAACTTGTTGTTTGTTCTCGCTCCCCCGTCCTGCAGCAGGGGCCCCAATAAAGCCTTGCCTGAATTTCTTGTCTGGCCTCTGATCAATTTCTATTGATTAAGGAGGCCAAGAGCCCTGGTAACACAACCAAGGTAATGCTAACATTGATTATGTGGCTGAATGGAGTCTAAATGCAGTGCAATTTCCCCATTTGGAAACTTGAGCCTGAGAGTGGCTAGCTCTGTACTCACCCCACACTCCCCAGTTCCCAGCCCCTCCACGCCCCCCTGCGTTTGGTTTATCCTTCGTATGTTAAAGTCACACGCCACCAAATTATCTGCTCCCTAAAGAGTCCCTTTCTGTTACTCTCACCTTTGTATCTCCCACGGTGCATAGCGGACTGACTTACATTGAATTTGTGCTCAATATTACTTTTAACAAAGAAAAAGAGAACTTCGTTTTAGCTGTTGATGTAAGGTTATTTCCAGTATTCTTTGGTGAAAGTTTCCCATGCTTTCTGGTATTTCCCAACTAGTATCCAACATTATCCAGAGGGATAATTCATTGGTTCTAATAATATTTGTTGAGTCCAGACTGCATAAATGTTGGAAACACAGGTTAAGCAAAGAGGTGTTTCTGTTGTCATAGAGCTTAAGGGCTGTTTGCTATTAATTGTAAATGAGGACACTGTAAATTACAAATGAAGACCAAAAATCTCTGAAGTTTTGGCATTCCATGGGCACACACAAGTACAGCTCTGTATATGGCCAGGATCCATTCCGGTCAGTGTTTAGGCCATAATTTTTAGAAATGAATTTTTAATATCACTTCTAACCAAATATAGACTCTTTAATTCAAAATATCTACTGCAAAATAGATAAAAACAATACCACTCCTAAAGTCACCTGCAAAGAGAGTGTTTTTAGTATTTTGATTTCTATTATTAGATATAAGCTGAATGGGCCATGTCAGCCATTTCTGACCACAAGCCACAGTGCAGATGCAGACCCATGTCCACTGTAAATGCACCCACACAGAAAACCTCCTTGGCAGGGACAAAGCCCCAGGCTCTGCTGTCTGGTCTAAGGGTCTCACTCTGTTTCTTGAGGTATGTACTTTGCAACCTAGCCTCAAGAAATACGTTTCAAAAAGAGCTCCCAGACCAAAACTGAAGAAAAGCTTCATACGTCAGAAAGCACAAAAAGTCCTGAGAAGTCCTGCAATTAAAAAAAAAAAAATCTATTCAGTGTGTAACCCAGGCCTCCCCACGTTCATTTCACCATAGGGCCATTTTTCCAAAAGACATGTATAAATATCCTGAAAAAATAATATTCCAGGGAAGATATTTTTGGAATGCTCTAGTTTAACTTATTCAGATCCTACTCTGATAGGTGGTTTTTTGTTTTGCTTTTTTGATTGTCATCATAAGAACTTTTTTAATGTATAGAGTTGTCCTAAGTCCATTCTGAACAATTACATCACCTGCTGAACGGACAACCAAAATTCTATTTTGTCATTTAATAGAGAAAGCAATCCAGATGAGAGGTAACAGTGCCTCTTTACCATCTGAAGAGCCACAGAAGACTACCTGGGCATGTATGGGGCCTGCAAAGGACTCATCCTGCAAGCTGACACACAATTCATTGTTCTACCTTCATTTCATATTTATTTTCATGGCGTTTGTCTTTGCTTTGGCAACCTTAGGTAAATTTCTAATTTTCCAAGATTGCCTGCAGTGAAGTTCTATCCCCGGAGATTGTTTTTTATTAGTCTCTTAAGCAAGTTATACAATTCAAATCACCTCTCTCAGTCCACCCATCTGCTTGTTTTTGCTTTTCTTCCTCTCTGCTGGATTCGGTGTAGAAATCCTCCAGGCCTCCTCACGCCCCTCCCTGTCCACTACCCTAAACTCTCCCCCACCGTTCTGTCTATCCTCTCTGTCAGGGACCAGGGGCCCCTTCTGTTCAGATGGCTCCGGGCCCACCTGTACCGGCCCCATCTGTCAGCGACGCAGCCCCAGCATCCCGCAAACCTGGTGGAGGAAATTCTCCTCCGAAGAATTGACGTCACTAGGTGTTCTCCTGAGAGTTGTGCCCTGAAAATTTAGCTACATTGAGGAAGAATAAAGGGCATTTCAGTGTGGGGTAGAGACGTTCACCACGCTGGCATTGATAAAATGCTTCTCCCACACAGCATGCATTTCACCGTTAGCAGCATCACCCAGAAAAATTAAAGGAAAGGAGGAATTGAAAAAGGTAAGATCTTCAGGCTAACTAGAAATGGTAAAATGTTTATACCTTAATGCATAAGAAGATCCAGTGGATAAAATCTATATTCTAAACCTAGCCTGAGCAAACATATTTGCAAGTTTATCCCCTCTTGTTCTTCCAATTCAAGCAGTGCAGCAATCTTTTTTGGAAGACATCATTCCATTTTAGTTCCTTGGCACTATTTGTAAAGATATCATAACCCAGAGGAAGCATTTCCTTGAAAGGAAAGTCTATTTCTAATATTTAACATCTCCAGTCTCCTATAAAATATAGATAGTAGGGGAAAAAAAGGTCTACAATTGAAGACTACAGGGAGGCTTGGCTACTTTTTCTTGTCTGAAATTTGATTCACATTCAACCCAGATATATGTGTTGATTTAGAGCCTGAAGTGCCAAGAGGAGAACAGAATGGGCTCAGCCAGCCACTGTGGAGTGCATTTTGTGCCAGGACTGAACAAGCTCTAAAATATGTTGATGGCCCCTGAAATTCATACGTTAGAGCTCCTGATGTCGACGCAGCCTCTAGTTCTGATGTTGCCTTGCCTGCTGCCTGAGCGCAAAGCTCTGCAGCGACCCTGTTTATCTGGCCCCCGCACAACGTTGTCAAGACACATTTCCATTTTCCAAGTGACTGCTGCCACTGGGCCACAGTCTGTGCTCATTTCTCGAGTAGCTAAACCCTTTGACACTGTGGTTTTTAATTAAAATTACATTAAAGTTAATCAACCAGAAAGAGGCCGCTGTAGAAGGCAGGTTTGATTGCAACCTGCGAAGGGCACAGAGGCTGCCAACTTGCTAAAGATGTGCCTGCAGATGCCAATCTGCCTGCATGAGCCCCACAGTTACAGAGCCGCTGCCGAGGGGTCAGGTCTGCTGGCGTTTTCCCTGGGACTGTCAAACAGCCCTGCGACAGCAGCAGCTCGGCAAAGAGTGAAAAAGCAGACAAGCCTCTGCAAAGTGCACCATCCCCACACCTCTGCCTGCTGCTGCCCTGACCACTGATGTGAAACTCACATCCCAACTGTTTCCTCTCCAGACACAGCTGGGCTCCACAAGGAGCCATAGGTTTGTTGTCTGGGGAGGCTCCTCAACGTTCCGTCTTCTTCTACAGGCTGAGCTTCTGGCATATGGGGCTGGGTTTGGTTTGCTCTGTTTTGAAAGGGACAGAGGAGATACTTGAATGCTCCAGGTTGCCTTGTTTCTCTCCAGGCTCTTTGCAAAAGGGCTTCATTGGAAAATGACAGCCCAGCATTACCTTAATAATCTGAATCAAGAGACTATGAAATAAAACTTCACATCTAGGATTTGTTATTTCACACCTACTGAATGTGGCAGTGGTGTTGAGTTGCAAATTTAAATTTTATTTTTGTACCATTCTTCTATGATTAATTTACATCATATACCCAGGCCTTACCAAAGTACCTGACACTTGGTAAGTTTGGTTAGTTTTCAATAAATGAACGAATGAGTGAAGAAAAGAGTGCATTGTTTATCACAATTACCTATGCTTTTTTCTAAAGCTATAAAACCAACACTAGTACAAAAAGCCAGGTATCATTTTATCTTGAGTGCCCACTCTGATCTCTTGGAAATTGCTGCCTAAATCACTATGTTGAGAAAGATTCCAAGGCAGTATCCTGGTAATCGAGGGGAGAGTGAGCTCAGTCAAACCTCTGAACAAGACATCCTTGTTCTAAGGCATGGGGAGCGATATCAAGATTATGTCAGAATTCTGTGGTTGCTTCGAGGTAAACTGACAAAGCCCCTTGGGATGATTTACAAGGAAAGAATGAACTTCAAAGAGGAAAAGTAACTAACTTTGTTGAGCCTCAAGCTCTCGTCAAAAGCTGGCAAAAAAATTTATGTTATAGATCCCAGAGTGGACTCCTGAGTCCAGCAGCTAGTTCTGACCCAACCCTTGGTCTTGTAATCAGTACCCATGTCCTGTGCAGGGTCTGCCCGAGTGCTTTGCTCAGCAGCAAGTGTCTTGAGGCAGGTGAGCCCCAGGTGCCATGTACATCCTAACTGTGAACATTAATGACTGACAAAGTGTCTCCCTATAAGAAGTTATTTATAAAAACAGATTTTTGTTTTTCTTTAAAAGTTAAATCTGTTTTCTACAGTGAGATCTAAGGGCAAGTCTGCTAAGGAGGGGACTGGTTCTTCAAGTGTTTTCTCTTCTCTAACAGAAGGAGAAATAACCCTGCAATGAGTTTTTTTTTTTTTTTTTTTTTTTTGCTTCTCTGACCAGTTTACATAAGATTTCCTTTCTTTGTTTTGTTATATTTTAACAGCTTTAATGGAGTATAATTGCTTTACAATCTTGTGTTAGTTTCTGCTGTATAAGAAAGTGAATCAGCTATATGTATACATATATCCCCATATCCCCTCCCTCTTGTGTCTCCCTCCCTGCCTCCCTATCCCACCCCTCTAGGTGGTCACAAAGCACCAAGCTGATCTCCCTACGCTATGCAGCTGCTTCCCACTAGCTATCTATTTTACATTTAGTACTGTATATATGTCAGTGCTACTCTTTCATTTTGTTCCAGCTTACCCTTCCCCCTCCCCGTGTCCTCAAGTCCATTCGCTACCTCTGAATCTTTATTCCTGTCCAGCCCCTAGGTTCATCAGAACCATTTTTTGTTTTTTGTTTTTTTTTCTTGCCTCTTTTGTCATAGATTAATTAATCATATGCATCTGGGTTTATTTCTTTGCTCTCTATTCTGTTCCGTCGATCTATGTGTCCTTTTTTGTGGTAGTACCATGCTAATTTGACTGTAACTTTGTAGTATATTTTGATGTCTGAGAGGGTGATATCTCCAGTTTTATTTTTTTTTTTTTTTGTATCATCTGAGGCAAATTATTTCCCTTTATACTGAGTTTCTTTTTTTTTAAAGTTGTTTATTTTTTATTTTTATTTTTTGCTTTATAACAAATTTAATCAGTTATACATATACATATGTTCCCATATCCCCTCCCTTTTGTGTCTCCCTCCCACCCTCCCTATCCCACCCCTCCAGGCAGTCACAAAGCACCGAGCTGATCTCCCTGTGCTATGCGGCTGCTTCCCACTAGCTATCTACCTTACGTTTGGTAGTGTATATATGTCCATGCCGCTCTTTCACTTTGTCACAGCTTACCCTTCCCCCTCCCCATATCCTCAAGTCCATTCTCTAGTAGGTCTGTGTCTTTACTCCTGTCTTACCCCTATGTTCTTCATGACATTTTTTTTTCTTCAATTCCATATATATGTGTCAGCATACAGTATTTGGCTTTCTCTTTCTGACTTACTTCACTCTGTATGACAGGCTTTATGTCCATCCACCTCATTACAAATAGCTCAATTTCATTTCTTTTTATGGCTGAGTAATATTCCATTGTATATATGTGCCACATCTTCTTTACCCATTAATCTGATGATGGACACTTAGGTTGTTTCCATCTCTGGGCTATTGTAAATAGGGCTGCTATGAACATTTTGGTACATGTTTCTTTTTGAATTATGGTTTTCTCAGGGTATATGCCCAGTAGTGGGATTGCTGGGTCATATGGTAGTTCTATTTGTAGTTTTTTAAGGAACCTCCATACCGTTCTCCATAGTGGCTGTACCAATTCACATTCCCACCAGCAGTGCGAGAGTGTTCCCTTTTTTCCACACCCTCTCCAGCATTTATTGTTTCTAGATTTTTTGATGATGGCCATTCTGACTGGTGTGAGATGATATCTCATGGTAGTTTTGATTTGCATTTCTCTAATGAGCAAAGATGTTGAGCATCCTTTCATGTGTTTGTTAGCAGTCTGTATATCTTCTGTTGAGAAATGTCTATTTAGGTCTTCTGCCCATTTTTGGATTGGGTTGTTTGTTTTTTTGTTATTGAGCTGCATGAGCTGCTTATAAATTTTGGAGATTAATCCTTTGTCAGTTGCTTCATTTGCAAATATTTTCTCCCATTCTGAGGGTTGTCTTTTGGTCTTCTTTATGGTTTCCTTTGCTGTGCAAAAGCTTTTAAGTTTCATTAGGTCCCATGTGTTTATTTTTGTCTTTATTTCCATTTCTCTAGGAGGTGGGTCCAAAAGGATCTTGCTGTGATTTATGTCATAGAGTGTTCTGCCTATGTTTTCCTCTAAGAGTTTGATAGTGTCTGGCCTTACATTTAGGTCTTTAATCCATTTTGAGCTTATTTTTGTGTATGGTGTTAGGGAGTGATCTAATCTCATACTTTTACATGTCCCTATCCAGTTTTCCCAGCACCACTTATTGAAGAGACTGTCCTTTCTCCACTGTACATTCCTGCCACCTTTATCAAAGATAAGGTGACCATATGTCCATGGGTTTATCTCTGGGCTTTCTATCCTGTTCCATTGATCTATATTTCTGTTTTTGTGCCAGTACCATACTGTCTTGATTACTGTAGCTTTGTAGTATAGTCTGAAGTCAGGGAGCCTGATTCCTCCAGCTCCATTTTTCGTTCTCAAGATTGCTTTGGCTATTCGGGGTCTTTTGTGTTTCCATACAAATTGTGAAATTTTTTGTTCTAGTTCTGTGAAAAATGACAGTGGTAGTTTGATAGGGATTGCAATGAATCTGTAGATTGCTTTGGGTAGTAGAGTCATTTTCACAATGTTGATTCTTCCAATCCAAGAACATGGTACATTTCTCCATCTATTTGTACCATCTTTAATTTCTTTCATCAGTGTCTTATAATTTTGTGCATACAGGTCTTTTGTCTCCTTAGGTAGGTTTATTCCTAGATATTTTATTCTTTTTGTTGCAATGGTAAATGGGAGTGTTTTCTTGATTTCACTTTCAGATTTTTCATCATTAGTATATAGGAATGCCAGAGATTTCTGTGCATTAATTTTGTCTCCTGCAACTTTACCAAATTCATTGAGTAGCTCTAGTAGTTTTCTGGTAGCATCTTTAGGATTCTCTATGTATAGTATCATGTCATCTGCAAACAGTGACAGCTTTACTTCTTCTTTTCCGATTTGGATTCCTTTTATTTCCTTTTATTCTCTGATTGCTGTGGCTAAAACTTCCAAAACTAAGTTGAATAAGAGTGGTGAGAGTGGGCAACCTTGTCTTGTTCCTGATCTTAGTGGAAATGGTTTCAGTTTTTCACCATTGAGGACGATGCTGGCTGTGGGTTTGTCATATATGGCCTTTATTATGTTGAGGAAAGTTCCCTCTATGCCTACTTTCTGCAGGGTTTTTATCATAAATGGGTGTTGAATTTTGTCGAAAGCTTTCTCTGCATCTATTGAGATGATCATATGGTTTTTCTCCTTCAATTTGTTAATGTGGTGTATCACGTTGATTGATTTGCGTATATTGAAGAATCCTTGCATTCCTGAAATAAACCCCCCTTGATCATGGTGTATGATCCTTTTAATGTGCTGTTGGATTCTGTTTGCTAGTATTTTGTTGAGGATTTTTGCATCTATGTTCATCAGTGATATTGGCCTGTAGTTTTCTTTCTTTGTGACATCCTTGTCTGGTTTTGGTATCAAGGTGATGGTGGCCTCGTAGAATGAGTTTGGGAGTGTTCCTCCCTCTGCTATATTTTGGAAGAGTTTGAGAAGGATAGGTGTTAGCTCTTCTCTAAATGTTTGATAGAATTCGCCTGTGAAGCCATCTGGTCCTGGGCTTTTGTTTGTTGGAAGATTTTTAATCACAGTTTCAATTTCAGTGCTTGTGATTGGTCTATTCATATTTTCTATTTCTTCCTGATTCAGTCTTGGCAGGTTGTGCGTTTCTAAGAATTTGTCCATTTCTTCCAGGTTGTCCATTTTATTGGCATAGAGTTGCTTGTAGTAATCTCTCAGGATCTTTTGTATTTCTGCAGTGTCAGTTGTAACTTCTTTTTCATTTCTAATTCTATTGATTTGAGTCTTCTCCCTTTTTTTCTTGATGAGTCTGGCTAATGGTTTATCAATTTTGTTTATCTTCTCAAAGAACCAGCTTTTAGTTTTATTGATCTTTGCTATCGTTTACTTCATTTCTTTTTCATTTATTTCTGATCTGATCTTTATGATTTCTTTCCTTCTGCTAACTTTGGGGGTTTTTTGTTCTTCTTTCTCTAATTGCTTTAGGTGCAGGGTCAGGTTGTTTACTCGAGATGTTTCCTGTTTCTTAAGGTGGGATTGTATTGCTATAAACTTCCCTCTTAGAACTGCTTTTGCTGCGTCCCATAGGTTTTGGGTCATCGTGTCTCCATTGTCATTTGTTTCTAGGTATTTTTTAATTTCCTCTTTGATTTCTTCAGTGATCACTTCGTTCTTAGGTAGTGTATTGTTTAGCCTCCCTGTATTTGTATTTTTAACAGCTCTTTTCCTGTAATTGATATCTAGTCTCATAGCACTGTGGTCGGAAAAGATACTTGATACAATTTCAATTTTCTTAAATTTACCAAGGCTTGATTTGTGACCCAAGATATGATCTATCCTGGAGAATGTTCCATGAGCACTTGAGAAAAATGTGTATTCTGTTGTTTTTGGATGGAATGTCCTATAAATATCAATTAAGTCCATCTTGTTTAATGTATCATTTAAAGCTTGTGTTTCCTTATTTATTTTCATTTTGGATGATCTGTCCATTGGTGAAAGTGGGGTGTTAAAGTCCCCTACTATGATTGTGTTACTGTCGATTTCCCCTTTTATGGCTGTTAGTATTTGCCTTATGTATTGAAGTGCTCCTATGTTTGGTGCATAAGTATTTACAATTGTTGTATCTTCTTCTTGGATCGATCCCTTGATGATTATGTAGTGTCCTTCTTTGTCTCTTCTAGTAGTCTTTATTTTAAAGTCTATTTTCTCTGATATGAGAATTGCTACTCCAGCTTTCTTTTGGTTTCCATTTGCATGGAATATCTTTTTCCATCCCCTTACTTTCAGTCTGTATGTGTCTCTAGGTCTGAAGTGGGTCTCTTGTAGACAGCATATATATGGGTCTTGTTTTTGTATCCATTCAGCCAATCTGTGTCTTTTGGTGGGAGCATTTACTCCATTTACATTTAAGGTAATTATTGATATGTATGTTCCTATTCCCATTTTCTTAATTGTTTTGGGTTCGTTATTGTAGGTATTTTCCTTCTGTTGTGTTTCTTGCCTAGAGAAGTTCCTTTAGCATTTGTTGTAAAGCTGGTTTGGTGGTGCTGAACTCTCTCAGCTTTTGCTTGTCTGTAAACGTTTTAATTTCTCCATCAAATCTGAATGAGATCTTTGCTGGGTAGAGTAATCTTGGTTGCAGGTTTTTCTCCTTCATCACTTTAATTATGTCCTGCCACTCCCTTCTGGCTTGTAGAGTTTCTGCTGAGAGATCAGCTGTTAACCTGATGGGGATTCCCTTGTGTGTTATTTGTTGTTTTTCCCTTGCTGCTTTTAATATGATTTCTTTGTGTTTAATTTTTGACACTTTGATTAATATGTGTCCTGGCGTATTTCTCCTTGGATTTATTCTGTATGGGACTCTCTGTGCCTCCTGGACTTGATTAACTATTTCCTTTCCCATTTTAGGGAAGTTTTCAACTATAATCTCTTCAAATATCTTCTCAGTCCCTTTCTTTTTCTCTTCTTCTACTGGAACCCCTATAATTCGAATATTGTTGCATTTAATGTTGTCCCAGAGGTCTCTGAGACTGTCCTCTGTTCTTCTCATTCTTTTTTCTTTATCTTGCTCTGCAGCAGTTATTTCCACTATTTTATCTTCCACCTCACTTATCCGTTCTTCTGCCTCAGTTATTCTGATATTGATCCCATCTAGAGTATTTTTCATTTCATTTATTGTGTTTTTAATCGATGCTTGATTCATCTTTAGTTCTTCTAAGTCCTTGTTAACTGTTTCTTGCATTTTGTCTATTCTATTTCCAAGATTTTGGATCTTGGAAATAGAATCTTGGATCATCTTTACTATCATTATTCTGAATTCTTTTTCAGGTAGACTGCCTATTTCCCCTTCCTTTGTTAGGTCTGGTAGGTTTTTATCTTGCTCCTTCACCTGCTGTGTGTTTTTCTGTCTTCTCATTTTGCTTATCTTACTGTGTTTGGAGTCTCCTTTTTGCAGGCTGCAGATTTGTAGTTCCCGTTGTTTTTGGTGTCTGTCCTCAGTGGCTAAGGTTGGTTTAGTGGGTTGTGTAGGCTTCCTGGTGGAGGGGACTAGTGCCTGTGTTCTGGTGGATGAGGCTGGATCTTGTCTTTCTGGTGGGCAGGTCCGTGTCTGGTGGTGTGTTTTGGGGTGTCTGCGGACTTTTTATGATTTTAGGCCACCTCTCTGCTAATGGGTGGCGTTGTGTTCCTGTCTTGCTAGTTGTTTGGCATAGGGTGTCCAGCACTGTAGCTTGCTGGTCGTTGAGTGAAGCTTGGTGCTGATGTTGAGATGTAGATCTCTGGAAGATTTTCGCCGTTTGATATTATGTGGAGCTGGGAGGTCCCTTGTGGACCAGTGTCCTGAAGTTGGCTCTCCCACCTCAGAGGCACAGCACTGACTCCTTGCTCCTCAATTTGGGATGATTTGTTGTCTATTCATGTATTCCACCGATGCAGGGTACATGAAGTTGATTGTGGAGCTTTAATCCACTGCTTCTGAGGCTGCTGGGAGAGGTTTCCCTTTCTCTTCTTTGTTCTCACAGCTCCTGGGTCTCAGCTTTGGATTTGGTCCCGCCTCTGTGTTAGGTCACCGGAGGGCGTCTGTTCTTCGCTCAGACAGGACAGGGTTAAAGGAGCAGCCTCTTCAGGGACTTTGGCTCACTCAGGCCGGGCGGGAGGGAGGGGCACGGAGTGCGGGGAGAGCCTGCAGCAGCAGAGGCCGGCGTGACATTGCACCAGCCCGAGGCACGCCATGCATTCTCCCAGGGATGCCGCCCCTGGATCCCGGGACCCCGGCAGTGGCGGGCTGCACAGGCTCCCGGAAGGGCGGTGGGGACAGTGACCTGCGCTCGCACACAGGCTTCTTGGCGGCGGCAGCAGCAGCCCCAGCGTCCCACGCCCGTCACTGGGCTCCGCGCTTTCAGCTGCAGCTCACGCCCGTCTCTGTAGCTCCTTTACGCAGCGCTCTTAATCCCCTCTCCTCGCGCACCAGGAAACCAAGAGGGAAGAAAAAGTCTCTTGCCTCTTCAGCAGCTCCAGAGTTTTCCCGGACTCCTTCCCAGCTAGCTGTGGCACATTAGCCCCCTTCAGGCTGAGTTCTCGCCACCAGCCCCAGTCCTCTCCCTGCGCTCTGACCGAAGCCCAAGCCTCAGCTTCCAGCACCGCCCGCCCCAGCGGGCGAGCAGACAAGCCTCTCGGGCTGATGAGTGCCACTCGGCACTGATCCTCTGTGTGGGAATCCCTCCGCTTTGCCCTACCCAGGTATGTGGGGAGTTTCTTGCCTTTTGGGAGGTCTGGGGTGTTCTGCCAGCGTTCAGTAGGTGTTCTGTAGGAGTTGTTCCACGTGTAGCTGTATTTCTGGTGTATCCGTGGGGAGGAAGGTGATCTCTGCGTCTTACTCTTCCGCCATCTTACCTGGAAGTCCCATTTTTTGTTTTTAGATTCCATATATATGTGTTAGAATACAGTATTTGTTTTTCCCTTCCTGACTTATTTCACTCTCTATGACAGACTGTAGGTCCATCCACCTCACTACAAATAGTTCAATTTCGTTTCTTTTTTTAAAATATTTTATTGGAGTATAATAGCTTTACAATGCTGTGTTAGTTTCTGCTTTATAACAAAGTGAATTAGTTATACATATACATATGTTCCCATATCTCTTCCCTCTTGCATCTCCCTCCCTCCCACACTCCCTATCCCACCTCTCTAGGTGGTCACAAACCACCTAGCTGATCTCCCTGTGCTATGCGGCTACTTCCCACTAGCTATCTATTTTACGTTTGTTAGTGTATATATGTCCATGCCACTCTCTCCCTTTGTCACAGCTTACCCTTCCCCCTCCCCATATCCTCAAGTCCATGCTCTAGTAGGTCTGTGTCTTTATTCCCGTCTTACCCCTAGGTTCTTCATTACCTTTTTTTTTCTTTCTTAGATTCCATATATATGTGTTAGCATACGGTATTTGTGTTTCTCTTTCTGACTTACTTCACTCTGTATGACAGACTCTAGGTCCATTCATCTCACTACAAATAACTCAGTTTCATTCTTTTTATGGCTGAGTAATATTCCATTGTATATATGTGCCACATCTTCTTTATCCATTCATCTGTTGATGGACACTTAGGTTGCTTCCATGTCCTGGCTATTGAAAATGGAGCTGCAATGAACATTTTGTTACATGACTTTTTTCGAATTATGGTTTTCTCAGAGTATATGCCCAGTAGTGGGATTGCTTGGTCGTATGGTAGTTCTATTTTTAGTTTTTTAAGGAACATCGATACTTTTCCATAGTGGTTGTATCAATTTACATTCCCACCAACAGTGCAAGAGAGTTCCCTTTTCTCCACACCCTCTCCAGCATTTATTGTTTGTAGACTTTTTTTTTTTTTTTTTTTTTGGTACATGGGTCTCTCAATGCTGTGGGCTCTCCCGCTGGAGCACAGGCTCCAGACGTGCAGGCTCAGCGGCCATGGCCCACGGGCCCAGCCACTCCACAGCATGTGGGATCCTCCCAGACAGGTGCACAAACCCGTGTCCCCTGCATCGGCAGGCAGACTCTCAACCACTGAGCCACCAGGGAAGCCCTACTGTTTGCAGATTTTTTGATGATGACTATTCTGACTGGTGTGAGGTGATATCACATTGTAGTGTTAATTTGCATTTCTCTAATAATTAATGATGCTGAGCATCCTTTCACGTGTTTGATGGCAATCTGTATATCTTCATTGGAGAAATGTCTATTTAGATCTTCTGCTCGTTTTTGGATTGGGTTGTTTGGTTTTTTTTGATATTGAGCTGCATGAGCTACTTGTATATTTTGGTGATTAATCCTTTGTCAGTTATGTCATTTGCAAATATTTTCTCCCATTCTGGGGGTTGTCTTTTTGTCTTGTTTATGATTTCCTTTGCTGTGCAAAAGCATCTAAGTTTCATTAGGTCCATTTGTTTATTTTTGTTTTTATTTCCATTACTCTAGGAGATGGGTCTAAAAGGATCTTGCTGTGATTATGTCATAGAGTGTTGTTCTGCCTATGTTTTCCTCTAAGAGTTTTATAGTGTCTGGCCTTACATTTAGGTCTTTAATTCACTTTGAGTTTATTTTTGTGTATGGTGTTAAGAAGTGTTCTAATTTCATTCTTTTACATGTAGCTATCCAGTTTTCTCACCACCATTTATTGAAGAGGCTGTCTTTTCTCCACTGTATACTCTTGCTGACTTTATCAAAGATAAGATGACCATATGTGCATGGGTTTATCTCTGGGCTTTCTATCCTGTTCCATTGATCTATATTTCTGTTTTTGTGCCAGTACCATACGGTTTTGATTACTGTAGCTTTGCAGTATAATCTGAAGTCCAGGAGCCTGATTCCTCCAGCTCCGTTTTTCTTTCACAAGATTGCTTTAGGGTCCGGGAGAAGAGGACAGAAGAGTAAGACACGGAGATCCCATTCCTCCCCACAGATACATCAGAAATACATCTACACGTGGAACTGCTCCTATGGAACAGCCACTGATCGCTCGTAGAAGACCTCAGACCTCCCAAAAGGCAAGAAGCTCCCCACGTACCTGGGTAGGGCAAAAGAAAAAAGAAAAAACAGAGACAAAAGAATAGGGAGGGAACCTGCACCAGTGGGAGGGAGCCGTGAAGGAGGAAAGGCTTCCACACACTAGAAGCTCCTTCACAGTTGGAGACTGTGGGTGGCAGAGGGGGAAACTTCAGAGCCACAGAGGAGAGTGCAGCAACAGGGGTGCAGAGGGCAAAGCAGAGAGATTCCCGCACAGAGGATCGGTGTGGACCAGCACTCACCAGTCCGAGAGGCTTGTCTGCTCACCCGCTGGGATGGGCGGGGGGGGGGCTGCGAGCTGAGGCTCAGACTTTGATCGGATGCCGGGAAAGGACAGGGGTTGGCAACGTGAACACAGCCTGAAGGGGTTAGTGCACCACGGCTAGACGGGAGGGAGTCTGGGAGAATTCTGGAGCTGCCAAAGAGACAAGAGACTTTTTATTGCCTCTGCTTCCAGGTGTGTGAGGGGAGGGAATTAAGAGCGCTGTTTAAAGGAGCTCCAGAGACGGCGCAAGCCGCGGCTATCAGAGCGGACCCCAGAGACGGGCATGAGATGCTAAGGCTGCTGCTGTAGCCACCAGGAAGCCTGTGTGCAAGCACAGGTCACTATCCACACCGCCCCTCCCAGGAGCCTGTGCAGCCCGCCACTGCCAGTGTCCGGGGATCCAGGGACAACTTCCCAGAGAGAACGCACGGCATGCCTCAGGCTGGTGCAACATCATGCTGGCCTCTGCTACTGCAGGCTCGCCCCATATACATACCCCTCCCTCCCCCTAGCCTGAGTGAGCCAGACCCCCAAATCAGCGGCTCCTTTAAGCCTGTTCTATCTGAGCAAAGAACAGACGCCCTCAGGCAACCTACAGGCAGAGGCAGGTCAAAATCCAAAGCTGAAACCCAGGAGCTGTGCAAACAAAGAAGAGAAAGGGAAATCTCTCCCAGCAGCCTCAGGAGCAGAGGATTAAACCTCCACAATCAACTTGATGTACCCTGCATCTGTGGAATATCTGAATAGACAATGACTCATCCCAAATTGAGGAGGTGGACTTTGGGAGCAAGATAGGTTATTTTTCCCCTTTTCCTCTTTTTGTGAGTGTGTATGTGTATGCTTCTCTGTGAGATTTTCTCTGTATAGCTTTGCTTTCACCATTTGTCCTAGGGTTCTGACCATCCAGTTTTGTTTTGTTTTGTTTTTTTACTTCTTAAAATTTTTTTCTTAATAATTATTTTTTACTTTAGTAACTTTATTTTATTTTACCTTACTTCATTTTATTTTATCCTCTTTCTTTCTTTCTTTCTTTCTATTTTTCCTCCCGTTTCTTCTGAGCCATGTGGACGACAGGCATTTGGTGCTCCAGCCAGGCATCAGGGCTGTGCCACTGAGGTGGGAGAGCCAACTTCAGGACCCTGGTCCACAAGACACCTCCCAGCTCCACATAATATCAAATGACAAAAATCTCCCAGAGATCTTCATCCCAACACGAAGACGCAGCTTCACTCAACGACCAGCAAGCTACAGAGCTAGACACCCTATGCCAAACAACTAGCAAGACAGGAACACAGCCCCATCCATTAGCAGAGAGGCTGCCTAAAATCATAATAAGGCTACAGACACCCCAAAACACACCACCAGACGTGGACCTGCCCACCAGAAACACAAGATCCAGCCTCATCCACCAGAACACAGGCACTAGTCCCCTCCACCAGGAAACCTATACAACCCACTGAACCAACCTTAGCCACTGGGGACAGACACCAAAAACTATGGGAACTACGAACTGGCAGCCTGTGAAAAGGAGACCCCAAACACAGTAAGATAAGCAAAAAGAAGACAGAAAAACACACAGCAGATGAAGGAGCAAGGTAAAAACCAACCAGATGTAACAAATGAAGAGGAAATAGGCAGTCTACCTAAAAAAGAATTCAGAATAATGATAGTAAAGATGATACAATATCTTGGAAATAGAATAGAGAAAATGCAAGAAACATTTAACAAGGACGTAGAAGAACTAAAGAGGAAACAAGCAATGATGAACAACACAATAAATTAAATTAAAAATACTCTAGAAGGGATCAATAGCAGAATAACTGAGGCAGAAGAACGGATAAATGACCTGGAAGATAAAATAATGGAACTAACTAGTGCAGAGCAGAATAAAGAAAAAAGAATGAAAACAATTGAGGACAGTCTCAGAGACCTCTGTGACAACATTAAATGCACCAACATTAAAATTATAGGGGTCCCAGAAGAAGAAGAGAAAAAGAAAGGGACTGAGAAAATATTTGAAGAGATTATAGTTGAAAATTTCCCTAATATGGGAAAGGAAATAGTTAATCCAGTCCAGGAAGCACAGAGAGTCCCAAACAGGATAAATCCAAGGAGAAACACATCACTGCATATTAATCAAACTATCAAAAATTACATACAAAGAAAACATATTAAAAACAGCAAGGGAAAAACAATAAATAACACACAAGGGAATCCCCATCAGGTTAACAGCTGAACTTTCAGCAGAAACTCTGCAAGCCAGAAGGGACTGGCAGGACATATTTAAAGTGATGAAGGAGAAAAATGTACAACCAAGACTACTCTACCCAGCAAGGATCTCATTCAGATTTGATGGAGAAATTTAAACTTTTACAGACAAACAAAAGCTGAGAGAGTTCGGCACCACCAAACCAGCTTTACAACAAATGCTAAAGGAACTTTACTAGGCAAGAAACACAAGAGAAGGAAAAGACCTACAATAACAAACCCAAAACAATTAATTAAATGGGAATAGGAACATACATATCAATAATTCCCTTAAATGTAAATGGATTAAATGCTCCCACCAAAAGACAAAGATTGGCTGAATAGATACACAAACAAGACCTGTATATATGCTATCTACAAGAGACCCACGTCAGAGCTAGGGACACATACAGACTGAAAGTGAGGGGATGGAAAAACATATTCCATGCAAATGGAAATCAGAAGAAAGGTGGAGTAGCAATTCAAATATCAGAAAACATAGACTGTAAAATAAAGACTCTTACAAGAGACAAAGAAGGACACTACATAATGATCAATCTGAGAAGATATAACAATTATAAATATTTATGCACCCAACATAGGAGTTCCTCAATACATAAGGCAAATACTAACAGCCATAAAAGGGGAAATCAACAGTAACACAATCATAGTGGGGGATTTTAACACCCCACTTTCACCAATGGATAGATCATCCAAAATGAAAATAAATAAGGAAACACAACCTTTAAATAATACATTAAACAAGATGGACTTAATTGATATTTATAGGACATTCCATCCAAAAACAACAGAATACACATTTTTCTCAAGTGCTCATGCAACATTCTCCAGGATAGATCATATCCTGGGTTACAAATCTAGCCTTGGTAAATTTAAGAAAATTGAAATTGTATCAAGTATCTTTTCTGACCACAATGCTATGAGACTAGATATCAATTACAGGAAAAGATCTGTAAATAATATAAACACATGGAGACTAAAAAATACACTACTTAATAACGAAGTGATCACTGAAGAACTCAAAGAGGAAATCAAAAAATACTTAGAAACAAATGACAATGGAGACACGACGACCCAAAACCTATGGGATGCAGCAAAAGCAGTTCTAAGAGGGAAGTTTATAGCAATACAATCCTAACGTAAGAAACATGAAACATCTCAAGTAAACAACTTAACCTTGCACCTAAAGCAACAAGAGAAAGAAGAACAAAAAACCCCAAAGTTAGCAGAAGGAAAGAAATCATAAAGATCAGATCAGAAATAAATGAAAAACAAATGAAGGAAATGATAGCAAAGATCAATAAAACTAAAAGCTGGTTCTTTGAGAAGATAAACAAAATTGATAAACCATTAGCCAGACTCATCAAGAAAAAAGGGAGAAGACTCAAATCAATAGAATTAGAAATGAAAAAGGAGAAGTGACAACTGACACTGCAGAAATACAAAAGATCATGACAGATTACTACAAGCAACTCTATGCCAATAAAATGGACAACCTGGAAGAAATGGACATGTTCTTAGCAATGCTCAACCTGCCGATACAGAACCAGGAAGAAATAGAAAATCTGAACAGACCAATCACAAGCACTGAAACTGAAACTGTGATTAAAAATCATCCGACAAAGAAAAGCCCAGGACCAGATGGCTTCACAGGTGAATTCTATCAAACATTTAGAGAAGAGCTAACACCTATCCTTCTCAAACTCTTTCAAAATATAGCAGAGGGAGGAACACTCCGAAACTCATTCTATGAGGCCACCATCACCCTGGTACCAAAACCAGACAGATATGTCACAAAGAAAGAAAACTACATCCAATATCACTGATGAACATAGATGCAAAAATCCTCAACAAAATATTAGCAAACAGAATCCAACAGCACATTAAAAGGATCATACACCATGATCAAGTGGGGTTTATTCCAGGAATGCAAGGATTCTTCAATATACACAAATCAATCAACGTGATACACCATATTAACAAAGTGAAGGAGAAAAACCATATGATCCTCTCAATAGATGCAGAGAAAGCTTTCAACAAAATTCAACACCCATTTATGATAAAAACCCTGCAGAAAGTAGGCATAGAGGGAATTTTCCTCAACATAATAAAGGCTATATATGACAAACCCACAGCCAACGTCGTCCTCAATGGTGAAAAACTGAAACCATTTCCACTAAGATCAGGAACAAGACAAGGTTGCCCACTCTCACCACTCTTATTCAACTTAGTTTTGGAAGTTTTAGCCACAGCAATCAGAGAAGAAAAGGAAATAAAAGGAATCCAAATTGGAAAAGAAGAAGTAAAGCTGTCACTGTTAGCAGATGACATGATACTATACATAGAGAATCCTAAAGATGCTACCAGAAAACTACTAGAGCTAATCAATGAATTTGATAAAGTAGCAGGAGACAAAATTAATGCACAGAAATCTCTGGCATTCCTGTACACTAATGATGAAAAATCTGAAAGTGAAATCAAGAAAACACTCCCATTTACCATTGCAACAAAAAGAATAAAATATCTAGGAATAAACCTACCTAAGGAGACAAAAGACCTGTATGCACAAAATTATAAGACACTGATGAAAGAAATTAAAGATGGTACAAATAGATGGAGAGATATACCACGTTCTTGGATTGGAAGAATCAACATTGTGAAAATGACTCTACTACCCAAAGCAATCTACAGATTTAATGCAATCCCTATCAAACTACTACTGACATTTTTCACAGAACTAGCACAAAAAATTTCACAATTTGTATGGAAAAACAAAAGACCCCGAATAGCCAAAGCAATCTTGAGAACGAAAAATGGAGCTGGAGGAATCAGGCTCCCTGACTTCAGACTATACTACAAAGCTACAGTAATCAAGACGGTATGGTACTGGTTCAAAAACAGAATTATAGATCAATGGAACAGGATAGAAAGCCCAGAGATAAACCCACGCACATATGGTCAACTTATCTTTGATAAAGGAGGCAAGAATATACAGTGGAGAAAAGACAGCCTCTTCAATAAGTGGTGCTGGGAAAACTGGACAGGTACATGTAAAAGTATGAAATTAGAACACTCCCTAAAACCATACACAAAAATAAACTCAAAATGGAGTAAAGACCTAAATGTAAGGCCAGACACTCTAAAACTCTTAGACGAAAATATAGGCAGAACACTGTATGACATAAATCACAACAAGATCCTTTTAGACCCACCTCCTAGAGTAATGGAAATAAAAACAGAAATAAACAAATAGGACTTAATGAAATTTAAAAGTTTTTGTACAGCAAAGGAAACTATAAACAAGACCAAAAGACAACCCTCAGAATGGGAGAAAATATTTGCAAATGAAGCAACTGACAAAGGATTAATCTCCAAAATTTACAAGCACCTCATGCAGCTCAATAGCAAAAAAACAAACAACCCAATCCAAAAATGGGCAGAAGACTTAAATAGACACTTCTGCAAAGAAGATATAGATTGCCAACAAACACATGAAAGAATGCTGAATATCATTAATCATTAGAGAAATGCAAATCAAAACTACAATGAGATATCATCTCACACCATTCAGAATGGCCATCATCTAAAAATCTAAAAACAATAAATGCTGGAGAGGGTGTGGAGAAAAGGGAACACTCTTGCACTGTTGGTGGGAATGTGAATTGATACAGCCACTATGGAGAACAGTATGGACGTTCCTTTTAAAACTATAAATAGAATAGTTATGACCCAGCAATCCCACTACTGGGCACATACCCTGTGAAAACCATAATTCAAAAAGAGTTATGTACCAAAATGTTCATTGCAGCTCTATCTACAATAGTCAGGACATGCAAGCAACCTAAGTGTCCATCAACAGATGAATGGATAAAGAAGATGTGGCTTATATATACAATGGAATATTACTCAACCAAAAAAGGAAATGAAATTGAGTTATTTGTAGTGAGGTGAATGGGCCTAGAGTCTGTCATACAGAGTGAAGTAAGTCAGAAGGAGAAAAACAAATACTGTATGCTAACACATATATATGGAATCAAAAAATAATGTCATGAAGAACCTAGGGGTAAGACGGGATTATAGATGCAGACCTACTAGAGCATGGACTTGAGGATATTTGGAGGGGGAAGGGTAAGCTCTGACAAAGTGAGAAAGTGCCATGGACATATATACACTACCAAATGTAAAATAGATAGCTAGTGGGAAGTAGCCGCATAGCACAGGGAGATCAGCTAGGTGGTTTGTGACCACCTAGAGAGGTGGGATAGGGAGTGTGGGAGGGAGGGAGATGCAAGAGGGAAGAGATATAGGAACATATGTATATGTATAACTGATTCACTTTGTTATAAAGCAGAAAGTAACACACCATTGTAAAGCAATTATACTCCAATAAAGATGTTAAAAAATAAAAGATTCCTTTAGCACTTCAGGGTCCTTTGTGTTCCATACAAATTGTGAAATTTTTTGTGCTAGTTCTGTGAAAAGTGCCATTCATAGTTTGATAGGGATTGCATTGAATCATAGATTACTTTGGATAGTATAGTCATTTTCACAATGTTGATTCTCTCAATCCAAGAGCATGGTATCTGTTTGTATCATCTTTAATTTCTTTCATCAGTGTCTTATAGTTTTCTGCATACAGGTCTTTTACCTCCTTAGGTAGGTTTATTCCTAGGTATTTTATTCTTTTTGTTGCAATGGTAAATGGGAGTGTTCCCTTAATTTCTCTTTCAGATTTTTCGTTGTTAGTGTATAGGAATGCAAGAGACTTATGTGCATTAATTTTGTATCCTGCTACTTTACCAAATTCATTGATTAGCTCTAGTAGTTTTCTAGTAGCATCTTTAGGGTTTTCTATGTATAGTATCATGTCATCTGCAAACAGTGACAGCTTTACTTCTTCTTTTCCAATTTGGATTCCTTTTATTTCTCTTTCTTCTCTGATTGCTGTGGCTAAAACTTCCAAAACTATGTTGAATAATAGTAGTGAGAGTGGGAAACCTTGTCTTATTCCTGATCTTAGTGGAAATGCTTTCAGTTTTTCACCATTGAGAATGTTGTTGGCTCTGGGTTTGTCATATATGGACTTTATTATGTTAAGGTAGGTTCCCTCTATGGCTACTTTCTGGAGAGTTTTTATCATAAATGGGTGTTGAATTTTGTCAAAAACTTTTTCTTCATCTATTGAGATAATCATATAGTTTTATCATTTCGTTTGTTAATACGGTGTATCACATTGACTGACCTGCATATATTGAAGAATCCTTGCATTCCTGGAATAAAACCCACTTGATCATGGTGTATGATCCGTTTAATGTGCTGTTGGATTCTGTTTGCTAGTATTTTGTTGAGGATTTTTGCATCTATGTTCATCAGTGACATTGGCCTGGAGTTTTCTTTTTTTGTGCCATCTTTGTGTGGTTTTGGTATCAGGGTGATGGTGGCCTCATAGAATGAGTTTGGGAGTGTTCCTCCCTCTGCTATGCTTTGGAAGAGTGTGAGAAGGATAGGTGTTAGCTCTTCTCTAAATGTTTGATAGAATTCACCTGTGAAGCCATCTGGCCCTGGGCTTTTGTTTTTTGGAAGATTTTTAATCACAGTTTCAGTGCTTGTGATTGGTCTGTTTATATTTTCTATTTCTTCCTGGTTCAGTCTTGGAAGGTTGTGCTTTCCTAAGAATTTGTCTATTTCTTCTAGGTTGTCCATTTTATTGGCATATAGTTGCTTGTAGTAATATTTTATTGGCATTTTATTGTCATATAGTTGCTTGTAGTAATATTTCATGATCCTTTGTATTTCTGCAGTGTCAGTTGTAAATTCTCCTTTTTCATTTCTAATTCTATTGATTTGAGTCTTCTTCTTTTTTTTCTTTTTTTTTAATTTTTTTTTTTTTTTTTTTTGCGGTAAGCGGGCCTCTCACTGTTGTGGCCTCTCCCGTTGCGGAGCACAGGCTCCGGATGCGCAGGCTCAGCGGCCATGGCTCACGGGCCCAGCCGCTCCGTGGCATATGGGATCCTCCTGGACCGGGGCGCGAACCCATATCCCCTGCATCAGCAGGCGGACCCCCAACCACTGCGCCACCAGGGAGGCCCTTCTTTTTTTTCTTGATGAGCCTTGCTAATGGTTTATCAATTTTGTTTATGTTCTCAAAGAACCAGCTTTTTGTTTTATTCAGCTTTGCTACTGTTTCCTTCATTTCTTTTTCATTTATTTCTGATCTGATGTTTATTACTTCTTTCATTCTGCTAACTTTGGGGTTTTTTGTTTTTCTTTCTCTAACTGCTTTAGGTTAGGTTGTTTATTTGAGATTTTTCTTGTTTCTTGATGTAGGATTGTATTGCTATAAGCTTCCCTCTTAGAACTACTTTTGCTGCATCCCATAGGTTTTGGGTCATTTTGTTTTCATTGTCATTTGTCTCTAGGTATTTTTTGATTTCCTCTTTGAGTTCTTCAGTGATCTCTTGGTTATTTAGTAGCATATTGTTTAGCTTCCATGTGTTTTTATTTTTTACATTTTTTTCCTGTAGTTGACATCTAGTCTCAAAGCATTGTAGTCAGAACGGATACTTGATGCAATTTCAATTTTCTTAAATTAACCAAGGCATGATTTGTGACCCAAGATGTGATCTGTCCTGGAGAATGTTCCCTGAGAACTTGAGAATAAAGTATATTCTGTTGTTTTTGGATGGAATGTCCTATAAATATCAATTAAGTCCATCTTGTTTAATGTATCATTTAATTTTTAAATTTATTTATTTATTTTATTTTTGGCTGCACTGGGTCTTTGTTGCTGCATGCAGGCTTTTCTCTAGTTGAGGTGAGCAGGGGCTACTCTTCACTGCAGTGCATGGGCTTCTCATTTTCCTGGCTTCTCTTGTTGTGGAGCATGGGCTCTAGGCACGTGGGCTCAGTAGGTGTGGCTTGCAGTCTCCAGAGCGCAGGCTTAGTAGTTGAGCGCATGGGCTTAGTTGCTCTGTGGCATGTGGGGTCTTTCCATACTCGAGCTTGAACACATCCGTGTTCCCTGCATTGGCAGGCAGATTCTTAACCACTCTGCCACCAGGGAAGCCCTAATGTATCATTTAAAGCTTGTGTTTCCTTATTTATTTTCATTTTGGATGATCTGTCCTTTGGTGAAAGTGGGGTGTTAAAGTCCCCTACTATGGTGGTGTTATTGTTGATTTTCCTTTTTATGGCTGTTAGCATTTGCCTTATGTATTGAGGTGCTCCTATGTTGGGTGCATAAATATTTACAATTGTTTTATCTTTTTGGATTTATCATTATGTAGTGTCCTTCTCTGTCTCTTCTAATAGTCTTTATTTTAAAGTCTATCTTTTCTGATATGAGAATTGCTACTCCAGCTTTCTTTTGATTTCCATTTGCATGGAATAGCTTTTTCCATCCCCTCACTTTCAGTCTGTATGTGTCCCTAGGTCTGAAGTGGGTCTCTTGTAGACAGCATATATATGGGTCTTGTTTTTGTATCCATTCAGCCAGTCTGTGTCTTTTGGTTGGAGCATTTAATCCATGTATATTTAAGGTAATTTTTGATATGTATGTTCCTAATACCATTTTCTTAATTGTTTTGGGTTTGTCATTGTAGGTCTTTTCCTTCTCTTGTGTTTCCTGCCTAGAGAAGTTCCTTTAGCATTTGTTGTAAAGCTGGTTTGGTGGTGCTGAATTCTCTTAACTTTTGCTTGTCTGTAAAGATTTTAATTTCTCCATCAAATCTGAATGAGATCCTTGCTAGGTAGAGTAATATTGGTTGTAGGTGTTTCCCTTTCATCACTTTAAATATGTCCTGCCAGTCCCTTCTGGCTTGCAGAGTTTCTGCTGAAAGATCACCTGTTGACCTTATGGGGATTCCCTTGTATGTTATTTTTTGCTTTTCCCTTGCTGCTTTTAATACTTTTTCTTTGTATTTAATTTTTGATAGCTTGATTAATATGTGTCTTGGCATGTTTCTCCTTGGATTTATCCTGTATGGGACTCTCTGCGCTTCCTGGACTTGATTGACTATTTCCTTTCCCATGTTAGGGAAGTTTTCAATTATAATCTCTTCAAAGATTTTCTCATACCCTTTCTTTTTCTCTTCTTTTTCTGGTCCTATAATTCGAATGTTGGTACATTTAATGTTGTCCCAGAGGTCTATGAGACTGTCCTCAATTGTTTTCATTTTTTTTTCTTTATTCTGCTCTGCAGTAGTTATTTCCATTATTTTATCTTCCAGGTCACCTATCCATTCTTCTGCCTCAGTTATTCTGCTATTGATTCCCTCTAGAGTATTTTTAATTTCATTTATTGTGTTTTTCATCATTGTTTGTTTGCTCTTTAGTTCTTCTAGTTCATTGTTAAACGTTTCTTGTATTTTCTCCATTATATTTCCAGGATTTTGGATCATCTTTACTATCATTATTCTGAATTCTCTTTCAGGTAGACTGCCTATTTCCTCTTCATTTTTTTTGGTCTAGTAGGTTTTTACCTTGCTTCCTCATGTGTTGTGTTTTTCTCTGTCTTCTCATGTTGTTTAACTTACTTTGTTTGGTTTCTCCTTTTCACATGCTGCAGCTTTGTAGTTCCCATTGTTTTTGGTGTCTGCCCCCAGTGAGTGAGGTTGGTTCAGTGGGTTGTATAGGCTTCCTGTTGGTGTGGACTGGTGTCTGTGTTCCGGTGGATGAGGCTGGATCTTGTCTTTCTGGTGGGCAGGGCCACATCCAGCAGTGTGTTTTGGGGTGTCTGTGAACTTATTGTGATTTTAGGCAGCCTCTCACCTAATGGGTGGGGTTGTGTTCCTGTCTTACTAGTTGTTTGGTATGGCACATCCAGCACTGGAGCTTGCTGGCCATTGGGTGGAGCTGGGTCTTAGCGTTGAGACAGAGATCTATGGGAGATGTCTCGCCAATTGATATTACATGGGGCCAGGGGGTCTCTGGTGGTCCAGTGTCCTGAACTCGGCTCTTCCACCTCAGAGGCTCAGGCCTGACACCAGGCCAGAGCACCAAGACCCTGTCAGCCACATGGCCAGGTACATGGGGATTTTCTTGCCTTTTGGGAAGTCTGTGTTCTTCTGCCAGCATTCAGTAGGTGTTCTGTAGAAGTTGTTCCACATGTAGATGTATTTTTGATGTATTTGTGGGGTGGAAGGTGATCTCTAGGTCTTACTCCTCTGCCATCTTGAAGGTTCCCCTGCAATAGGAGACTCCACTGAAGATGCCAACCTCCACAAGAGCTAGAGGTGCAGAGGCATTTTTTTCAGAATGTTTGCAGCTTGCTTTTTTTTTCCTTTTCCTTTGTGCTTCGTCTAGTTTCACTTGTTCACAGGGTGCTTCATGCAGTGGCATCGCACTCGGCACTTCAGATCAGAGTGCCTAGTGAGAAATTATGAGGTGAGAGCTTGAGATTCAGTGTAGAACCAGACAGATTTGTCCCTCATTTCATGGAGCACACTTTGTCTAAATCAGTCTGCTGGAATTTTCCTCAAACTTCATTTTCTTTGGAGGAAAATGTCCAGGTAATTCATGCAAAAAGTAGCTCTTCTTTTGTGCTTGGTTTGGTTTCACTTGCTTTTAGGGAGCCTGTGCAGAGGCCTTGCACCTTACACATTGGATTAGAGTTCCCAGCACAGAACCACTGCGCCTGACACCTTGGCTTGGTGGGCCTGCATGCATACTGTGATTCAAGATGGCGGCCATGGGCTGTGTGCCTATTTCCTTTCTTTGAATGTAACCATGATGACTGGAGCTACAGTAGCTATCTTGTGACCATGAGGCACAAGCACCAAGACCAAAATAAAAAGGAATTCTGAGAATGAGAAACAGAAGGATGGAAAAGAATTTGGGGATTTAAAGACATTTTTTAAACTGTTGCCCTAAAACTGGAATCTCTAGATTCCTTGCTATGTGAAATAGCTAAATCTCATATTCTTTAAGCCACTGTTAGTTGGGGAATCTTTTACTTGCAGCTAAAAGCTTTCTAATTGATATAGAGGTCTTGTATTCCACCACAGAGAATAAAACCTCCCAATTTCATTCCTTCCACTTTAACATTTTAATCATGTGACATCTTTGTGTTTGCAGTATATCAAAAATGTGTCTGTTCCTTGTAGAAGTCCTTAATAGGGAAACATATCAAAGGTTAGCTTTTCTTGCCTGGTCAGAGTTTTGGAGTAATATCTCTCCTTTGGCCTCTGTGAGACCTCTACAAAAATTTCTCCAGTCAATATTTAGGTGTTTTCTCCTCTAGCTTTAAATCAAGCAGGAGTTCTCTTGTCCACTAGAATGCAGTTTTCCCATGAGAAAGTGAACACTTGTTTGGTGTTTGTCCATGGATGAACCAATCAGATCATTCCCTGATGTTTGGGAAAAGACAATAAAGAGGCTGAGGACATAGGCTGATTAGGTGGACAGGCTGAGGTCCATGATGAAAAAAGAAAGATGAGGCTGAGGCTGCCACCAGCAACCTCTGCCATCCCTATTAGTGCTCCTGGAAAGGTCTTGAGTCCCTACTACTCACATATGCCAGCCATAGAATTATCTGGAAAGGTGGCCAATTCTGCCACTTACACTGACAGACTGCATATAAAAATACCCACCTACATATTTTTCACAAGCGATATTTCTAGGGAATAAAGACACAGAAAAATTGAAAATGAAAGAATGTAAAGAGATAGACCACACAAATACTAAGCATAAGAAAGTGGAAATCACTGTAGGAGACAGGATGTTAAATTAGAAATTCAGCTTGAGTGCTCGGATATGGTAAGTCTGAGCACTCCAGCTGAATACCCTGTAAGTGTCCAGGAGGTGCCTGCACTTGCTCCAACGACTGGAGCAAAGGGCAGTGTGTGCTCTGGGACGACCCTTCCCCGGCCTTGGCCCTGGAGGAGTGTGACGCTCCATCAGCCAGTTGAGAAGGAAGCAGAGAAGCAGCCATTTTTCCCTCCCTAAAGATAGCTGCCCTGTCTGCTACTGTCCTAGCTGTCAGTGGAGAGGGTGAGAGAACAAGGAAAACTCTTGTTTTTGATGAAAATTGAGAGGAAGTTTAATGTATTGATTAATACTATAAAATAAAATACAACACAATACAATAAAAATCCACCAGGTCCTATAAATAGACCCCCAAACATTCAATGGTGTCAAATATAAAGTTGCATCACCAGAATGTTAATAATATGGTGAGAGTGAGTCTGCACAGCTAAACTGTTGACAGTTCCATGGGCTTGTGTCATGTCTGAATTTGTGCTACAGCGTGGTATTCGTTGGGTGTCACGGTTGGGATTCTTTAGAACAGCAGATGCTAAGGTGGAATGTGGGGTACAAGGTATTTATTAGAGTCATGATCAACACATACCAAAAGGAGGGAGAAGAAACAGGACTGGGCAGAGAGAGAGATGGCAAACTGGGAAGCAGGCCTGACGGAGCCTCACCAACCTGCCCGGTCTCTGTCTGTCAGCACTGTCCAGTGTTGGGCTGGGATGCTGGGGCCTGCACAGCCTTGCCTGGCTCAGTCCCTGGGTGCGGTTGGCCCCAGAGGGTGTGACCTCAGTCAGGGCAGCTCTCTGCAGCTGAAGCCTGCCCTAAGCAAATCTGTCAGTGTAGACTCTTCTTGACTGTGTTGTCTGGCCACATTTCTAGCACACTGGAAGCTATATGATAAACAAACGTTGAAGATTCCATCAACAATATATCCAAGAACCAGAATTCTAGAGAATCAATCTGTACATTTAAAACAGCAAATTTTAATTAATTCATTAGTTCATTCAAAGTTTCTGATAAGGAAAACTTCTGTTTGGAGGAGCAAGCTAAAACATCTTTATTTTTACAGGAATAAAACAACATCATGAAATTTTGTTTGGATTCTTGCACTTTTGTTGAAACTTTACCCCACTCCACACCTATATGAAATAAAAGTTACCAAGTAAGAGTTATAAAAAGAGAAATGCTTATCTGACTCTTTTCAGAAACAACAGTAAACAGTATTATTGACAGAATCAGCAACTTAATTAAAAAGTGTGTTAATGCTGGTGTTAATAAACCTGGCATATTTTCAATTTAGATTGACACTATTCAAACCAATTCTTCTGGGTAATAAGATATGTCACAAAATCTGGGAACATTGCCTATCTAAATTAAGCATTTATTACTTGAAAATATTGGAAGGTATTACCGATGTTCTGTGATCAAATTATATTTTTTCATAAAAAAAATCCTCCTTAGGAAGCCAAGGTGAATCATGGGTTGTGTGTTATTTACCCTCTGGATAGAGAAAAATACATAATTATTCATGATATTAAGGTTTCAAATAAATAAACAAATTTACTTCTTTAAGGATGGGTATGTATACTGTTTGGATTTCAAACTTGAATGATTTGTTACTTTCACTCCATTAGCAAGTACTTATTGATTTCCTGTTATGTGCCAGGCACTTCCCTAGGAGCTGAGAAGTATGGGACAAGACAAAGATGCTCTCTTGTGTAGTTTACATCCTAGTGATTTTATTACCAGAATTTAATGTCTTATTAAACAGTAGTGACACAATGGCTTCTTGAAAACTATGATGACCTAAAATTAAAATTTTGATAAAGGTTCAAGTATTTTAAAGTGCTACGTCAGAGGAAACCATAGTGTCTCCTTGTCCCTCCAAAATGAAATCATAATGTCTTCAGCCATCACCAGTCCCTTTTTTTCGGAAGTCCAAATTAGCATCTAAGTTTTCTAGCATGGTGTAAGCAGATGATGGCTTATGCTCTCAAAACTGGCACAACTTTCAGGCCCCTGGGTTCTGGAAGTTTCTTCTGTTCCACTCATTTCACTACACAGAACTTATCCTTTCTTATCCTCCATAACGATCATGCACATCATTTCCTAAAACTCTCCCTGTTTCTCACAGGTCTCAAGGCACATGAGGCTATTTTCTATTAAACATGCCAAGCTGACTTCTTCCTCAAAGACATTTACACCTGCTGTTCCCTCTGCCTGGAACACTGTTCTTCCAGACTTCATCCTCACTTCATTCAGGAATGAATGTCACCTCCTCCATGCCCTACCTAAAATAACACACTACCTCAATACCCTGCTTTAATGTTTTTCATAATATTTCAGAGTGTGTCGACATGTAGTGCATTTATTAATCTGTTTATTGTCTGTCTACCCAAGTAGAATGTAAGCTCCAAGAGGTCATGGACTCAGACATGTTCACTGCTGTAACTTCAAAGCCCAGAATATACTGAGAACATAAAAGTTGCTCAATTAAAATTTGTTGAATGAATGGATGAATACATGAACACATGAAAAACACAAATGAACATGAGTTTAACAGACTTCACTGAAGAGTTTTGGGCGAAGATAAAAGAGGGGTTCAAACTATAGCAATATAAATAATCTTAAGAGGAATCATAAGCATTCACCTCCTCAAGAATGTCCTGTAGCCACTCACATCCCTTTCCCTCTGAGATGAAAACAACGAACTCCTGCTCTTATTTCAGGTAGAGGAACGCCCTTCTTCAGGCATTCTGTATCAACTCACACTCACTCTTGGAGGACTCACATTCTGGCCCGGTACTTCCCAATGTATTTTTTCAAAAGCAGTTCTTTCCTTTAGAGAAAATTACTTAGTATCTACTCTTTAAAGGTAAAAATTTCTGCACTTCATTAGATCATTAATTAAAAGTGGTATAAAATCAAAATCTTGTATTAGAAAACTTAATTCTTACTTCTTCTATCCCAGATAGATAGAAGCTATTTATTCAGTAACAGATATAAGTCAAAGACTACCCTAACCTCAACAAGTAGGAGCTTCCTTTATTTTTACTGAAGTATAGTTAACTTACAATATTAGTTCCAGGTATATACAATATTCGATATTTTTAGGGATTACACTCCATACAAAGTTATTATAAAATATTGGCTACTTTCCCTGTACTGTATTTTATACTTAACTAGTTTGTATCTCTTAATCCCCTTCACTTATTTTGCCCCTCCCCTGACCTCTCTCCTTACTCGTAACCACTAGTTTTTTCTCTGTATCTGTGAGTCTCTTTCTGTTTTATTATATTTGTTTGTTTTATTTTTAGATTTCACACATAAGTGAAAACATATAGTATTTGTCTTTCTCTTTCTGACTTATTTCATTAAGCCTAATACCCTCCAGCTCCATCCATGTTTTCACAAATGGTAGAATTTCACTCTTTTTTATGGCTGAGTAATATTCCATTGTATATATGTACCACATTTTCTTTAACCATTCATCTGTTGATGGACACTTAGGTTGCTTCCTTATCTTGGTTATTGTGAATAGTGCTGCTATGAACACTGGGGTGCAATGTTCACCCCAGGGCTGGGGTGCCCAATGTGGGGCTTGAATCCCTCACTCCCCAGGGAAGATTCCTGAGCTTGTGATATCCCCCCTCCTCTTCTGGGTCACTTGTCAGGAGAGTGGGTCCCAACTAGATGGTTTCTCCCCCACTCCCACCAGACTCCATGTGGTTCTTTCTTAGTAAGAAAAAGAGCCATTGGAAGAGCCATTCTGCTAGTCTTCAGGTCTTTCTCAGAAAGAAAAAGCCCAATGTTTTACAGAGAGATCTCAGCCCACCTTTCTGGGAGTGTGATGACTATGACAATGTGGGCTCACAAACATCTTGTGAAACTGTGCAATGAAATAGGATGCTTCATTTTTGTTCATTCTAAGTTTGGAAATTATCACCTGTAAACCAGAAATGCATCAGGAATAAGAGAAAGAAAGAGATTGTGGTAGAAAAGAATTGGAAGAAAGGAGGAAAAAAATCAACCAGTGAATTCAAGTAAGTTCTATTCGTGAGTTCATAGTTGGTACCAATGTCAATTTCCTGATTTAGACAAATACAATGTTGATAAGATATTATCTTTGGGTGAAGCAGGGTGAAGGATACATGGGAACTAATTGTATAAATTCTTGTGAGTCTTAAACAATTTCAAAAAATTTAAATATTCTTTTTAAAAAGACATCAGAAAGCAGAGGAACCGAAAATACAGGGCAGATCCTCACCCATACAGATTAATATGATGAAAAAGCTTTATACATTGCCCTTGGCTGCACATAGGCAGTAGCTTTAAAGCAGATTTTATAGTAATAATAACAACTATTGTCATTTACTGACCTCCTATTATGTGCCAAACACTATGCTAAATGCTTTGTACATATCATCTTGTTTAATCTCCTCCAAGGGGCTATTATTGTCATCTTTGTTTGACCAGTGAGGAATCCAAGATTCAGACAAGTTAATTTTCCAAAACCATGAAGCCAATAAGTGATGGGTGTAGGAATTGGAGCCAGTCTCTTTTATTTCAAACTCCATGAGTTTCATGGCACAAATGACCATGCTTTCTTATACCTGTGCTGTAGCACAGATAAAGTACATTTGGTTTCCATGGGGGATAGGTAGATTTACTCAGATAGGCACTAGCCAATCTTCATTTCCCCTGACAGGTCTGAGTGAGGGGGAAAGGAATGTCCCCTTTGAAGAAAGTGACACAAGTTGTTCTACTCTCATAAGTTTCTTTTCTTTGTGTTCTATGACCCACTGGCCATAACCCGAATTCGTGCTATAACATGGAATACCATCTCTGCTGTGAATTTATAGCTGGGTTGATTCTGATGTACATCAAACTGGGATCCTAAGCTTGACATGGGGAGTCCAGCTGCCTTTGACATGCACTGGACTCCACCCAATGGCATTGCTCAATATTAGATGCTGACTAAGTAACCCAGCCAAACCTTCCTCTGAAAAATTTTGAAGGCAAGATACACAAGGAGAAACAGATATAGTAGAGGAAGTCTGCGGTAGAAAAAAGCTAAGTCCTGAGAATAGCAATAGCATAATCTTTAGGCAAGAGACTAGTGGCCACCAGCTGCTAAGGGGAAGTAAAGAGAGCTGGATTTCCAGAGATGCTTTTGAATCATTAATTGCAATGATTGATATTCCAGGCTCCCAAAGGCTTGATTGTGTCAGTATTTCTAGTGTCCTTTGCTTACTATACAGTCTCATCTATCTTGTTTTTGTGATTAGGGGTTTCTCTACAATTGGAGAATACATATACAGAGAAGTTTCTTGCAGGTAAGAAGTATAAACCAAAAGGAGAACAGACTTCTAATATAGTATTTAAAAAAGATTTTTCATATTCAAAAAAAACAATAAATATCCAAGATCATAGACTCATATTTTTTTATGCAGAGCAAGAGTTGAATTTTTTAAAATAATTTCAAACTTAAAAGAAAAATTGCAAGAGTAGTACAAAGAGTTCTCATGAGCCCTTTATCTAGATTCACCCATTGTTAACACTTTGCCACACTACTCTTATCATTCTTGCTGTAATTGAATATGTATGTGTACTATTTTTTCTAAACCATGAGAGTAAGCTTCCTACATCATCCCCTATTACTCCTTAGCACCAATTATATATTTATTAAACAATGATATTCTTCTCACATCACCACAGTGCAGTTACCATATTTGTGAAATTTAACACTGATACAATATGATTGTCTAATCCACAGTCAACACCCCAGTTTCAACAGTTGTCCCAATAATGTCCTTTACGGTGAATTGTTCTGGTTCAGTACCCAATCCATTTAAATACCACATAGCATTTAAATGTTATGTCTCTTAGGGCTCCTTTGATCTGTAATAGTTCCTCAGCCTTTCTTTTTCTTCCACGACATGGACATTTTTAAGATTACATGTCATTTCTTTTGTAGAATATACTCAATTTTGGCTTGTCTGATTTCTTTCATGATCAGATTCAAGTTATACATTTTAGGTAGGAACACCACATATGTGATGTTTTGTCATTCTTAATGCATTACATAAGGGACACATGATGTGAGTTTGAAAATCATCACTTTTGGAGCTCATCATAGTAATAACTGACCCAGGCAACAATTATCAACAGAGACTAAGTTAGTGAATAAAAGCTTGATGAGGAACAAAATATTTACATCGTCTTGAAGCATCTCCATATAAATACTGATTAATTACAAAAGGATAAATATCCACTTTACAGTGGAGAAAGCTGGTGAATACCACCCTAACAAAGTGATCAGAATCATGTATTCTTAAAGATAATTGAGTACATAGGGCATTTCTTGAATGTGTTTCTTTTTTATTTTCTAGAATCTACATAGAAAACTACATACAAAAATGAAAACTAACAAGAAGGGGTAGTGAGACAAAATACAGCAGCAAAGAAATAACACCTTCCTTTCACTTAAATTCTAAGTAAATGGATCTTATAAGGTGAGATATTTCTACACTAAGTTTCTGGACTAACTAAAAAATCAGTACCCAGAAGCCTGCCTAATAGATTTATCAATAAGAAATAGTATGAATATGACTCCTGATTTATTCACATATAATAATTCTAGCCACAGTGGGGGTGTGGGGGAGAGAGGAAGATAAGATGTGACAGTCAGAAACTATTAGGTTTCTGAGCAAAGGACTTAAGGAGAAAATGAAAAATTGAATTATTATATGATCCAGCAATTCCACTCCTAGGCATATATCCAGACAAAACCATAATTCAAAAAGATACATACACCCCTATGTTCATAGCAGCACTATCACAATAGCCAAGACATGGAAACAAACTAAATGTCCATCAACAGATAAAGAAGATGCGGGGCATCTATCTATACAGTGGAATACCACTCAGCCATAAAAAAGAAGGAAATAATGCCATTTGCAGCAACATGGATGCAACTAGAGATTTTCATACTAAATGAAGTTAAGTCAGAAAGAGAAAGACAAATACCATGTAATATCATTTACATGTGGAATCTAAAATATGACATGAATGAACATATCTATGAAACAGAAACTGAATCACAGACATAGAGAACAGACTGGTGGTTTCCAAGGGGGAGGGGGTTGGCAGAGGAATGGAGTGAGATGATGGGGTTAGCAGATGTAAGCTTTTATATATCGATGGATAAACAGCAAGGTCCTACTGTATAGCACAGGGAGCTATATTCAATATTCTATGATAAACCATAATGGAAAAGAATATTTTTTAAAAAGAATGTATATATATATATGCATATATATAATATAACTGAATCACTTTGCTGTACAGCAGATATTAACACATTGTAAATCAACTATACTTCAATAAAAAAGTATTAAAACTGAAAAAAGGTAGAACAAAAACTCCAGAAGACCTGTAAGTAAAGGCTATACAGCTACAAAACCTAAAGACTTGAAAAGAATATGGGGGCTTCCCTGGTGGCGCAGTGGTTGAGAGTCCGCCTGCCGATGCAGGGGCCACGGATTTGTGCCCGGGTCTGGGAAGATCCCACATGCCGCGGAGCGGCTGGGCCCATGAGCCATGGCCGCTGAGCCTGCGCGTCCAGAGCCTGTGCTCTGCAACGGGAGAGGCCACAACAGTGAGAGGCCTGCGTACCGCAAAAAAAAAAAAAAAGAACATGGAAAGATCTGCTGGTAGTATTCCATTTGTATTCATAAATACAGAAACAGCATACCACTGTTCATCAAATATTTATTAAGTGCTTTTTATGTGACAGACAATGGGATGGCCTTAGGAATCCAAATATGGGTAAAACATAAACCTGCCTTTTGGATTTTACTCTGCAGTGGGGAGAGTGGACTGTAAGCATTTTTTTAAGACAATATTTTATTATAGGCTCTGTAATGAGAAAAAGTAGTGTCCAAGATAGCAGAGTATCCAAGAAGTACTCAGGGAGTTGATCATGGCTCATCTAGCTTATTGGAGAACTTGATAGTTTGATGTGGCTAGTGAATTACTCTTCTCATGACTTCCCTTGAACGATTATTTTGAGCCATTGTCTTGATCAATAAACATGTATTAACACCTATAATTCTCATAGCAACCTAGGTGGCAGATACTATTATCACCACTATTTTGCCAGTGAAAGTGCTAGAGGCAGAAGACAGGATAAAATGAGTGTTGTGCATAAAGTTTTTATCAGAAGCCAAATTACAGGAAGATCCATGTTCCATGCTAAGAAGCTGACATTTATCCTGCAGTCTGTGAGGTACTGTAGATTTTTCAGAACAGAAGTGTCATGCTGAGAGTTGTGTTTTAGAAGTTTATTCTGGCAGCTATGTGAGTGGCAGAGTGGGGTTGCATAAGACTGGGGAGAGAGGAGGCAATCAGGAGGGAAAGGAGTCAGTAAGGAGACAATACAGCAGGTCTAGCAGGGCAGAGAGAGGACGTGGACCATGCAGGAGAGCGCTGGAGAGGGCAGTCTAGTCCAAGTGTGTCAACAGGATTGGTGACTGATTGGGTATGGGTTAGGGTTAGGGTTAGGTGGCAGGCACAATTGCTCCCAGTGTCTAGCTGAATCTAATAGATGGTTTCTAGCTCAGCTGATTGTAGTTGTTGGTTCAGTGCCCACATGTGGCCATTAGCTTGGATTCCTCTCTGACCACCAACCACATTACTAACCAGACTTCAATTTCAAGGGGCAATAGGTGAGAATCTAAAGCCTTCTGGACAGATCACTGTCTCTGATAGGAAGGAACACTCAAAACACATATTAAAAGAGGGTGTGCACCTGAAACTAACACAACACTGTAAATCAACTATACTCCAATATAAAATTTCAAAATAAAATAAAAATAAATTAAAAAATTAAAGAGTGGTGTGGATTTGTCAGATCAGATTATCTTATTTTAGGGAGTACAGCATATATCAGGAACTTCAAGGAAAGATGAGGAGATGGTTCTCCTTGGGTCACATGTTTCTGCATGCCTTATAAGACTTTCTCCCAGAATATTCTTTCGAAGATGTTTCTATAGTGAAAATCCTTGAAAGTTAGAGATAATGCCTCCCTCCAGAGCAAGAGTAGATGTGCTTACAACCTTGAGGCTAATTTTCCTCAGAGGAAAGGGCTGATCTGTTTATCGGCCATTGTAAAAGATGTGAGTTTCCTAAGCTGAATTAAGGCTGATCTCTTGCAACGCAGCCTCCTGTACCACCGAGGTCCTCCTGTGTTGCCCTGTGGAACTTAGGGATAAGGATAACTGACACATATACATGTGCTCACTCCCTGCTGCTCACTGTGTCGTGTAACAAAGCCTCCATCTCTGACCCAGGAGTCTTCAGCTTTCCACCAGCACCCATGAAATTGGGACAGGCTTCTTAGCATATAAGTGGGATAAAATCCCAGAAAATTCACAGTTTTTGATAGAAAGTTATAGAGATTCCTAATTGTGGTGTGCTCAATACAAAAGAATAACCAAATTGAGCAGTTTTGCATTAAGTTAATTGTAATTTTTTGACCTCCTCTAAGAGTCTCAGCCCAGAATCTTGCCTAGGATTTCTTTTTATTTTATTTATTTAATTTATTTATTTTTGGCTCTGTTAGGTCTTCATTGCTGTGTGTGGGCCCTCCCCAACTGCGGCAAGTGGGGGCCACTCTCTGCCGAGGTGCGCAGGCCTCCCACTGCGGAGCACAGGCTCCAGGCGCACAGGCTTCAGTAGTTGTGGCACGCAGGCTTCAGTACTTGTGGTGCGCGAGCTCAGTAGTTGTGGCACATGGGCTCTAGAGTGCAGGCTCAGCAGTTTCAGAGCACGGGCTTAGTTGCTCCGTGGCACGTGGGATCTTACTAGACCAGGGATCGAACCCGTGTCCCCTGCATTGGCAGGCAGATTCCCAACCACTGCGCCATCAGGGAAACCCTTGCCTAAGATTTAAATAAACTCACTCTCTTAGTGATTGACTTGCATTTTCATAATTTTTTTTTTTTTTTTTTTTTTTTGCGGTATGTGGGCCTCTCACTGTTGTGGCCTCTCCCATTGTGGAGCACAGGCTCCGGACGCGCAGGCTCAGCGGCCATGTCTCACAGGCCCAGCTGCTCTGCGGCATGTGGGATCTTCCCGGACCGGGGCACGAACCCGTATCCCCTGCATTGGCAGGCAGACTCTCAACCACTGCGCCACCAGGGAAGCCCCATTTTCATAATTTTTGAAGAGAACTGTTAACGATGAGTGAGTTTGACTTGCTAGAAATCCTCACAGAAGACAGGAGATGGTGGCAGCGCTCAGATGTCTATTTCAGTACTCACTGGGGGAGACTTTTTCCTTTTCTAAAGGAGTAAACCCCGGAGGGTCTGAGGATGACTTTAAAAGTGCAAAAATATCTTACTTTGAGATTAAATGTACAGTGGCTGCCATCTGAGATGAAATTCCTCTGAATTTCAGCTAATATAAATAGCTACTGAGCTTAGAGACGCATTCTTGGATTTCTTAACTGTGTTACAGGTGCAAGAAGGTGATGGTGACTGAGATGGGCCTTATAAGTGTGTGAAACTTTAGTGAGCTGATTCTATAAAAACTCTTGTTTAGAAGTTTTGTCTTTTATCAGCTAGGAGCTACAATTTATTTTTGAATCCAACTGACCTTTTGTTTGGGGGTAAACCACACTGATAGACTTTTAATTGTACACATGAGAGAAAGATTTCTGAAATCCAGACATTTGAGAAGGGTAGATCTAAGGACCTACACTTTTCTGAGAAATAATGTGAAACCTTACTTTTATAGTGGTCAGAGTACATCTCTGTAGTTTGAATTTTTAAATAATTAATACAATTTATTTTTTAGAGCAGTTTTACGTCCATATAAAAATTGAGAAGAAAGTACAGAGTTCTCATGTAACCCCTCACCTCTCCACACACAGTTTCCCCTATTATTAATATCTCACATTAGTGTGGCACATGTGTTACAATTGATGAGCAAACATCGTTACATTATTAACTAAAGTCCACAGTTAACATTAGGTTCACTCTTCCTGTTGTACATTCTAGGGGTTTTGACAAATGTGTAAACATGTTTCTACCATCACAGTGTCATAGAGAGTAGTTTCACTGCCCTCAGTATCCCCTGTGCCCTATTCATCCCTCAGTCTTTTCCTTCAAACTCTTGGGAACCACTGATCTTTTTACCATCTCCATATTTTTGCCTTTTCTAGAATGTCATATCGTTGGTATCATACACTAAGTAGCTTTTTCAGATTAGCTTCTTTCACTCAGCAATATGCATTTAAATTTCCTCTGTATCTTTAATTTTTTTCTTAATAACACTTTTTTTTTATCACTGAATACTACTCCATCATCTGCATGTTCCATAGTTTGTTTACTCATGCACCTACTGAAGGATGTCTCAGTTACTTCCAAGTTTTGGCAGTTCTGAATAAAGTTACAAGTTTGTGTGTGGTCATAAGTTTTCAACTCATTTGGGTAAATATCAAGGAGCATGATTACTGAAGCATATGGTAAGAGTATGCTTAGTTTTGTAAGAAATTGCTACATTATCTTCCAAGGTGGCTGAACATTTTGCATTCCCACCATATAGATTTTTATTTTTTCAGGTATTGTCTTGTGTCTGTAGTTTATTGCTTTTCCTTAGTGTGTGTGTGTATGTGTATTCAAACAGTTGTTTCAAAGGATTAGGAGCAGAGGCTCTAAGCCAGCTAAAGAGGTACTGTGGTAGGCAGAATAATGCCCCCCATAGTGTCTGTGCCAGAATCTGGGAATATTACATGGTAAGGAGGAATTAAAGTTACTAATCAGCTGACTTTAAAATAAGAAGATTATCTTAAATTATCCAGGTGGGCCCAGCATAACCACAGGAGTCCTCTAAATGAGGAAGGAGGCAGAAGAGACAGAGTCACCGTGATGTAGTGTGAGAAAGACTGCTGGCTTTGCAAACAGAAGAGGACCAAGAGCAAGGACTGCAGGCAGCTTGTAGAAGCCAGAAAAGGAACCTGCCAACACCTAGAGTTTAGCTCAAGGATCCAATTAGACTTCTGACCTGAGAACTTTAAGATGATAAATTTGTGTTGTTTTAAGCCCAAAGTCTGGTCATTTGCTACAGCAGTTACAGGAAACTACTACAGATGTGTAACTTCACCATCTCAGAGTGGAAGAAAGATTTTGAAAAAGGACAAGGCTGTCTGTGGTCCACATGCAATTCCAAGATTGAATGACCCAGAATTGAAAACATATGTCTATACAAAAACTTGTACACAGACATTCACAGCAGCATCATTCTTGATAGCTGAAGAGTAGAAACAACCTAAATGTCCATTATCCGTTTTGCTTAATGAATAAATAAACAAAATATGGTACATCTATAAAATAGAATATTATTCATCCACAAAAAGGAAGTACTGATACCTGGTACAACATGGATGAACCCAAAGATATTATGTTAAAGAGGCCAGTTACAAAAGACCACATAGTGTGGAATCTCATTCATATGAAATGTCCAGAATAGGTAAGTCCATAGAGACAACTAGAAAGTAGATTACTTGTTACCAGATGCTGAGGGCAGAGGACAGAAATGGGGAATAACTGCTAATGGGAGCAGGATTTCTTTGGGGGAGAGTAAAAATGTTCTAAAATTAGTGACAATAGTTGCACAACTCTGTGAATATACTAAAAACCACTAAATTATATACGTTAAAAGAGTGAATGTTATGGTATGTGAATTACATCCAACTCTATCTCAATAAAGCTGTTACTAATAAAAATATGGAATGATCCATATTTTGGGAAATGTACTGATAATCAGTTATTGAGTTTTGATGTGAGTTTTGTAGATACAATTTTCCCTGGGAGAAATGAACAATGGAATTCCCCTCTTTCAATCATTTGGGAGGCAAGATTTAGACTTTTTCCTGGTGAAAGGAAAACTCTCTTCTTTCTCTGACCTTGAGGTTGGTGGGAACTTAGATTCTGGGTGTATCAGTCAAGATTGGTAAAGTTATGATGCTAGGTAAATTTAGGTTTAAAGACCCAAATATAAGACGTGATACCATAAAACTCCTAGAAGAGAACATAAAGCAAAATATTTTCTGCTATTTTATTTTTTACAATAAATTGTAGCAATATTTTCTTAGGTCAGTCTCCCAAGGCAAAAGAAAAAAAGCAAAATTGAACAAATGGGACCTAATCAAACTTAAAAGCTTTTGCACAGCAAAGGAAACCATCAACAAAATGAAAAGACAACTTACAGAATGGGAGAAAATACTTGCAAATGATACGACCAACAAGGGGTTAATATCCAAAATATACAAGCAGTTCATACAACTCAATATTAAAAAAACAAACAACTCAATCAAAACAATGGGCAGAAGACCTAAATAGACAATTCTCTAAAGAAGACATACAAAAGGCCAACAGGCACATGAAAAGATACTTAACATTGTTAATTATTAGAGAAATGAAAATCAAAACCAAAATGAGGTATCACCTCACACAGGTCAGATGGCCATCATCAAAAAGTCTACAAAGAATAAATATTGGAGAGAGTGTGGAGAAAAGAGAACACTCCTACATTTACATTCCATGGTGGGAATGTAAATTGGTGCAGCCACTATGGAAAACAGTATGTAGGTTCCTCAAAAAAACTAAAAATAGGGCTTCCCTGGTGGCGCGGTGGTTGGGAGTCCGCCTGCCGATGCAGGGGATGCGGGTTCGTGCCCCGGTCTGGGAAGATCCCATATGCCGCGGAGCGGCTGGGCCCGTGAGCCATGGCCGCTGAGCCTGCACGTCCGGAGCCTGTGCTCTGCAACAGGAGAGGCCACAACAGTGAGAGGCCCGCATACAGAAAAAAAAAAAAAAAAAAAAACTAAAAATGGAGTTACCATATGATCCTGTAATCCTGTTACCAAAAGTTGGGTCTGGCTGCTCACTGCTCAAAAGCCAACAAAGAGGCAAGTTTTGTGGAAAGGAAAGTTTCCTTTATTATGGAGGCTAGCAACCCAGGTTGAGGGGTGTTGGGGGAGTAGGGCAGACTCCTGTCCAAAGGCCTACTCCCCCCCACTTACAATCAGTGGGCAAGAGCTTTTATAGATGGACGGAGGGGGCTACATGCAGAAAACAGCACACTCAGCTCTGACAGTCGTCTTGAAACTGGTCATGCAGTGGTCTGATCAGCATCATCTTGATTGTTTTAAGTACAATTAGTCTTTAGTTCCTGGGTCAGTTTGTTCCCATTTCTTTGAGACCAATTCTCAGAATTGTGGCATCTTATGTCATGGCTACAGTCTGGTCATCATGTAGTTAACTTCTTCCACCTGGTGAGGGTTTCAGTATCTATAAGACAGCTCACAGGATATGGCTCAGAATATTATCTACAGCCCTTGAGGAGGAACTAAAATTCCTTGACTATGCATACTGACTAAACTATTATTATTTAGTCTTGTTGGACTGTTTTTCTTTGCTTCTGCATTTTCTCACTTCTTGATTAAACTTATTCTTTGGACAAAATTTTTCCACAGAGAAAAATGCAGGCTGAGAACATGGAGTGGGGCGGGGGGAACCATAGGATCCTGCTCCATTTCAATCTCCTCTTTTCTTTGATACTCTTCAATCTTGAGGAGGGACAGGTACAGAACAAAACAGGGAATAAAGTTTGGGATAGAGAGGTTAATCATAGACTTGGCAGAGGAATTTTGTTTTAGTTTACATTTCTGTTCCAATTTTCCCCAACTCTTTGAGGGATTGGGGCGACAACTGCTCTTGGCTACTTCCTGCTAAAGTGGGGTGTAGTCCTGCTTAATTTGGGGAATGGAAATTAAAAGAATTGGAAGTAATCTCAAGTTTCAAGCTTAGCATCAATATTTTGTATTATGAAAACATTATAGCATCAATATTTTGTATTATGAAAACATTATCTCTCTTTTTGATTACTTTGTCATAGTACCTGGACAAACATTTGAAAATTAGTAGATGTATTATAATGAGGATAATAATCAAAATGCAAATTTGTATTATTCTCTAAATGTGTTCTTTTTTTCCTTAATGGTTAAAGCAGATGTACAGTGTATGTTTAATAGGCCACAAACAGGCTGTTTTGGTTAGCTTAAAGATTAAATCATGTATAAACCAGAATGACTTCCTCATACCTCAATATGTGAAAATTTCTTCCATCATTTTTCAGTTTTAATTGTAAATCTTTCCATAGAAAGCACTGAAAAATCAATATATTTTTCTAACATTGCCAGAGAGGCTCAGTTACCTGCTCTGGGTCCATTCATGTCCCTTGGTGCCAGGCCAAATTTTTGTTTATATATTTGTCTAGTCATCCACATTGGGGGACAACTAATTAGACATAACAAACAAGTACAGAAAGGTATGTTGATGGGGAAACATTTTATAGGCTATACATCACTTATACTCAATTGTCACACAAGCATTGTACATGTACTTTTAGTATTAAACTTAAAGCCAGCAATGATACACATCATAAGTATTTATACTCTGTGTTAAATTCACTAGACAATTTTTTCCATCCTGAACACTGGGGTCAAAATTTTTTATGGTTTGAAGCAAAACAATAGCTTTCCATTAGAATTCTTTAAATTTCTTACCCAGTTCAGCAGTATGATCTGAAAGTTATCAAATGTTTTCAATATAATTTAACATACCAAATAACCCTAGTTACTTTAATATTTCTTCTGAGATGCCTAGAGGCCCCTTTGGAATACTCAAAGTTAGCTAGAGAAAGAAACTTACCATCTGTTATCAAAAGCAGCTCAATATTCCAGGAAAATTTTGTTCTCTTAACAGGGAGAAAGAAAACCAGATTCCAGTCTTGTACCACCTTACTATTAATAACAAAATTCATTTATCTAATTAAATTCAATCTAATCTTAATCAATCCTGACAATGTACAAAGTTGTTTTCTCCAAGTTCCTTTTTCATAAACCTTTTATCATTTTCTGGATCCATATTGTGTCCCTATTTTCCCCATACATAAATAACCAGCTCTAGGACAAAATTATTTTCCTTTTCTTCCTCAAGAAAACTATCTCCACTCTTTGTACCTTCTCTCTCCGACAATGCATATCTTACTTGCTTTACATACTGAAATGCTTCCCTTATCATTTTTACATATTACAATTTTTTTTTTTTTTTTTTTTTTTTTTTTTTTTTTTTTTTTTTTTTTGCTGTACGCGGGCCTCTCACTGCTGTGGCCTCTCCCGTTGCGGAGCACAGGCTCCGGACACACAGGCCCTGCGGCCATGGCTCGCGGGCCCAGCCGCTCCGCGGCATGTGGGATCCTCCGGGATCGGGGCACGAACCCGTGTCCCCTGCATCGGCAGGCGGACTCTCAACCACTGCGCCACCAGGGAGGCCCCATATTACAATTTTTAACCCTTAAAATTCTTAACAAAACCAAGAAACAAGTAATTGAACTGTTATACCAGCATTTACAGATTGACAAACTTAAGAACATATTCCATAACTTCTAAAAACTTACATTTTTCTCATAGTATAATTTCTCTTTAATGTGTTTAGTAAACCTATCTTTTGAAGTTCTACTAATTAACACAAGGCTGAAGTCTCAGGCAAAGTGGGCTGTTTTGGTATTTCAAGGACACAATAAGAGTTAACATCAAGCTTTCTCCTAGGCGCATTTTTGTTCTCTCAGGGTCAGAATTCTGAAAACAGTGTTTTATCAAGCTAAATTTCTCTAACTGCATATGCAAAAAGAACCAGTTTGGGAGTTTCAAAAGAGTTTTATCTTAACCAGGTTTCTCTGGAGTCTGAAGAATGCTGTTGCCATACATTGTTAAAAAAATTATCTTTCTTTCTCTTTAGTCATAATCTCATAGCTAAAAATTTTCAAATGAATTGAACCTGAATTTCCCATTTTACAAAAGACAACAAAGATACCAATCGCACAAATGGAATAGACTTTCACACACACAAGAAGACAGAACTGTCACAAATCCTCCAAGAAGGATGACCCATATGGAATGCCAAACAAACACTCCCCAACAGAAACAGTCCTCAATGTCAGACACACATCAGAACCAATTAGCAAAATGCCCAAATAGCATTTTGTGCTCAAAAGAGAAGTTTGCTGGGTGCATACCAGTGGACTTACTTGGTCTTGGAGCTCATCAGCTCATCCAGAGGTATCTTTCCCTTCTACCAAGGAAAAGCATAATTTGGCAGCCAGTGAGGAGCAGAGGATAAACAGGGAGGAACCCTGAAACAATTGGTTTCAGCAGCTGCTAGGAATCCCCCCCTCTCGGTGCCAGCAAGCCACAAGCAGCGGGTTCCTTGCAGCCAACCCGGTGCTGTGTCATGGAGGCTGCTCTGCTTGGGAGAATCCCGGGAGCCAGATATCGCGAGAGGGCAGCCTCATGTTGGGAGCCAAAAACTCACCTAAAGTGGGTCCAGCTGCTTCCTGCTCAAAAACAAGTAAAGAAGCAAGGTTGGTTGAAAGGAAATTTTGCTTTATTTCAGAGACCAGAAACCTGGAGGGGTGGGGGGCGGTGGACTCTTGTCCAAAGGCCGACTCCCCCCCCACACACCCCATCAGTGGGCAAGAGCTTTTATAGATGGAGAGGGGGCTACATGCAGAAACAGCACAGTCAGCTCTGGCAGTCATCTTGAAACTGGTCATGTGGGTCTGATCAGCATCTTCTTGATTGTTTTAAGTAAGGTTAGTCTTCAGTTCCAGTGTCAGTTTGTTCTCATTTCTTTGAGGCCAATTCTTAGAATTGTGGCAGCTTATGTCATGGCTACAGTCTGGCTATCGTGTAGTTAACTTCTTCCACCTGGTGGGGATTTCAGTATCTATAATATAGACAGTTCACAGGATATGGCTCAGAATATTATCTCTAGCACTTGAGGAGGGACTAAAGGTCCTTGACTTTGCTTAATGACTAAACTATTATTATTTGGCCTTATTTGACTCTTTTCCTTTGTGTCTGCATTTTCTCACTTCTCTGATTAAACTTATTGTTTGACTAAAGTTTTTCCACAGACAAAAGGCAGGCTGAGAACATGGGGTTCAAGGACCACAGGGTCCTGCTCCGTTTCACTTATATGTTAGTTAGGTAAAAACTCTTACGGAGTAGAGTTATGTATGGACCTAAAGGTAAATGTCTTTCAGACTGAGTGACCCACAGAAGAAGGATTGAAACTTTCTCTTCTTAACTCTGGAGATACTTTCAGTTACAATATAGGACATTTTACAGTGATACTGTGGCACTACAAATTGTAATTGACTTTCAGAGAACAGACTTCAGCTTTTTAATGCCCCCCAGGTATGTGATCTTACACTAATACACACTTTGTTGACTCTGATTGCTTAATTAGTACCCAGAGTTCTGTGATAGTTGGAAATTTCTGGATTTTTTCCCTGGCAAAAACTTCATAATACAACATGAGCCAGATAATTTCATGATGAACAGTTCAGAACTGTGAATGTCATTAATGCATTTTTTTATGGTTGCTGTTAACTATAATTAAATATCATGACAGATGCTCATCAAGTAAATTTCCAGCAAAGATTGATTGATTGATTGATTGATGCAGCCTCTGAGATTATAGTTGCAAATTCGAGAAGAAAAACATTTGAGAAAACAATGGAATGACCTAATAAAAGTGGTAAAATAAAGTTACACTGAAAAAGAAAAAACCTCTGCATTAATTTTTGGTTTGTGTGTATCTATCTTTTACTACTTTTGGTGTGAAAGCACCCTATGGGTTTCATTCAGAGAGTCTGATACAGCTTACTAAAATTTCCCAGTGAGCCCTTTTGTGGCGAAAAATGTGAACTTCTATTCCCCTCTTAGCAATTCCCCTCTTAGGATTTCAGAACTGGAATCCTGCTCAAATATTTACATGTAATTGTTAATGGTGTCTCACTTTTATAGGAAAGGGTGGCAGCATGGTCAGCTGGCAAAAGTTTATGCTCCCCTTTAACAACATAGAATTGTTGCAAGGAAGGGGTTTCTAGCCATTGACAACCATTGCTTAGCATGTCCTGCATCTATGTGGGACCTCATGACTGAGTTCTGGCCAATGGAAGGTGCATGGAAATGAGGTGTATCCCTTTCAGACTTGACCCATCCTCCATGCTCTCTTAGCCCTCATCTGCTAACTCAGGACCTTTTGGAAGCCATGGACAGAAGACAGCAGAGCCTCCAGCATCCCGGTACCTGAATCACTCTGTGGAGAAGAGTGTCCTCTCCCTCTTTCTGCATAGTGGACCTTACAGAGGCCAGAAATACATATTTGTTAGCTCAACCCACTGATATTTGGAGTTTATTCATTATAGCAGCAAGTATTCCCTTAAGAAGTACTAAGGTTCACTACTGTGCTTTCAAGTCTGAGAACATTTAGCACATGGGAGGCCCTGAATGAACAAATAAAAGCACACTCCCTCTAGAAGGGCAAAGAAAAATGCCATGTAAGCACAATTTCTTTGTCTTCTGGGAAAGTCATTGTCAAACACACCAGATCAGAAATGGTCTTACAGGAAGAGTAGGAAAGACTGTGGAGCAGGTAATGCTACCTGCTTGTCTAATCCCACAGGGCCAGGATTTTCTTATGTGACTTTGGGATCAGGGGAAAATCTGACAGTAATTCCAGGTCATCAAAGGTCCCCATATAACCATGTATATGTACCTTTACTGTCAGGAAAACACTATTATTTATGGAGAGCTTATTCTGCCAATATCCATGATGATGACACCAATCCTTGCTGGTAGATTGCAGTGTCCCATTCAGCCTAGCCAAGGATACATTTATTTGATTATGCCAGATACTTTTTTTTTTTTCTTTTTTTTTTTTTATTATTATTATTATTTTTTTTTTACAAATTTAATCAGTTATACATATACATATGTTCCCATATCCCCTCCCTTTTGCGTCTCCCTCCCACCCTCCCTATCCCACCCCTCCAGGCGGTCACAAAGAACCGAGCTGATCTCCCTGTGCTATGCGGCTGCTTCCCACTAGCTATCTACCTTACGTTTGGTAGTGTATATATGTCCATGCCGCTCTTTCACTTTGTCACAGCTTACCCTTCCCCCTCCCCATATCCTCAAGTCCATGCTCTAGTAGGTCTGTGTCTTTATTCCTGTCTTACCCCTATGTTCTTGATGACATTTTTTTCTTAAATTCCATATATATGTGTCAGCATACAGTATTTGTCTTTCTCTTTCTGACTTACTTCACTCTGTATGACAGACTCTAGGTCCATCCACCTCATTACAAATAGCTCAATTTCATTTCTTTTTATGGCTGAGTAATATTCCATTGTATATATGTGCCACATCTTCTTTATCCATTCATCCGATGATGGACACTTAGGTTGTTTCCATCTCCGGGCTATTGTAAATAGGGCTGCTATGAACATTTTGGTACATGTCTCTTTTTGAATTATGGTTTTCTCAGGGTATATGCCCAGTAGTGGGATTGCTGGGTCATATGGTAGTTCTATTTGTAGTTTTTTAAGGAACCTCCATACCGTTCTCCATAGTGGCTGTACCAATTCACATTCCCACCAGCAGTGCAAGAGTGTTCCCTTTTTTCCACACCCTCTCCAGCATTTATTGTCTCTAGATTTTTTGATGATGGCCATTCTGACTGGTGTGAGATGATATCTCATTGTAGTTTTGATTTGCATTTCTCTAATGAGTAAAGATGTTGAGCATCCTTTCATGTGTTTGTTGGCTGTCTGTATATCTTCTGTGGAGAAATGTCTATTTACGTCTTCTGCCCATTTTTGGATTGGGTTGTTTGTTTTTTTGCTATTGAGCTGCATGAGCTGCTTATAAATTTTGGAGATTAATCCTTTGTCAGTTGCTTCATTTGCAAATATTTTCTCCCATTCTGAGGGTTGTCTTTTGGTCTTGTTTATGGTTTCCTTTGCTGTGCAAAAGCTTTTAAGTTTCATTAGGTCCCATGTGTTTATTTTTGTCTTTATTTCCATTTCTCTAGGAGGTGGGTCCAAAAGGATCTTGCTGTGATTTATGTCATAGAGTGTTCTGCCTATGTTTTCCTCTAAGAGTTTGATAGTGTCTGGCCTTACATTTAGGTCTTTAATCCATTTTGAGCTAATTTTTGTGTATGGTGTTAGGGAGTGATCTAATCTCATACTTTTACATGTCCCTGTCCAGTTTTCCCAGCACCACTTATTGAAGAGACTGTCCTTTCTCCACTGTACATTCCTGCCTCCTTTATCAAAGATAAGGTGACCATATTTCCGTGGGTTTATCTCTGGGCTTTCTATCCTGTTCCATTGATCTATATTTCTGTTTTTGTGCCAGTACCATACTGTCTTGATTACTGTAGCTTTGTAGTATAGTCTGAAGTCAGGGAGCCTGATTCCTCCAGCTCCGTTTTTCGTTCTCAAGATTGCTTTGGCTATTCGGGGTCTTTTGTGTTTCCATACAAATTGTGAAATTTTTTGTTCTAGTTCTGTGAAAAATGCCATTGGTAGTTTGATAGGTATTGCATTGAATCTGTAGATTGCTTTGGGTAGTAGAGTCATTTTCACAATGTTGATTCTTCCAATCCAAGAACATGGTACATCTCTCCATCTATTTGTATCATCTTTAATTTCTTTCATCAGTGTCTTATAATTTTCTGCATACAGGTCTTTTGTCTCCTTAGGTAGGTTTATTCCTAGATATTTTATTCTTTTTGTTGCAATGGTAAATGGGAGTGTTTCCTTGATTTCACTTTCAGATTTTTCATCATTAGTATATAGGAATGCCAGAGATTTCTGTGCATTAATTTTGTATCCTGCAACTTTACCAAATTCATTGATTAGCTCTAGTAGTTTTCTGGTAGCATCTTTAGGATTCTCTATGTATAGTATCATGTCATCTGCAAACAGTGACAGCTTTACTTCTTCTTTTCCCATTTGGATTCCTTTTATTTCCTTTTCTTCTCTGATTGCTGTGGCTAAAACTTCCAAAACTATGTTGAATAAGAGTGGTGAGAGTGGGCAACCTTGTCTTGTTCCTGATCTTAGTGGAAATGGTTTCAGTTTTTCACCATTGAGGACGATGCTGGCTGTGGGTTTGTCATATATGGCCTTTATTATGTTGAGGAAAGTTCCCTCTATGCCTACTTTCTGCAGGGTTTTTATCATAAATGGATGTTGAATTTTGTCAAAAGCTTTCTCTGCATCTATTGAGATGATCATATGGTTTTTCTCCTTCAGTTGGTTAATATGGTGTATCACATTGATTGATTTGCGTATATTGAAGAATCCTTGCATTCCTGGAATAAACCCCACTTGATCATGGTGTATGATCCTTTTAATGTGCTGTTGGATTCTGTTTGCTAGTATTTTGTTGAGGATTTTTGCATCTATGTTCATCAGTGATATTGGCCTGTAGTTTTCTTTCTTTGTGACATCCTTGTCTGGTTTTGGTATCAAGGTGATGGTGGCCTCGTAGAATGAGTTTGGGAGTGTTCCTCCCTCTGCTATATTTTGGAAGAGTTTGAGAAGGATAGGTGTTAGCTCTTCTCTAAATGCTTGATAGAATTCGCCTGTGAAGCCATCTGGTCCTGGGCTTTTGTTTGTTGGAAGATTTTTAATCACAGTTTCAATTTCAGTGCTTGTGATTGGTCTGTTCATATTTTCTATTTCTTCCTGATTCAGTCTTGGCAGGTTGTGCATTTCTAAGAATTTGTCCATTTCTTCCAGGTTGTCCATTTTATTGGCATAGAGTTGCTTATAGTAATCTCTCATGATCTTTTGTATTTCTGCAGTGTCAGTTGTTACTTCTCCTTTTTCATTTCTAATTCTATTGATTTGAGTCTTCTCCCTTTTTTTCTTGATGAGTCTGGCTAATGGTTTATCAATTTTGTTTATCTTCTCAAAGAACCAGCTTTTAGTTTGATTGATCTTTGCTATCGTTTCCTTCATTTCTTTTTCATTTATTTCTGATCTGATTTTTATGATTTCTTTCCTTCTGCTAACTTTGGGATGTTTTTGTTCTTCTTTCTCTAATTGCTTTAGGTGCAAGGTTAGGTTGTTTATTCGAGATGTTTCCTGTTTCTTAAGGTGGGATTGTATTGCCATAAACTTCCCTCTTAGAACTGCTTTTGCTGCATCCCATAGGTTTTGGGTCGTCGTGTCTCCATTGTCATTTGTTTCTAGGTATTTTTTAATTTCCTCTTTGATTTCTTCAGTGATCACTTCGTTATTAAGTAGTGTATTGTTTAGCCTCCATGTGTTTGTATGTTTTACAGCTCTTTTCCTGTAATTGATATCTAGTCTCATAGCATTGTGGTCAGAAAAGATACTTGATACAATTTCAATTTTCTTAAATTTACCAAGGCTTGATTTGTGACCCAAGATATGATCTATCCTGGAGAATGTTCCATGAGCACTTGAGAAAAATGTGTATTCTGTTGTTTTTGGATGGAATGTCCTATAAATATCAATTAAGTCCATCTTGTTTAATGTATCATTTAAAGCTTGTGTTTCCTTATTTATTTTCATTTTGGATGACCTGTCCATTGGTGAAAGTGGGGTGTTAAAGTCCCCTACTATGATTTTGTTACTGTCGATTTCTCCTTTTATGGCTGTTAATATTTCCCTTATGTATTGAGGTGCTCCTATGTTGGGTGCATAAATATTTACAATTGTTATATCTTCTTCTTGGATTGATCCCTTGATCATTATGTAGTGTCCTTCTTTGTCTCTTCTAGTAGTCTTTATTTTAAAGTCTATTTTGTCTGATATGAGAATTGCTACTCCAGCTTTCTTTTGGTTTCCATTTGCATGGAATATCTTTTTCCATCCCCTTACTTTCAGTCTGTATGTGTCTCTAGGTCTGAAGTGGGTCTCTTGTAGACAGCATATATATGGGTCTTGTTTTTGTATCCATTCAGCCAGTCTGTGTCTTTTGGTGGGAGCATTTACTCCATTTACATTTAAGGTAATTATTGATATGTATGTTCCTATTCCCATTTTCTTAATTGTTTTGGGTTCGTTATTGTAGTTCTTTTCCTTCTGTTGTGTTTCTTGCCTAGAGAAGCTCCTTTAGCATTTGTTGTAAAGCTGGTTTGGTGGTGCTGAACTCTCTCAGCTTTTGCTTGTCTGTAAAGTTTTTAATTTCTCCATCAAATCTGAATGAGATCCTTGCTGGGTAGAGTAATCTTGGTTGCAGGTTTTTCTCCTTCATCACTTTAAGTATGTCCTGCCACTCCCTTCTGGCTTGTAGAGTTTCTGCTGAGAGATCAGCTGTTATCCTGATGGGGATTCCCTTGTGTGTTATTTGTTGTTTTTGCCTTGCTGCTTTTAATATGATTTCTTTGTGTTTAATTTTTGACAGTTTGATTAATATGTGTCTTGGTGTATTTCTCCTTGGATTTATTCTGTATGGGACTCTCTGTGCCTCCTGGACTTGATTAACTATTTCCTTTCCCATATTAGGGAAGTTTTCAACTATAATCTCTTCAAATATTTTCTCAGTCCCTTTCTTTTTCTCTTCTTCTTCTGGAACCCCTATAATTCGAATGTTGGTGCGTTTAATGTTGTCCCAGAGGTCTCTGAGACTGTCCTCTGTTCTTTTCATTCTTTTTTCTTTATTTTGCTGTGCAGCAGTTATTTCCACTATTTTATCTTCCACCTCACTTATCCGTTCTTCTGCCTCAGTTATTCTGCTATTGATCCCATCTAGAGTAATTTTTATTTCATTTATTGTGTTTTTAATCGATGCTTGATTCGTCTTTAGTTCTTCAAGGTCCTTGTTAACTGTTTCTTGCATTTTGTCTATTCTATTTCCAAGATTTTGGATCATCTTTACCATCATTATTCTGAATTCTTTTTCAGATAGACTGCCTATTACCTCTTCATTTGTTAGGTCTGGTGGGTTTTTATCTTGCTCCTTCTCCTGCTGTGTGTTTTTCTGTCTTCTCATTTTGCTTATGTTACTGTGTTTGGGGTCTCCTTTTTGCAGGCTGCAGGTTCGTAGTTCCCGTTGTTTTTGGTGTCTGTCCCCAGTGGCTAAGGTTGGTTTAGTGGGTTGTGTAGGCTTCTTGGTGGAGGGGACTACTGCCTGTGTTCTGGTGGATGAGGCTGGATCTTGTCTTTCTGGTGGGCAGGTCCACGTCTGGTGGTGTGTTTTGGGGTGTTTGCGGACTTTTTATGATTTGAGGCAGCCTCTCTGCTAATGGGTGGCGTTGTGTTCCTGTCTTGCTAGTTGTTTGGCATAGGGTGTCCAGCACTGTAGCTTGCTGGTCGTTGAGTGAAGCTGGGTGCTGGTGTTGAGATGGAGATCTCTGGAAGATTTTCGCCGTTTGATATTATGTGGAGCTGGGAGGTCTCTTGTGGACCAGTGTCCTGAAGTTGGCTCTCCCACCTCAGAGGCACAGCACTGACTCCTGGCTCCTCAACTTGGGATGATTTGTTGTCTATTCATGTATTCCACAGATGCAGGGTACATGAAGTTGATTGTGGAGCTTTAATCCGCTGCTTCTGAGGCTGCTGGGAGAGGTTTCCCTTTCTCTTCTTTGTTCTCACAGCTCCTGGGTCTCAGCTTTGGATTTGGCCCCGCCTCTGCGTGTAGGTCGCCGGAGGGCGTCTGTTCTTCGCTCAGACAGGACAGGGTTAAAGGAGCAGCCTCTTCGGGGACTCTGGCTCACTCAGGCCGGGCGGAAGGGAGGGGCACGGAGTGCGGGGCGAGCCTTTTGGGAGGTCTGGGGTCTTCTGCCAGCGTTCAGTAGGTGTTCTGTAGGAGTTGTTCCACGTGTAGCTGTATTTCTGGTGTATCTGTGGGGAGGAAGGTGATCTCCGCATCTTACTCTTCCGCCATCTTACCCGGAAGTCTATGCCAGATACTTTTATACACATTTTCTTATTTAAGCATTTATACATGATTGCCCCCCATCTCATGTGTGGGGTGATGGAGGCCCACGGTTTTTGGTGAACTCATTGCCAAGGGCACCCATCTGTCTGCTCCTTGTGTCCTGTGTCTCTGGGTCTCAAACTCTACTCCAACCATGGCTCTGAGCACCAACCTTCATATCACCCAAAAGCCACTTGTTTAACACCAAAAACAAACTCTCAGATAATTAATTCAGGAGCACACACCCAGCTGTGATGTGGGTTTGGAACCATTTCCTTTGGATACTTGCTTCGCGAGTTCACACAAACCGCCAACAGAGCATCCCTGTTGGTACTGCTGTTTCTCTAGTAATAGACGATTTTCCTTAAGGCTTTTATCTTGACCTTGTGACACTACACCTTCTTATTGGGAGGTTCCCTGCACATTGCCAAAAGTCCATTGTGTAGCTCAAACTGTGTTACCTGGAGAGGTCTTTCCTCTCAATCGGCCAGAACTCAAATCCTTCCTACATCATCCCCTAAAAAAAACAATCTTTTATACCAGGAGTCCTCAAACTTTTTCTGTAAAGGGCAGGTAGTAAATAGTTTAGGCTGTGTGGGCCACACAGTCTCTGTCACAGCTACTCAACTCTGTCCTTGTAACACAAAAGGGTCATAAACAGTACATGAATGAATGAGTGTGGCTGGGTTCCAATAAAACATCATTTTCAAAGACAGTCTGTAGGCTGGATTTGGCCCATGGCTGCAGTGCACCAAGACTGATTTTATACATTCATAATTTTCTATGATTAGGCTGAACTTTTCCCCAAACATTTGTTTATTCTTCAGTTTTCCTGTTTTGGAGCCCTGATATGGGTATGTAAGGACAAGCAGATACTCTATTGGGATATTTTAGGACTGTTGGAGTTTATGAATATGCTGAAAAAAATTGGTGTAAGGCAATTTTGGACTTAGGAAATGTTTTCTAAAAGGAAAGGAAAGAAAAAATGATTCTTGACATAGAGTGGAGGATGCACTAATATAAGGAGAAAACAAAGTTAATATTGGCTGATTAATAGGGAGTAAAACAAAGAGACTTGCTGCATTTATTCATTCACTGAAAATATTTGTTTTCTCTCTTTGCTGCAGGCCTTTGGGATTACGATGTGAAAAAGACAAATGTGGTTGCTACCATACAGAATTGTTGGTTTAGTTGGGGAGATGCACGTTTAACAAGTAATTTTATCACAAAGGGTGAAGAATGTAGGGACCTGGTGGGTACAGGGTAAAAAAATGTGAGCCTGACCAGGAAGAAGGAACCTGGGGGAGTGAAAGGATGTAGGAGAGTGATGTAAGTGGGAGGAAACTGACAAATTGCTTTGGAATCTGGAGAAGACAGTTGAATGCATATTTATATGACTTTGAAAGGCCAATGGCAGACATTGAGGTAGGGAGTGACAATCAAAGGATTGGGAGTTCTTAAAAAATATTTTTTAAAATTTTAATGACCTTTCAGGTTAACTGCGCTGGTGGAGTGGTGAGGTGGGGGGTGGAGGGTGGAGGGCAGTGAAGGGTGGAAGTTGGCTGTAACTAGGTGGCAATTTTAAATGAGGAGTTTTGTTGTGTTAAGGAAACAATAAGGAATTACCTTGCCTGGGGCACAGAATGCCAGAGAGAGTGCCCAGAGCCAGGGCCAGAAACAAAGGTTGGAGCCAGATGGCAGAAGGCTTTGAACGCCACGATCAGGGGCAAGATCAACTTGAGCAGACTGTGGGGTCCTGAGCAGCCAGAGGAGGATCTGAACCGACAAGTTTTAGGAAACTAAGGATTAGAGAGGGAAAGCCTGGAGGCAAGGAAAACAGGTAAGAGACTCTAAGAACAGTCCAGGTAATAAAGGGCAGGAGATGAGATGAACGGGGTTACATTGTTTTGTGAAATTGCTTCCCTTCTCTATAAACTCCTTTGAGTTAAATGCAGCATCTGTTCAGCTGCCTGTGGCACAGTTTTTTACCGGATGAAAAACAGCACTGTATTCAGGAGCTGCTGACAATGTCTCTCCTTGTGCTCTGCTATGTTTTAATTATGTTTGACATTCATCACACACTATTATCCAGTGGCAGCAAAATGGAGAAATGCCGCTTCATTGGAAGTCAAACAAAAGTGAAGACACATGTGATTATGTAGTATTAATAATAGATTATTCCTTAAAAGCCAGATTTTTAGGTTCAATATACTGGTGGCTTCCTACCTACCACCCACTCTGCATATCTTGTTTTGATTCAATTGTAAGAAACCTCAGCCCACAATCTAATTACAGACATCTACCGTAAAACAGTAACAGTTTGAAAAGAAGGAAGAATACAAAAACTACATTAGGAATCAGGAGAAGGTGGTACCTTTTTATTTTGGAAATTTTCAAACATATACCAAAGTAGAGAGAATAGTATAATAAACCCATGTATACATCACTCAGTTTCTACAATTATCAGCACATTGTGTAACTTGTTTTACTTATAGCCCCACCTACTTTAACCCTTCATCCCCAATCTGGATTATTTTAAAGCAAATCTTAAGCATCCTTTTATTTTACCTGTAGATACTTCAAAATGTATTTTTAAAAGAAATTTTTAAAAAATACAAACACATTACCATTATAATGCCTAAAAGAGAAACAACAATTATTCTTCAGTATCATCAAATATGTAATCATGGTTTAAATTTCTCCAGTTGTCTTATAATTTTTTTTAAGGGGGTTTTATTTTTTTTATTTTTTATTAGTTTCTGCTTTATAACAAAGTGAATCAGTCATACATATACATCTGTTCCCACATCCCTTCCCTCTTGTGTCTCCCTTCCTCCCACCCTCCCCATCTCACCCATCCAGGAGGTCACAAAGCACCGAGCTGATCTCCCTGTGCTATGCGGCTGCTTCCCACTAGCTATCTACCTTACGTTTGGTACTCTATATATGTCCATGCCTCTCTTTCGCTTTGTCACAGCTTACCCTTCCCCCTCCCCATATCCTCAAGTCCATTCTAGAGTAGGTCTGTGTCTTTATTCCTGTTTTACCCCTAGGTTCTTCATGACATTTTTTTTTCTTAAATTCCATATATATGTGTTAGCATACAGTATTTGTCTTTCTCTTTCTGACTTACTTCACTCTGTATGACAGACTCTAGGTCTATCCACCTCATTACAAATAGCTCAGTTTCGTTTCTTTTTATGGCTGAGTAATATTCCATTGTATATATGTGCCACATCTTCTTTACCCATTCATCTGATGATGGACACTTAGGTTGTTTCCATCTCCAGGCTATTGTGAATAGAGCTGCAATGAACATTTTGGTACATGTCTCTTTTTGAATTATGGTTTTCTCTGGGTATATGCCTAGTAGTGGGATTGCTGGGTCATATGGTAGTTCTATTTGTAGTTTTTTAAGGAACCTCTATACTGTTCTCCATATTGGCTGTACCAATTCACATTCCCACCAGCAGTGCAAGAGTGTTCCCTTTTCTCCACACCCTCTCCAGCATTTATTGTTTCTAGATTTCTTGATGATGGTCATTCTGACTGGTGTGAGATGATATCTCATTGTAGTTTTGATTTGCATTTCTCTAATGATAAATGATGTTGAGCATTCTTTCATGTGTTTGTTGGCAGTCTGTATATCTTCTTTGGAGAAATGCCTATTTAAGTCTTCTGCCCAAATTTGGATTCGGTTGTTTGTTTTTTTGCTATTGAGCTGCATGAGCTGCTTATAAATTTTGGAGATTAATCCTTTGTCAGTTGCTTCATTTGCAAATATTTTCTCCCATTCTGAGGGTTGTCTTTTGGTCTTGTTTATGGTTTCCTTTGCTGTGCAAAAGCTTTGAAGTTTCATTAGGTCCCATTTGTTTATCTTTGTTTTTATTTCCATTTCTCTAGGAGGTAGGTCCAAAAGGATCTTGCTGTGATTTATGTCATAGAGTGTTCTGCCTATGTTTTCCTCTAAGAGTTTGATAGTTTCTGGCCTTACATTTAGGTCTTTAATCCACTTTGAGCTTATTTTTGTGTATGGTGTTAGGGAATGATCTAATCTCATACTTTTACATGTCCCTGTCCAGTTTTCCCAGCAACGCTTATTGAAGAGGCTGTCCTTTCTCCACTGTACATTCCTGCCTCCTTTATCAAAGATAAGTTGAACATATGTGCATGGGTTTATCTCTGGGCTTCCTATTCTGTTCCATTGATCTATCTTTCTGTTTTTGTGCCAGTACCACACTGTCTTGATTACTGTAGCTTTGTAGTATAGTCTGAAGTCAGGGAGCCTGATTCCTCCAGCTCCGTTTCTCGTTCTCAAGATTGCTTTGGCTATTCGGTGTCTTTTGTTTTTCCAAACAAATTGTGAAATTTTTTGTTCTACTTCTGTGAAAAATGCCAGTGGTAGTTTGATAGGGATTGCATTAAATCTGAGGATTGCTTTGGGTAGTACAGTCATTTTCACAATATTGTTTCTTCCAATCCAGGAGCATGGTATATCTCTCCATCTATTTGTACCATCTTTAATTTCTTTCATCAGTGTCTTATAATTTTGTGCATACAGGTCTTTTGTCTCCTTAGGTAGGTTTATTCCTAGATATTTTATTCTTTTTGTTGCAGTGGTAAATGGGAGTGTTTTCTTGATTTCACTTTCAGATTTTTCATCATTAGTGTACAGGAATGCCAGAGATTTCTGTGCATTAATTTTGTCTCCTGCTACTTTACCAAATTCATTGATTAGCTCTAGTAGTTTTCTGGTAGCACCCTTAGGATTCTCTATGTATAGTATCATGTCATCTGCTAACAGTGACAGCTTTACATCTTCTTTTCCACTTTGGATTCCTTTTATTTCCTTTTCTTCTCTGATTGCTGTGGCTAAAACTTCCAAAACTAAGTTGAATAAGAGTGGTGAGAGTGGGCAGCCTTGTCTTGTTCCTGATCTTAGTGGAAATGCTTTCAGTTTTTCACCATTGAGGACGATGTTGGCTGTGGGTTTGTCATATATGGCCTTTATTATGTTGAGGAAAGTCCCCTCTATGCCTACTTTCTGCAGGGTTTTTATCATAGATGGGTGTTGAATTTTGTCGAAAGCTTTCTCTGCATCTATTGAGATGATCATATGGTTTTTCTCCTTCCAATTTGTTAATATGGTGTATCACGTTGATTGATTTGCGTATATTGAAAAATCCTTGCATTCCTGGAATAAACCCCACTTGATCATGGTGTATGATCCTTTTAATGTGCTGTTGGATTCTGTTTGCTAGTATTTTGTTGAGGATTTTTGCATCTATGTTCATCAGTGATATTGGCCTGTAGTTTTCTTTCTTTGTGACATCCTTGCCTGGTTTTGCTATCAAGGTGATGGTGGCCTTGTAGAATGAGTTTGGGAGTGCTCCTCCCTCTGCTATATTTTGGAAGAGTTTGAGAAGGATAGGTGTTAGCTCTTCTCTAAATGTTTGATAGAATTCGCCTGTGAAGCCATCTGGTCCTGGGCTTTTGTTTGTTGGAAGATTTTTAATCACAGTTTCAATTTCAGTGCTTGTGATTGGTCTATTCATATTTTCTATTTCTTCCTGATTCAGTCTTGGCAGGTTGTGCATTTCTAAGAATTTGTCCATTTCTTCCAGGTTGTCCATTTTATTGGCATAGAGTTGCTTGTAGTAATCTCTCAGGATCTTTTGTATTTCTGCAGTGTCAGTTGTAACTTCTTTTTCATTTCTAATTCTATTGATTTGAGTCTTCTCCCTTTTTTTCTTGATGAGTATGGCTAATGGTTTATCAATTTTGTTTATCTTCTCAAAGAACCAGCTTTTAGTTTTATTGATCTTTGCTATCGTTTCCTTCATTTCTTTTTCATTTATTTCTGATCGGATCTTTATGATTTCTTTCCTTCTGCTAACTTTGGGGGTTTTTGTTCTTCTTTCTCTAATTGCTTTAGGTGCAGGGTCAGGTTGTTTACTCGAGATGTTTCCTGTTTCTTAAACTGGGATTGTATTGCTATAAACTTCCCCTTTAGAACTGCTTTTGCTGCGTCCCATAGATTTTGGGTCGTCGTGTCTCCATTGTCATTTGTTTCTAGGTATTTTTTAATTTCCTCTTTGATTTCTTCAGTGATCACTTCGTTATTAGGTAGTGTATTGATTAGCCTCCATGTGTTTGTATTTTTTACAGATCTTTTCCTGTAATTGATGTCTAGTCTCATAGCATTGTGGTCTGAAAAGATACTTGATACAATTTCAATTTTCTTAAATTTACCAAGGCTTGATTTGTGACCCAAGATATGATCTATCCTGGAGAATGTTCCATGAGCAGTTGAGAAAAATGTGTATTCTGTTGTTTTTGTATGGAATGTCCTATAAATATCAATTAAGTCCATCTTGTTTAATGTATCATTTAAAGCTTGTGTTTCCTTATTTATTTTCATTTTGGATGATCTGTCCATTGGTGAAAGTGGGGTGTTAAAGTCCCCTACTATGAGTGTGTTACTGTCGATTTCCCCTTTTATGGCTGTTAGTATTTGCCTTATGTATTGAGGTGCTCCTATGTTGGGTGCATAAATATTTACAATTGTTATATCTTCTTCTTGGATCGATCCCTTGTATGTAGTGGCCTTCTTTGTCTCTTGTAATACTCTTTATTTTAAAGTCTATTTTGTCTGATATAAGAATTGCTACTCCAGCTTTCTTTTGATTTCCATGTGCATGGAATATCTTTTTCCATCCCCTTACTTTCAATCTTTATGTGTCTCTAGGTCTGAAGTGGGTCTCTTGTAGACAGCATATATATGGGTCTTGTTTTTGTATCCATTCAGCCAATCTGTGTCTTTTGGTGGGAGCATTTACTCCATTTACATTTAAGGTAATTATTGATATGTATGTTCCTATTCCCATTTCCTTAATTGTTTTGGGTTCGTTATTGTAGGTCTTTTCCTTCTGTTGTGTTTCTTGCCTAGAGAAGTTCCTTTAGCATTTGTTGTAAAGCTGGTTTGGTGGTGCTGAACTCTCTCAGCTTTTGCTTGTCTGTAAACGTTTTAATTTCTCCATCAAATCTGAATGAGATCCTTGCTGGGTAGAGTAATCTTGGTTGCAGGTTTCTCTCCTTCATCACTTTAATTATGTCCTGCCACTCCCTTCTGGCTTGTAGAGTTTCTGCTGAGAGATCAGCTGTTAACCTGATGGGGATTCCCTTGTGTGTTATTTGTTGTTTTTCCCTTGCTGCTTTTAATATGATTTCTTTGTGTTTAATTTTTTTTTTTTTTTTTTTCTGTATGCGGGCCTCTCACTGCCGTGGCCTCTCCTGCTGCAGAGCACAGGCTCCGGACGCGCAGGCCCAACAGCCATGGCTCACGGGCCCAACCGCTCCACGGCACGTGGGATCCTCCCAGACCGGGGCACGAACCCGCGTCCCCCACATCGGCAGGCGGACTCTCAACCACTGCGCCACCAGGGAAGCCCCTGTGTTTAATTTTTGACTGTTTGATTAATATGTGTCTTGGCAAATTTCTCCTTGGATTTATTCTGTATGGGACTCTCTGTGCCTCCTGGACTGGCTTAACTATTTCCTTTCCTATATTAGGGAAGTTTTCAACTATAATCTCTTCAAATATTTTCTCAGTCCCTTTCTTCTTCTCTTCTTCTTCTGCAACCCCTATAATTCGAATATTGTTGCATTTAATGTTGTCCCAGAGGTCTCTGAGACTGTCCTCTGTTCTTTTCATTCTTTTTTCTTTATCTTGCTCTGCAGCAGTTATTTCCACTATTTTATCTTCCACCTCACTTATCTGTTCTTCTGCCTCAGTTATTCTGCTATTGATCCCATCTAGAGTATTTTTCATTTCATTTATTGTGTTTTAATCGATGCTTGATTCATCTTTAGTTCTTCTAAGTCCTTGTTAACTGTTTCTTGCATTTTGTCTATTCTATTTCCAAGACTTTGTATCTTGGAAATAGAATCTTGGATCATCTTACTATCATTATTCTGAATTCTTTTTCAGGTAGACTGCCTATTTCCTCTTCATTTGTTAGGTCTGGTGGGTTTTTATCTTGCTCCTTCTCCTGCTGTGTTTTTCTGTCTTCTCACTTTGCTTATCTTACTGTGTTTGGGGTCTCCTTTTTGCAGGCTGCTGGTTCTTAGTTCCCGTTGTTTTTGGTGTTTGTCCCCAGTGGCTAAGGTTGGTTCAGTGGGTTGTGTAGGCTTCCTGGTTGGCGGGGACTAGTGCCTGTGTTCTGGTGGATGAGGCTGGATATTGTCTTTCTGGTGCATAGGTCCATGTCTGGTGGTGTATTTTGGGGTGTCTGTGGCCTTTTCATGATTTTAGGCAGCCTCTCTGCTAATGGGTAGCGTTGTGTTCCTGTCTTGCTAGTTGTTTGGCATAGGGTGTCCAGCACTGTAGCTTGCTGATCGTTGAGTGAAGCTGGGTGCTGGTGTTGAGAATGAGATCTCTGGGAGATTTTCGCCCTTTGATATTATGTGGAGCTGGGAGGTCTCTTTTGGACCAGTGTCCTGAAGTTGGCTCTCCCACCTCAGAGGCACAGCACTGACTCCTGGCTCCTCAATTTGGGATGATTCATTGTCTATTCATGTATTCCACAGATGCAGCGTACATCAAGTTTATTGTGGAGCTTTAATCCACTGCTTCTGAGGCTGCTGGGAGAGATTTCCCTTTCTCTTCTGTGTTCTCATAGCTCCCGGTTCTCAGCTTTGGATTTGGCCCCACCTCTCCGTGTAGGTCGCCGGAGGGCATCTGTTCTTCGCTCAGACAGGACAGGGTTAAAAGAGCAACCACTTTGAGGACTCTGGCTCACTCAGACCAGGGGGCAGGCAGGGGCATGGCGTGCAGGTGGAGCCTGTAGCGGCAGAGGCCTGCGTGACGTTGCACCAGCCCGAGGCGTGCCGTGCATTCTCCCAGGGAAGCCATCCTTGGATCCCGGAACCCTGGCAGTGACGGGCTGCACAGGCTCCCTGGAAGGGGGGCGTGGACAGTGACCTGCCCTCGCATACAGGCCTCGCGGCGGCAGCAGGAACCCCAGCGTCCCATGCCCGTCTCTGGTGTCCACGCTTTCAGCTGCGGCTCGCATCCGTCTCTGGAGCTCCTCCAAGCAACGCTCTTAATCCCCTCTCCTCTCGCACCAGGAAACAAAGAGGGAAGAAAAAGTCTCTTGCCTCTTCAGCAGGTCCAAAGTTTTTCCTGGACTCCCACCCGGCTACCTGTGGCGCATTAGCCCCTTCAGGCTGTGTTCACGCCACCAATACCAGTCCTCTCCCTGCACTCCGACTGAAGCCCGAGCCTCAGCTCCCAGCACCGCCCACCCTGGCGGGTGAGCAGACAAGTCTCTTGGGCTGGTGAGTGCCGGTTGGCACCAATCCTCTGTGCTGGAATCTCTCCACTTTGCCCTACCCAGGTACGTGGGGAGTTTCTTGCCTTTTGGGTGGTCTGGGGTCTTCTGCCAGTGTACAGTAGGTGTTCTGTAGGAGTTGTTCCACGTGTAGCTGTATTTCTGGTGTATCTGTGGGGAGGAAGGTGATCTCCGCATCTTACTCTGAAGGAGGTTTTAGTTCTCTGTCTTATAATTTTTATTTGATATTCTTTCTTTGTTGTTCAAATGAAGATACAACAAAGACACATGTGGCATAGGTCCATATATCTCTTAAGTCTCATTTAATTTATAGAATCTCCACTCTTTTTGTTTGTTATTTATTTATTAAAGAAACCAGGTCATTTGTCATGTACAATTTCCCACTTTCTGGATTTACTGATTAGTCGTATATATCATTAAGCTAGTCCCTGGTTTTTCAATAAACTGATAATTAGACCCAGAGGCTTGATCAAATTTGGTTTTACTTTTTTTGTAAGAATATTTCATGGGTGATCCTGAATTCTTCCATATCGCATCAGAAGGCATTTAATGTATTGTCTCTTCATTTGGTGCTATTAAGAGAAATTAATGCGTTAATGTGTTTTCAACCTGATCCAACAATTATAAAGTTCTGTACTAGTTACCCTGAAGCAAAAGTTTTTATGGAATAAAAATAGAAGAAATACTTGATGGTTTAAAAAAATTTCCTATTATTAGGAACTCATGGATTTAAAAAAATTTTATGTGTTTTAATACATTAAAATCATATATTTTGAATGGACAAATTATTTCACCTTTCCCAAAGTCAGATCCCTCAAGTTGTCTTCTCTTTCCTTTTCACTTTCCTTTAGTTTCTTTGATAGCTTCCTTGATTTGGGGCAGAAGAGGCTCTTTTTGTACTTACCTGAGTCCGGATTCAGCCATTTCTCCAACAACTCTGTTTCCTTTTAGTGGGAAATGGTATTTAGAAACCACAGTCTGAGCATAAGGGTGCTTATTGCCACAGGGTTGGTCATTGTCTCTAGGCCTTTCAAAAGACAGAACTAGGAACTTTTTTTTTAAGAACAAATATTTCATGAGTATGAACTAATATTAGAATAACTTTACAATTTTTATTTAACTTATTTGCTTTTATAGCTGTATCTCCTTTCTCATATGCTGGGAATTTTGGTTTCTAATGATATTCAATTAATATAATTATGTCTTTGCTTGATCCTAACAATATACAATTTCAAAATAATAATTATTATTATGAACAATATTATTATTAAACATAGTTTGCTTTCCTTGTACTTCTTTTTGTTTTTGAGGTATATCCCACTAATTCTGCCTAATTGTATATATATACATAGATATAAAATAAAGTTATGTCTCTGGTTAAGCCCACAATTATGTTTCATTTTGCTTTTATTTTTTAGGGATTTAAAAATTTTGCTGTATTTGTCAGGGTTCTCCAGAGAAACAGAGCCATTAAGATATATATAGATAAATATAAGAGGAGATTTATTATAGGAATTGGTTCACATGGTTAGGGAGGGTGAGAAGTTCCATGATTTGTCATCTGCAAGCTGGAGACCCTAGGGTGTAGTTCAGTATGAGTGCAAAGGCCTGAAGGTAGAGAGACAGATGGTGAAAATCCCAATCTGGGTCTGAAGGTCTGTGAACCAGGATCACTGTTTGAGGGCAAAAGAAGATGAATGTCCAGCTCAGACTGAGAGAGCAAATTCACCCTTCCTCCACATTTTTGTTCTCTCCAGGCCCTCAGTGGATTGGCTGATGCCCACTGCATGGGGTGGGGCTGTGGGGGGGATGTGGTTTATTCAGGTCACCAATTCAAATGCTAATCTCTTCCACAAACACCCTCACAGACACACCCAAAAATAATGTTTTACTATCTATCTGGCCATCACTTAGCTCAGTCAAATTGACACATAAAATTAGCTATCATTTTTGAGTTAATTTTTTTTAACATAAAACATTTACATTGAAACAAAGACAAAACTATGAAACTAATTACATTCAGAGAAGTGTGGCTTCCGTTTCTTTCATCTCCACCTTGTGCCTTCCTTCCCTTTATAGATAGCCATTTATATTTATTTTTAGTTTATTTTTCCATTAAAAAAAATCACATGGACTTTTATATACCTTCTCTTTAAAAAAGGTAGCATAGTATACACACTATTCTAAAGATAATTGCTTAGAAGGCTAGAGAAGAAAGTTCTACAGGTCTTAAATTACAACTCTTATGAAAATAATTTGTTATTTTTATCATCAAAATTCAGTATATTTGTTATAAAATCACTGTGTCAACAGAGACCTAGAAAAAAGATAACATCAAAATGGACAATTGCTAGGCTTGAACTCTGGTAATCTGAAGAGAAACACTTTGTTCAGTTAATGATTATATATTCAGCACTTGTTATGTGCCAAGCACTGTCTTATTTAATCCTTATGACAATGCTATGAGGTAAGTATTATTCTTAACCTCATTTTGGAAACAGAGAAACTAAGGCAAGACAGGTTAAGAAACTTTCCTGAAATCTCCAGCTATTAACCAGCAGAACTGGGCTCTGAACTAACATTCTGGCCATCCCACAAGGCCAAGTATTTACATTGTGTCCTTCTGTTTCCTATTATAAGCAACTTTTCAGTGAACATCCTAAAGATTAATTTTAGTTCTCATCAATTAATATTTCCTTATAAGGATCACTTATCTAAATGAATTTGTGAGTTGAGAGGTAGGCATATTTTGAATTAAGTGTTTGAGAATTTTTGATTATCTTTAGCTCAAAAAATTGAGACAGAATCCTTTTGAGTAAACTAACAATGTGCCCCCAAGAGTTTTTTTTTAATTCAACTCTATTGAATTTGAATACAATAAAATGTATCCAATTTAATTGTATGGTTCAATGTTTTGAAAAATGTATACACCCTTGTAACCACAGCCACAGTCAAGAAATAGAACATATCCAGCAACACCAAAAGTTTCCTTGTGCCCACTTGCACATCCCACAAGCTTTGAGAACTGATTCCTTTTACTTGTAGTGCTCTTCTTAGGGAGATAAATAAACTTTTTGGTTACAGGCCATCTCATTCCCAAATGAACTATCTCCAGGCAGAAATTAATTTTTGTACTTGTCTGTTTTCTTTTCTACTAGAATCCATGGCAGAAAGCATGGACTTGAAGCTACCAATATTAAAGCTTCTTTCACTATGTGAGCTGAAAGCAGGCATCCACTGGGCTCTCGACACCAAGCCTAAAATTCCCATGTCCCATGGGCCACTCCCACCAGCCAGCCCTGACTTTTTGGATATTTGACTTTCATTTGGATAAAGAAACATTTAAATAGTTATAATGCCTACTTCCCTGAGGGAGTGTTATACATCTGTCCAAAAGATGGGAAATTTCAGTTGCTGAATGATCAGGAAATTTCACTTTTAATCCCAAGTATAAAAGTAAGTTCTATAGACATGACCAACTATACTAGCATGTAATAATGGAATGTTATAATTATTAAATGGCCATCTATGTACAAGAAAACTAACTGCCAAAAGGGTGAAATGGTTGGTACAAGGTCACACCGTTTAAGATACAGTTGGGATACTCCTGGGCATATATCTGGAAAAAAATCATAATTCAAAAAGATACATGCACCCCAGTGTTCCTTGCAGCACTATTTACAATAACCAAGAAGACATGGAAGCAGCCTAAATGTCCATCAACAGAGGAATTGATAAAGAAGATGTATATACAATGGAATATTACTTAGCCATAAAAAAGAATGAAATAATGCCATTTGCAGTAACATGGATGGACCTAGAGATTATCATACTAAGTGAAGAAGGTCAGACAAATAAAGACAAATATCATATGATATCACTCATATGTGAAATCTAATTTTAAAATGATATAAATTAACTTATTTACAAAACAGAAACAGATTCATAGATTTCAAAAACAAACTTATGGTTACCAAAGGGGGAACATTGTGGGGGAGAGATAAATCAGGAGCTTGGGATTCACATACACACACTACTATATATAAGAGAGATAACCAAAAAGGACCTACTGTATAGCATACATATCTACTCAATATTCTGTGATAACTTATATGAGAAAAGAATCTGAAAAAGAATGGATATATGTATATGTATAACTGAATCACTTTGCTGTACACTTGAAACTAACACAACATTGTAAATCAACTATACTCCAATAAAATTTTTTTAAAAAGATACAGTTGGGATAAAAAAACTTTTCTAATGGGATAAACTACCTCTTCTTCCCAAATCTCAGCCTGCTAGCTCAATCTCATGTTCTTTTCACAGTATCATGCTGCCATTCCATATTGGTGTTCCTGAGGCATGACGGTTCCCAGAGAGAAATGACAGATATTGTATTCACTGCACCATGAGAAAATTCTCATGGCCCTCATTTTGCAGTGTCATTCAGATATCACTTGCAAATCAACCTTATTATACCCATCCTCATACTGACTTAGTGTAACACAGACACACGATTACCTGGTTACCATCTAGGATCTGCCAATTATCAGTCATGTGACCTTGAGTAAGTTAATATTCCTGTGCCTCAGTTTCCTCATCTATAACATAGTGATAATTTTAGTGTTTGCTTCCTAGGGTTGTTGCCAGAAGGAAATGGATTAATATATGTATTTAGTAGAGAACTTGACACATTACCATCACAATATCATCATGACTATAAAATACTTTAGCCAATGTAGATTCACTGAATGTCCCTCTTGCTCACTGCCTCTCTCCCCAGTTCCAATCTGCTCTGCAGGGATAACCTACATTGGACACATAGCAAAGACCCTGAACATCCCAGTGATCTCTAAGGATAAATTTATGAGAGCTTTCTGCCTTCCACTAGAGTTAAGAGGATTAAAAGAAGGCAGCACGTTGGGCATTCTGAAGAGGCTTTCTGAATGGAGTGGAACTGGGGAGGGGCAGGAATTGTTGGACCGAAGTTAAATGGTTTCCCTTATTGTGGAGAAAGTGACTGACTGTGAAACAGCCCTGCTTATTTTGCAAGTTTAGATCAGAAGAAGCAAATGGTCTAGGTGCTGCCCTGGCCAGGCTTGACCACTGTGGTTGGATACCACAGTCTTTACACGTTTCCGACCATGGCCTGTAAAGTTTACACCTTTACCTGCATGATCAGGGACAGTTAGATCTGACTCCATGTGTCTTCCATTTCAGAGATTTTGTCCTCTGAAACCCACCCTCAAGTATCTTCCATCCTTGTTTCTCACTTCGTGTTGTAGCATTTGCCATTCTCCCTGACCGTAGGTTAGTTTCCTCCTCATGGCTGGAGACGTCACTACTGACAGCTCACAGCTTCTCGACTTGCGCTTCTCATCACCATTGGAGAAGGAAGACCTCTTTTTTCTTAGTTCAAATTCTAGGCAAAATGGGTCTGCACTGGGTCCGGTGCTAAGGTGAGGGAGGTTGGGATCCTGTAAAAATCTGACAGCCCTTGCTGGAAGCACATGCTGGGAACGGTGGGAGAGCATTTCCCCAGAGAGGGGGTTGGAGCGGGCGGGGCTGCTGCTCTCGCAGTGGTGGTGGGGGTAACCATCTCCACCATGACCCTTTCTTAATTCCCTTCTGCTTTCTGCCCCGCGTCCCCTCACTTTCATTACTCAGCAGCACGCTGTGGGTGTGACTTTTGCCCTTGTGTGCCATTGGTGCCATCTGTTCCTGCCTTGTCTCCTTTGATGTCACGATACAGATGGCAAGGACACAATGGGAAGTGGCACTTAGTTCAATATGGTAGCTCTGGCTACATCCAGCCTGCCCTTGAATCAGTGCTGCTTATAAGTAATCCAGCTCATATGAAAGTCTAATAACACAATCATTGTTACATTATGGTTTAGCCTCTGAAATCCCATCATAAATGATTGAAACTAGATTCACCCTTTCCAAAATATGCATTTTGTACAATAGAGGAGCTAATATCTAGGATTGCTTTAAAGGTAATCTGATCGATTTTTTAAAAATGATGACAACTTGCCATTAACAAGCTACCAAAGTTCAGGAGTATTGTTGCTATTATACACAATGGAAAATATCTTCCAACTATGCTTGTTAATTTGACCATGTAGGTGTCAGAGCTAATCAGTCAACAGCTACAGCTAATGCAGGAAAGAAGAAAAATTAATATTCATTAGACTCTTGTTTACACTTCTGTTGTCAAGGTTAATCAGTTTGCTTTAAGCACAACATTTCACTCTTATTAAAGTCATTAGTACCCTTCAGTACATGGAGAACACTGGGGTTCACAAGTGTTTGATTTATACATCACACACATTGCACAGGGACCCATGCTTAAGCCATATTTTGCTGGAATTTAGACATAAACCTTTATTGAGACCAACCAATTACTCTTCTTCACAGTAGAATGATAGGTAAAAAATGTAACCCAAATTTAGGTGTTTAGTCATATTCTCAACTGCAGAAACTAACAAGTATTCAGCCTTTCAGCTTTAACACAAACATTACTTAGACTCATACCAAAACAGTCCCTACCGGGCACTGGCAATGCAAAAAGGAATTTTGGCATTTTGTTTGCCTTTCTGTCAAAATGATCATTATAAACAACTGAACTGTGATCAAAATTTTTTTACCGAAGAATACTGAATGTATCTAGCTAGTCCATGGCTGTAATCCTATCAGAGGATTCGCTTTTCCTATTACAAATAGGAAATGACTCTTTTAGTAATTTTTCACCCCCCTCCAAGTGTGGAGCTGGCAATTTGATGGAAATCCCAGCCTGACATTATTCTAGTTTACTCCTCAACAACAGTTTACACAGGGAAGTGAGCCTGGGAACGGCTCTCTCCCCATCATTCTTCATCTCATGAAGAAAGCTGATAGACATCATGTAACGTGAATCTCAGTTTTCACCTGAGTTTCCTTGGTGTTTAGTTCCAGAAACAGGAATTATGATGGGTTACTCAGCAAAGACTCATCCTGACACCCAGTTACTACAACATCTGAAGCCTGCTCCAGACACACCAGTATGAGTCTCAGACTCCACAGAAACAGAATGTCTCTTCAAGCTGCAATGGAGCTATGTTGTTTTTCCTTCTTTTCATCCTGTCACCCAGTGACCAGGATGCTCTGGATAAATGCCCCTTGGCTATAACAAATAGAACAAACAATATTCCTTCTGTATGCAAGTTACATGTTTTTGTGACAGTGAATATGGAGGGGCCTCAGAGGACAAAGATTTTTTTCAATAACTGCCATAAGAGGACTGAATATTAATTATTCTCAAACTAAAAAGTTATTTTTAGCAAATCTCTTCTAAAACTTAATTAACACATAGCCAATACATTCATACAGTAGGAGAGTTCATTTGTACTTTGGTGGAGCTATTTGTAATTGATTCTGCTAGTTTTTTTCCTGAAAGCTCTTAAAAATAATTGGACATTCCATGGGAGTATTCTTGACATTTACTGTAGATAGATGACATATAGAACTTTCAGCAAAAAATAATCTCCACAATACCATAAAAATATAGAATTTAGTATTGGGGAATTGCATTAATTATTTATGAGTGAGAAAGGACTAAATCTACTGCCATATTGGAAACGGCCATCTATCTGGCCTGGAGTTTTGGTTTGGCTTCTCAAGTTTTTACCATGTAAAATTGCACTGTCCAATACAATAGCCACTAGCCACTTGGAGACATTAAAGTTTAAATTAATTTAAACTAAATAAAATGAAAAATTCAGTTCCTCAGCCACATTTCAGTATTCAGTATCCACGTGAGCTGGTGATCGCCCTATTGAGTGGTGCCAGAAGAAAATATTCCTGGTCATCTCAAAAACTTTTATTGGACAGTGTTAATATAAAATTTATGCAGTCCTCATCAATCACAAAAATGATCTATTCTTCAATCACTTTCCAGGAGATTTTCATTTCAAGGTTAACCTAATAAAGATGTATTTTGACCTCTTGTCTCCAAAGGTCATTCTCATACAATAACAGGAACAAGACGCAAAAAAACAAATTCCACTGCCAATGAGACTGGAAGATGTTTAATTCAAATAAAACGTACATACATAAAATGATGGACAAATCATAAATGATGTAGATGGTAGAAGGAAGGTCCTATCTAAGCAACTGAGTGTGTGTGTGTGAAGAGTGGCCACAGAGGCAAGCAGATGTGTCTACAGAACCTGCAAAAGGCTCAGAAATGGGAGGTCAGTTCTAGAGATGGGGACTTCTACTTCTCACTTCTGTCCTGCACTGTCAGAGTGCTTCTCTTACTCTAGTAAGAAACTACATGATTTTTCCTCTAGATTAACCACAGGTTCAGGACTAGGGACACCAGGTACAAGGACAGACAGTAGAAGGGGTGGCACACTGAAAACAATGTCACCCAGTGAATACTGACACCCTGACTGCTGAGAAACCTTCTGGCTTCTTTCCCCATCCAGTTCCAGAGCACCCATCAGCTGGGTTTTTTATCTTCCTCTGTCATCACCTCACCTTCTAAACAGGAGATTGGAAACTCCTTCTGTGGAGAAAACAAACAACTCCAGAGGGAAGACATGCTAGTATTGATAAGAGGGGTCCCTTTAAAAAGCCAGCCAGCCTCTCTATTGCCTGCAATGCAGCCACCAGCCCACATCCCATCCCCTTACACAAACAGATGTCAGGCAATTTTTTAGTGCCTCACTCTTCAACATAAAAGAACAGCCAATTATAACCATGTATTTGAGGATTATCTCCAACAAGAAATAGAGAGGCTGAAATAAGCAAAGTGGAAAAGCAGAAACAGGAAAAAAAAAAGGGAAAATTCAAGAAGAGGAAAACCTTGGAGAAAACATTAGAGAGATAAGGGAATATTACACAAATAAAACAAGAACAGCATACCACTAAAGGAAATGGAAAGGCAATCTAAAATACGTGAGTAAATATATAAACTCTGTGGAAATTTTGGAAGACAAAGGTGAGGAACTCTCCCAAAACTGAACAAGGAAAAAGAGATGATGATAGAAGAAGAGAAAAATAAAGTTCCAATATTCTAAGTTCCAGGGGAAAAAGAAAAATAGAGAAAATGATGCAGAAGAAATACAAGAATATTTCCCCAAAATGAATAATATGATTGCCAGCACTATGTATGAAAAAGGACCTACAGTCTGGCAGAGGACTGTGAAATGTCCAAACATTAGGGACAAAAAAGATCTTAAGAAAGATGGGTCATATCAAAAAGAATGAGAATTAAAATGACAATGATTTGGGCAACAGTGATTTTGTCTAGCTCTTAGCCAGAATCAAGAGAAAAAGTCTGTATACTAATGTATATTATAATATTATATTATATATATATAATATATATAATATATATAATAATATAATATTATATATAATATATATATAATATTATTATAATAATATAATTATTAAAATACTGATGTAAATGTCAGAGGAGACAACAAAAAAAAGCTGAAAATGATTTACTCTGGGCCCTGTTGTGAGGAACTGTGAAAGAGGAATCAAGAGACTGGTGGATTTTTGTTCTGCTGAACAAAAAAATCTTTGATAACTAAAATTATTTGTAGGTACTATGGGATAAAAATAAATCTAAAACAAAACAAAACCCTATCCAAGAAAATAATTGCAAATTATTTAACATCCAATTCTTATCAAAATTCCAGTTTAAAGAATAAACAAGCAAACAAACAAACAAATAAACTTTTGGATTCAAATCTGGGAAATATCAGATTATAAGCTGTATGATGTGAATGAAGTAGTAAATAAGTATATGGACCCCTTTTTATGTGAGGATTCGAAGACATAAAATACGTATACATCATGGATACAACACAACAGTACCTTGTTAAAAACAACTTCTAACCACACTTCTAATCTTACCCTCAGAATTCACAATAAGGATTCCTGAAATCATTAATAAGCACAGAAAATAACCTAATTGACTGACAAAGAATACTTTTTCATGTCCACTTTGTCAAAAATACTAGTTATCCTAACATCTTGACCACGACATTTATTGTGTCAATGATTATATAAAAATCCTAAGAGCACTCTTTTTCAGGATGACTTTTCTGGAAACTGAGATTTGCTAAGAAGGACTACAAAATCCCCAATACATTATCATGAAACCCTGAAACTCCTGTTTCCCACCAGGTCATCCATCGGAGCATTGGTGATGCCTCCAGACTTTAACTGCACAGAAGACGTTAGGTTATTAATGAGGGCAGATTTAAAAAGGAAGTCTGTGAATGTGATTTGATGTGTATTTTACAAACTCCTACATATCAGTGTAGTACAATGGAAATCTGTCAGTTGCCTCCTTAAGTATCTCTGGTAGCTCCCTTCAGCCTAGTATGTAACACTCCTTAATCTTTTATTCAATAACCTACATCAATTTTCTGTCCTTTCCTCATGCTTCTAAACACTTTCTCAGCTCAAGCCAGATGAATCCACTTGCTTCTTCTAAGTCTGGGTTTTCTGTCCAGAAAACATATTGTGCCTTCATGCATATTGTCTGTCTGCCTTGAATGTCCTCACTTCCCCTCTACCAAACCTTATTTTTGTCCATCTTAAAGCTTTGGTTCAAAGCTCTGCTTCAAGAGGTCCTTCCTGACTGATACTAACTGTGGTTGTTGTTTGTTGTTGTTTGGTTGGTTGCTTACTTGATTTTTATAACTCTGGGCCCTCATAAGAATTACTAGTAACTTTATCAATATTTCAGTTTTCATCATGGACTTACAGCAAATTACTGACCAACTTGTCACTGTTGACAGTGGGCAAGCTACTTACTGGGACTTCAACTCTACATTATCCTATGTCAGATTTCTATGGATTTCAGGCTCACTTTAAAGTATGGATCCATTGGTCCATAAATCTGCCTCACACACACAGTGTGTGTTTCTATAGTGACTGCACTCCTCAAGTGTCTATGCATTTCGGGCTATGAAGGCTGTTCCCCTGGGGGTTTGGCAACACACTGGCATTGTGTGGGGTGTAGGTCACATCATGGCTGGTATCCTTTCTGGTGAATTTAGGCAGAGGGGAGGGAGGAGCCCCAGAGCACAGCCCTCCAGGCATCATCACTGACCCCGATGGGTCTGGGGCTGTAACCCACTGGTCTGCTGGTTTGGAGCAGGAGAAAATGGTGAGTCCACACTATGGTTCTGAGTCCATCCACACTTCAGCAATTTTTTGATACCTTGGCATTAGGGCCAAACCAGCCATCTGGGCTTTTTTTGTGGCTGCTAACCTCAAAATGGCCCTCAGGCTTGCAATGACTCTTCCGAGGCTGTGTGGTGAGAAGTAGGAGCGGTGATGACACGCCTCTCCCAAGGCTGAACTGCAGGCCACCCTCCACCTGGTCCCCGTAATTGAGTAAATCTCCACTGACATATTTATATTGCTTTCAGTGCCCCGGTTTTCTCCAGGGTTTTTTGGGGGGTGGAGGAGGAAGGAAGGAGAGACCTATGTCAGTCATACATCTTTCAGGAAATGCCCATCACTCTAGACTTTCTTAATCTTTCTGTCCCCTCGAGCTTTTGGAAATCTGGTCAAGCCTGTAGACTTCTCAGAATAACACTTTTATAGGAATAAAATAAAGGCATAAAAATAAAATATTTAGGGCTTCCCTGGTGGCGCAGTGGTTGAGAGTCCACCTGCCGATGCAGGGGACACAGGTTCGTGCCCCGGTCCGGGAAGATCCCACATGCCACAGAGCGGCTAGGCCCATGAGCCATGGCCGCTGAGCCTGCGCGTCTGGAGCCTGTGCTCCACAACGGGAGAGGCCACAACAGTGAGAGGCCCGTGTACTGCAAAAAAAAAAAAAAAAAAAAAAAATTATATTAACATACAGTTAACCAAACGGTAGTTATCTATGTTTATTAGCACACAAATAACAAGATCTAGTATCCAATTTAATAACAGCTCTAATTTCTAATGCTGTTGAACTTCGCAATTTCCAGGTAGCTGAAACAACTGTGATATAATAAGAAATGGGATTTCCATTGATGATAAAAGTCACAGATACCGTGAATATAGCAATACATCCATTTAAAAAATTAATTTTTAAAATTAGCAATACATAAACATGTTAAAAATCTAAACTCTTGTGTGGTAGAATGAAATTCTTCCTCCTTGCCCTGTTCCCCACTCTCTCGGTTTCCCTTTCTAGAAGCGCAGTTATCTGTCTGTGTGTCGCCTTCCGGAGAAATTCAATGTAAATATATACCAGGAAGGGGGAGAAAGTTATATATTTTATTTGTTCATTTAAAACATCTTGAAGATTGTTTCATTGCAACTCACACTTTTTAAGGACAGGTAGCCTTCCACGGTGTGAATGTACCATAATTGAGTGAATCTCCACTGACATATTTATATTGCTTTCAATCTTTTGTTCTTATAAATGTCATATACAATTTTGAAAACATGTGGATTGTATATGCTTCAAAGACTACTAAAAATGAAATTATCAAAGGCAGTATAGATTTTTAATTTAGAAGAGTTTGGCACAATTGTCCTCCAAAGAAGTTGCATCAATTTCCACTCCATTCAAGAATACATAAGAGTTGTATCTCGCAAATGTACAGGTTTTCCCTGGAACTTGGCACTATTTGGAAGAAGGCTGGGAGTGAATTCACAGTACTTTCCTCACCTTTTATTCTCTTTTAATGCCTCATGCTAAAATTTAGTAGAACTTGGTCATTCTTCCTACTCACTGGCAATTGTTTTCACTTTTGTGGCAATGTCTGATTTTGATTTTATATTCTTGGGGTGGCACAGAGTCCTGGCAGCCTAGATCAAGATGTTAGAGATTGTTCTAATTAATAAGGTCCAGCAAATAGTTCATCTGAGTGCCTATAGGAAGGAAGTGGGTGGTGGGTCTTGTGACAAGTCTCTTCAACTATGGCCCATTGGAAACTGAACACCAACTTCAAAGCATGTCACACTTGTCTTTTCTAAGAGGTTTAACTCATAAAATATGTTAAGATAAATGATGCCAGTAATATTCTAACAATGATGGGCTATCATTTTGTTTCCATTGTTACCTGTGTTTCTATTAGCTTAAGGCTTCAGATGAGTAGCTTCAAACTCTGGTTTCTTCTTCAACTAGGTCAATGGTAACAATTTTTCCTTCTACTGGGGAGGCAAACCAAGTTGTAAATCTCATTAATGAAGAAGACATTTCTACAATGTCCAAATTCTATAATGCTCAATTAAATTAAATTCAGAGCAATAAAACATTTCTGAATATGTTCTCAGAGAAACTCATATCATAGTTTTCCTTACTTGACATCATCTTTACCAGTTAAGAGAACACACTTCAGATAATAGTAACGCTCTTTACAAATCATTATTTCCTGAATCTCTTCCTGGTTTTAGCTATGACAAGTTCTTTTGGTAACGCTGAACTCTAGACATGCTTATCTCAGACTTGTTTAGAATTTTAGGCTAAAGAGCTTTTCTAATCATTGCAGTGAGTGAGCCAAAATCTAGAATAGGCTCTTCATGGGAGAAGAAGTAGGATAATTAAACAAAAGTCGTTAGAGTTGATTAAAGTGATGATAAAGAGTAAATGGATTCACACTTGGGTTCTTCTGAAATCCAATGTAAAGAATTGACCCCATGGCTAATCTCAGGGCAATTAGGTATTCATGGAGACCTAGTGAAATTCTTTAAGTTTAGATTTTAAAAAGTAATGTGTTATCAGGGGAAACAGAAAATCCAGACCTTAGAGACTAATTTTGATTCCTATGAAAATAGTTGGATCAGGATAACATATAAAAGAGAACTCAGTATTGGGAAAAACCTAAAAGGTGTGGCTAGAAATATATCCTTCTATGCCCTCCTCCTGGGAAAGGAGGAAAGACTGAGTGATCAAAGGAAATTGTAACCACAACAGATCTTGGCTTTACTCCTTCCTTCCTTCCGCTTGGTCACTGGCTCCAACATAGCTCTGAATTCTAACCCATGTGACATACTCATGTGTCATATGTGTTCTGGGCATATCAGCAGTTAAGGGTCCAAAAATAGCCGGTTAGACGGAGTGTCATGGTAAATAGTGCATTTTTGACTTACTATATTTTCAACTTATGATGGGTTTATTGGGACATAACCCTACTGTAAGTCAAGGAAGATCTGTATATATAATGAAATATTATTCAGACAAAAAAGAGAAGGAAATCTTGCCTTTTGTGACAACATGGATAAACCTTGAGGGCACTGTGCTAAGTGAAAAAAATCAGACAGAGAAAAACAGATACTAAATATTCTCATTTATATGTGGAAACTGAAAAACTTGGATCATGCAGGGAACTCTATTCAATATTCTGTAATAACCTTTATGGGAAAAAAATCTGAAAAAGTGTGGAGATATGTATATATATATATATATATATATATATATATATATATATATATATATATATGTATGTATGTATGTATAACTGAATCACTTTGCTGTACACCTGAAAGTAACACAACATTGTAAATCAACTATACATCGATATAAAATAAAAATGAATTTTAAAAATTCTTTTAAAAAAGCTGAATCATAGAAAAAAAGAGCAGAATGGTGGTTGCCAGGGGTTGAGTGTGGGGGAAATGGGAGATGCTGGTCAAACAGTGTACACTTCCAGCTATAAGATGAATGAGTTCTGGGCATCTAATGTACTGCCTGATGGCTATAGTTCATACTGTATTATATACTTCAAAGTTGCTTAGAGTGTAATCTTAAATGCTTTCACTTCGAAAAAGAAACAGTAATTATATGAGGTGATGGAGGTGTTAATGACCCTTATTGCTGTAATCATTTTGCAATATATATGTGTATGAAACCTATAAAATGTTATATGTCAATTGTATCTCAATAAAGCTGGAAAAAAAAGAATTCTACATTAGCCCATGTGTATGTATGAAGGCAAATGATGAAAGGAGATTCTTCTTCCAAGACTCCTTTTAATTCTCTAAAAGTATTTCCATTATATAGATATTGGAAGGTCAGAGGGAAGTTGCAGAAATAATAACTCTTAACATGAGTCAGTATGAGGGCGAGTAGAAGCTTGTGAAATTCCAGCCCATGTTCATGGGCATGTTCCAAATGTGATGGCTGACGTCTACACTAGTCACATTATGGAGGGGCTCTTCCTGCTCCAAGAATTTCTTTTTTTCTTTTTTTGGTCGTGCTGCAGGGCATGTGGGATCTTAGTTCCCCAACCAGGGATTGAACCTGTGCCCCCTGCAGTGGAAGCACAGAGTCTTAACCACTGAACCACCAGGAAATTCCCAAGAATCTCAAAGGAGAGATAGAGTACTGAGAGAACAAATTATGAAAGTATGAGGCTGCATAAAGCAGGACCTGAAAATTTTGATTCAGGGAACTGGAGGAGATGGTGTTTTTGTTCTGAGTCTATCTGATTGAGTCAGGGTTCTGCACTCTGCTCTCGGGGCAGCCTCAGGATATTCATCTTCCTGTGTGTTTCAAGTCATTTGTGAAAGGAGGATACTAACCCTGCCCACTGAATCAGTCAGGGTGAAAGTGGCTTCAGGTGACTGAAGAGCCAGCTAACCTTGGCTCAGTCCATAAAGGCATCACCTGTTCACGCAGGAAAAAGCCTGCAGGTAAAGGTGAGCAGTTCTCGGGCCGCCCCAGCAGCTTCCTGATGGGAGGCTTGCAGGTCCTCTGTGCCTTCCTTGATTTTCCTGTTGAAATGGCAGCAGTGCCTCGGACAGCTCATTCTCACACTTTCAAGTCCAAGTTTCAAGTTGGAAGCAGTGAGAGCGGGCAGGGGAATGAGGAAGAGAAACACCCCCAAAAATGACCCTCTCCCTTCAAGAAAGAGGAAATGTCTTCCCAGGATCCCCTTGGCAGATTTTCCTCTGTGTCTCCTTGGCCAAAACAATTCTCTCGCTGCAAGAGAGGTTATGAGAAAGAGCCTTTGGTTTGCTATCCTCTGCGGCAGGAGGGCAGGCAAGAGAGATGGAGACAGACAGAGCTGGCCACAACCACCTCAGGCCAGAACTGTGAATGTTAAATGGGATAAAACATGTAAAACAGGGCATCCCTGGTGGCGCAGTGGTTGAGAGTTTGCCTGCCGACGCAGGGGACACGGGTTCGTGCCCCGGTCCGGGAAGATCCCACATGCCGCAGAGCGGCTAGGCCCGTGAGCCATGGCCGCTGGGCCTGCGCGTCCGGAGCCTGTGCTCTGCAACAGGAGAGGCCACAACAGTGAGAGGCCCGCATACCGAAAAAAAAAAAAAAAAAAAAAAAAAAACATGTAAAACAATTTGCACAGGCACACATTGTAAAAATATTCAACAAGAAGGTAACACTTATTTGCTGTTGTTATTTGCCTTGAAGAGAGAATATTTTAATGGAGAGACTTTGTCATGTGCTTTAAATATTTGAGTGTTGTGATAAGTGTGATGAGAATAGAGTTGAAATCATACTAATTTTCTATGAGATCTGTTTCAAAATGATATTGGTTCTGATGGTAAGCACACCATCGACACAATTTTCAAGCAGGATTGGAAAGACCCCTGTTATTTAGGTGGACACTTTCATTAAGGGCAAATCTGGGATTCCTTCTAGTGGAAGCTTCTATGATTCTACACTACAGCCATCAGAGGCTCAAGACACAAGATCCTTCTCTTAGCTTAAAATGGACTTAATTTGTGTTTGGGACTAAATTGCAATGTTCTGGCTGGATCCAGAATTTCTTAAATGAGGACATAAAAGACTATTACAGCTCTGCAATTGCAATGAGATATGCAACTCCTTCATGCTTAACAGAGAAGAGAATTGTTGCTTAGATACTGACAAGTACAAAATAATAGTAATTTTTTTCCTGTGGAGAGGTACAGAATTCATTTTAGTTTTAGATATTGAAATTCTAAATACTGATATCTCCTCAAGTTAAAAATGAACACTGGAGTCAGTAGCTTACCCACAACTTCCTTATCGGATCATCTATTCTTAAAATGACTATATATTTCCCATGTTATGACCTTCCCTGTCACATGTGCATTCTCCATCCCTTCATTAGGATTTTGTGAACGTGCTATGAACATGTTAGAATGGTGTAAATGATATTTGCTGTGTATGATTTGTTTCCCATCCCCAATCCTGCCAGGGGGAGGGAGGTGTTATATCTCAAGAGACTCTCTTACCAAGTCCAAGTTTTAAATCAATTAAACTTGTACAGACTCCAACATACCATCTTGATATGACCTCGAGCCCTGAAGTACACGGACAAGCGGAATGATCACAGCCAAGTTGGAAAACTGTTTCTGAAAAGAGTAGCTGGTTGACAAACATCAGTAGTGACTCAACCAAGGGAAAGGGTGACTTCCTCACATCGAAAGGGGTCCTGAAGGTAAGATAAATGCTGAAACCATATTCCCCAAATTCATATTTTCATGCTGCTTTAAGCTATCCAAGGAACTCACAGCAGAGATGCAGAGCTACTTACCGAGAAGCTCAGGTATTCCCTTTTCACACCATCAGCATTTTCTTCTCCTCACACTTTCTCTTCAACCTCTTTCCAACTGTCTTCCACTCCACCAGTCACCAAAACTGTTCTGTTCAGGTCACCAAGGACCCACACTTGGTGACGCCCTATGGCTGTTTTTCATCCTCACCTTCCTTGTCTTCTGAGCATCATTCAACAGTGTGACGACACCTTCTCCCTGTGTGGCTTTGGTGACGTTACACTCCCCCTGTGCTCTTTCTTCCTGTTCAGCTGTTCCTCCTCAGTACTTTTTCCTGGTTCCTCCTGTTTTACTCCAACTCCTATTATTGGCAGATCACTGACCTTCAGTTGGGTTCCTCCTCTTTTCTGTCCACACTCTGACTAAGGCTTGAAGTTCCAACTTTAGCCAGTGCTGATCTGTCTCCAGTGAGGAGCTTCTCCTCTGAGTCCCATTTCAGTGCATGGCTAATAGGTTTCAAACCGGACATGCACCGAAGGAGTCAGGCCTTCCCTTCTCCCACTCACCACCACGTGACCTCATTCATCCCCTGCCTTCCCATACTATCGCCCACTCAGTTAATAATGCCTGAAACCTGGGAATCATCCTTGAATACTACTTCTCCAGCACCTTCACCACCAGCCAACCATCAATTCCTGTCAATTCATCCTCCAAACGTGTTTCACACACATCCACCTCCACCTCCACCACCGCACCTGGTCTAACTACCAGCATCCCTAAACTTGTGTGTAGCAGTGGCCTCTTAGCAGTGTTCTCAGCTTCTTTCCTTGGCTCTCCTATGATTCATTCTTGCCCAGTGGTCAAAACTACAATCATACTACAGCACCCCCTACTCAAAACTCTTAAAGTGTTCTTACCACTGCTTAACTAAAACCCAGACTCCTTACCGTGGTCTAGAGGTGTTTCACATTCCAACGCCTGGCAATGTTTTTAACATCACAGCCGTTCTCGTTCTTTCTGACTGAGCCTCTGTCACACTGACCTAACACACCAGCCTCTTTTTTGCTGCAGGCCCTTTGCACTTGCTGTTTCTTCTCTTAGAATTTTCTTTGCCTGGCTCTTTGCATAGCTCACCCCTCCTGCTTCAGTCTCAGCTCAAATACCACCTAATCAGTGATGCTATGCTCACTACATTACCTAAGGTTTTATTTGTTTGTTTGTTTACTTATTTATTTAGACTGGTAGGAAGACAGTTCTTTCCTCTGGGATTTCAGGCACATTTAGAATAAAACCTGGACGGAATATGAGAAGGAGAAGCAACACCAGTATTTGGGAGACAAACTAGATTATGATGAGAAGGACCCCATTTGATCACCTCTCCTTGATCTTTTAATTTTCTGTCAAGAAGGATAAATTCTAAAGCCACTGGGGTCTTGCAGGTCACTGAAATGAACGTGATGGGCTATGAGTAGGGCAGTCAGGAGTGGTACAGCAGTCAGCACACGTCTATGTGAAGGTATTCAAGGGGCAAATTTTAAAATGCTGAACATGAGAAGCTAAACCTGGCTGAGGGCTGAATTTGGCCTATGAGCCACCAGTTTAAGATCCATACCTAGATGTCTTTCATTTGTTGAGTAAGTCAGAACATTCCTAGTTCTATAAGCATCAACTTTCTGTGCTTCTATATGTACATTACTAAAAAATAATATATAGTCATAAATAAAACAGTCTAGAACCACATATTATTTACTTGCCCTTTAGACATTTTTCTCTTTTTCTATCTATGCTTTTGAAGTACTACAAATTATAATGTTATATAAGTATATTTACCTAACTTAGTTTCCAGTCAAAGCACTTGGAGGTGACCCTGAAGGGCACCGTGGAAAGATTTGAAGCATGGGGGAGATCATTTTGTGTTTTAGATCACCACATCTGTGTTTTGCAAAAATCAGTACAGAACAGTGTGGAGTAGGATAAGAAGTAGAGGAAGTGGGGACAGTGGTTAGTAACTATTGCAGTAATTTAGATGAGAACTGATAATGGCAAAGACAGTGAGTTTGGAGAGATGGAGAAGAAATAATCAAACGAGAAAATCCAGGTTAAGAAAAGCTACAGCAGATGTGTATTAAAGTTTTAAGTTTCCTAACGATCATGGAAAAACAGGAAATGAAAGACGTTATTCCATAATAATCACCTAGTAAAATACTGTGTACCAGTCCCAACCAAAATTTTTCTTGAACTCCAAGAGGAACATATCAAGAATACAACCCTGCAAAGAACACTGTGCATGAATATGGCTGTATCTTATCTCAGCCTTTGATGAAAGACGAGGGTAAAATATTAATTCATAATTCAATTTTACCATCTCTATAAGGAGTTAAAATAGTATCACATAGATGTTATTTTCTTATGAAGACTACCATGGAGAGAGAACTTTAAAAATCTAGGAGATAAATTGACAGCATGTCTCTTTTTTTAAAATATTTTAATTTTATTGGAGTATAGTTGATTTATAGTGTTGTGTTAGTTCAGGTGTACAGCAAAGTGATTCAGTTATACATATACATATATTCATTATTTTTAAGATTCTTTTCTCATATAGGTCATCACAGAATATTGAGTAGAGTTCCCTGTGCTATACAGCAGGTCCTTGTTGGTTATCTATCTTATATATAGTAGTGTGTGTGTATGTGAACCCCAAGCTCCTGATTTATCCCTCCCCATAACGTTTCCCCTTTGGTAACCATAAGTTTGTTGATATCTATAAGTCTGCTTCTGTTTGTAAATAAGTTCATTTGTATCTTTTTTTTTTTTTTTTTTCTTTTTGCGGTATGCGGGCCTCTCACTGTTGTGGCCTCTCCCGTTGTGGAGCACAGGCTCCGGACGCGCAGGCCCAGCGGCCATGGCTCACGGGCCCAGCCGCTCCGCGGCATATGGGATCCTCCCAGATCGGGGCACGAACCCGTATCCCCTGCATCGGCAGGCGGACTCTCAACCACTGCGCCACCAGGGAGGCCCCATTTGTATCTTTTTTTAAATTAGATTCCACATATGAGTGATATCATATGATATTTGTCTTTCTCTGTCTGCCTTACTCCACTTAAGTATGATAATTTCTAGGTCCATCCATGTTGCTGCAAATGGCATTATTTCATTCTTTTTTATGGCTGAGTAATATTCCATTGTATATATGTACCACATCTTCATTATCCATTCAACTATCTATGGACGTTTAGGTTGTTTCCATGTCTTGGCTATTGTAAATAGTGAACAGCATGTCTCTTAAGCCGTGTTTCTCAAACTTCAGATTACGACCTACTAAGGATTGTGAAATCAGTACACTACGTCAGAAACAGCACTTTTAAAAATGAAACAATAAATTTGAATACAAAATAGGATATTTTTACTCAGCAAGGGCAAGTGCTAGTGCAAACTTGTGTGCATGTGAGTTTGTGTGTACATGTGACCAAATACATTCTGTACTGCAGGTCGTGGTACAAACAGGTTTGAAAAGCTCTTCTTTACACAACCCTCCTGTATTGACTCATCCCAGCTGTGATTCTGAGATCACTGTAGGGTGGAGAAGGGAGGAAGATGTCTGGGCTGTTAGATAAAAGCAGAGTTGCAATCAGTCATCCTTAGGTATGTGATAGGAAACTGATGCCCTCCTGATTCTACCTGAAGTTAACCCAGGTAGTGCCAGCCTCTCTTCACAAAATGCTACCAAGGAGTTAAGGCTGCCAAACCCCCAATCTGTCTGAAGCTGAACCACGCCCTGGTGGAAGCTGCTGCGTTCTGTCCCTTAAAGACTTGATTTGTCTAAGTCACAAAGCTTGAGTTTGAGCAGGCATGAATCTTGGGCAACACACCAGAGTGTAGAGGGCTGTGTGCTGTCTGGTATGGTCAGGACACATCCTCTATTGTTTCTTTCACTATACTCTCAGAACACTCTACTTACAGAATACTTCACTCTGGTCAACAGATGTGTGGGGACCTGGTGAACTGGAGGGTGTGTGACTTTCTAAAGGGGGTTACCCAGACCCAGTTATCTGTGGGAATGGGATCCCAGTGTTTTCAGACCTCCCCAGTTGTCAAAGAGATCCAGATTTTTGTGTAAAATGACTTGTCTTTAAATATTGGCAACATGGTTTTAAAAATTTAATGATGGGCCAAAAAACTCCATGGGCAAGATCTGCTCTCATGGCTCCTGGTTTGCCTCTTTCCACCTAGATCAGGCTTTTGTGTTTGTTTTTCTTTCTTTCTTTCTTTCTTTTTTTTTTTTTTTGGTCAAGAAATGGGAAAATAATTTGAAAAAGAATGGATACACATATGCGTATAACTGAATCACTTTGCTGTACACATGAAACTAACACAACATTGTAAATCAAATATACTCCAATATAAAACAAGAATTTAAAAAGAAATCCTTTTCTTTAATTGAATTTTATGTAGAAGTCCAATAAATAAAACCACCACCAATGAAAGTGCTCCTCTTTGAGGGGTGGGCTGGTGCTGTTTCCATTTGCCTCAGTCTTTCTAGCTCTGTTCTCATGAGCCCCCGGCTCTAGAAAACAGGGAAACCACAGATCTAAATGCTAAAATATTGTCTTTTTTGAGACAGAATTCTTTTTTCTTTTTATTTAAATTGGGAATTTGTCAGCAGGTGTCATTACTCTTTTTTTTTAAATTAGTTTCTGCTTTATAACAAAGTGAATCAGTCATACATATACATCTGTTCCCACATCCCTTCCCTCTTGCATCTCCCTCCCTCCCACCCTCCCTATCCCACCCCACCAGGCGGTCACAAAGCACCCAGCTGATCTCCCTGGGCTATGCGGCTGCTTCCCACTATCTATCTACCTTACGTTTGGTACTGTATATATGTCCATGCCTCTCTTTCGCTTTGTCACAGCTTACCCTTCCCCCTCCCCATATCCTCAAGTCCATTCTCAAGTAGATCTCTGTCTTTTTTTTTTTTTTTTTTTAGTTTCTGCTTTATAACAAAGTGAAGGTCTGTGTCTTTATTCCTGTTTTACCCCTAAGTTCTTCATGACATTTTTTTCTTAAATTCCATATATATGTGTTAGCATACGGTATTTGTCTTTCTCTTTCTGACTTACTTCACTCTGTATGACAGACTCTAGGTCTATCCACCTCATTACAAATAGCTCAGTTTCGTTTCTTTTTATGGCTGAGTAATATTCCATTGTATATATGTGCCACATCTTCTTTGCCCATTCATCCGATGATGGACACTTAGATTGCTTCCATGTCCTGGCTATTGTACATAGAGCTGCAATGAACATTTTGGTACATGACTCTTTTTGAATTATGGTTTTCTCAGGGTATATGCTCAGTAGTGGGATTGCTGGGTCATATGGTAGTTCTATTTGTAGTTTTTTAAGGAACTGCATACTGTTCTCCATAGTGGCTGTACCAATTCATATTCCCACCAGCAGTGCAAGAGTGTTCCCTTTTCTCCACACACTCTCCAGCATTTATTGTTTCTAGATTTCTTGATGATGGCCATTCTGACTGATGTGAGAAGATATCTAATTGTAGTTTTGATTTGCATTTCTCTAATGATTAATGATGTTGAGCATTCTTTCATGTGTTTGCTGCCAGTCTGTATATCTTCTTTGGAGAAATGCCTATTTAAGTCTTCTGCCCATTTTTGGATTGGGTTGTTTGTTTTTTTGCTATTGAGCTGCATGAGCTGCGTATAAATTTTGGAGATTAATACTTTGTCAGTTGCTTCATTTGCAAATATTTTCTCCCATTCTGAGGGCTGTCTTTTGGTCTTGTTTATGGTTTCCTGTGCTGTGCAAAAGCTTTGAAGTTTCATTAGGTCCCATTTGTTTATCTTTGTTTTTATTTCCATTTCTCTCGGAGGTGGGTCCAAAAGGATCTTGCTGTGATTTATGTCATAGAGTGTTCTGCCTATGTTTTCCTCTAAGAGTTTGATAGTTTCTGGCCTTACATTTAGGTCTTTAATCCATTTTGAATTTATTTTTGTGTATGGTGTTAGGGAATGATCTAATCTCATAGTTTTACATGTCCCTGTCCAGTTTTCCCAGCACTGCTTATTGAAGAGGCTGTCCTTTCTCCACTGTACATTCCTGCCTCCTTTATCAAAGATAAGGTGACCATATGTGCGTGGGTTTATCTCTGGGCTTTCTATCCTGTTCCATTGATCTATCTTTCTGTTTTTGTGCCAGTACCACACTGTCTTGATTACTGTAGCTTTGTAGTATAGTCTGAAGTTAGGGAGCCTGATTCCTCCAGCTCCGTTTTTCGTTCTCAAGATTGCTTTGGCTTTCGGTGTCTTTTGTTTTTCCAAACAAATTGTGAAATTTTTTGTTCTGCTTCTGTGAAAAATGCCAGTGGTAGTTTGATAGGGATTGCATTGAATCTGTAGATTGCTTTGGGTAGTAGAGTCATTTTCACAATATTGATTCTTCCAATCCAGGAGCATGGTATATCTCTCCATCTATTTGTACCATCTTTAATTTCTTTCATCAGTGTCTTATAATTTTCTGCATACAAGTCTTTTGTCTCCTTAGGTAGGTTTATTCCTAGATATTTTATTCTTTTTGTTGCAATGGTAAATGGGAGTGTTTTCTTGATTTCACTTTCAGATTTTTCATCATTAGTGTACAGGAAGGCCAGAGATTTCTGTGCATTAATTTTGCCTCCTGCTACTTTACCAAATTCATTGATTAGCTCTAGTAGTTTTCTGGTAGCACCTTTAGGATTCTCTATGTATAGTATCATGTCATCTGCTAACAGTGACAGCTTTACATCTTCTTTTCCAATTTGGATTCCTTTTATTTCCTTTTCTTCTCTGATTGCTGTGGCTAAAACTTCCAAAACTAAGTTGAATAAGAGTGGTGAGAGTGGGCAGCCTTGTCTTGTTCCTGATCTTAGTGGAAATGGTTTCAGTTTTTCACCATTGAGGACGATATTGGCTGTGGGTTTGTCATATATGGCCTTTATTATGTTGAGGAAAGTTCCCTTTATGCCTACTTTCTGCAGGGTTTTTATCATAGATGGGTGTTGAATTTTGTCGAAAGCTTTCTCTGCATCTATTGAGATGATCATATGGTTTTTCTCCTTCCAATTTGTTAATATGGTGTATCACATTGATTGATTTGCGTATATTGAAGAATCCTTGCATTCCTGGAATAAACCCCACTTGATCATGGTGTATGATCCTTTTAATGTGCTGTTGGATTCTGCTTGCTAGTATTTTGTTGAGGATTTTTGCATCTATATTCATCAGTGATATTGGCCTGTAGTTTTCTTTCTTTGTGACATCCTTGCCTGGTTTTGCTATCAAGGTGATGGTGGCCTTGTAGAATGAGTTTGGGAGTGCTCCTCCCTCTGCTATATTTTGGAAGAGTTTGAGAAGGATAGGTGTTAGCTCTTCTCTAAATGTTTGATAGAATTCGCCTGTGAAGCCATCTGGTCCTGGGCTTTTGTTTGTTGGAAGATTTTTAATCACAGTTTCACTTTCAGTGCTTATGATTGGTCTATTCATATTTTCTATTTCTTCCTGATTCAGTCTTGGCAGGTTGTGCATTTCTAAGAATTTGTCCATTTCTTCCAGGTTGTCCATTTTATTGGCATAGAGTTGCTTGTAGTAATCTCTCATGATCTTTTGTATTTCTGCAGTGTCAGTTGTTACTTCTCCTTTTTCATTTCTAATTCTATTGAGTCTTCTCCCTTTTTTTCTTGATGAGTCTTGCTAATGGTTTATCAATTTTGTTTATCTTCTCAAAGAACCAGCTTTTAGTTTTATTGATCTTTGCTATCGTTTCCTTCATTTCTTTTTCATTTATTTCTGATCGGATCTTTATGATTTCTTTCCTTCTGCTAACTTTGGGGGGTTTTGTTCTTCTTTCTCTAATTGCTTTAGGTGCAGGGTCAGGTTGTTTACTCGAGATGTTTCCTGTTTCTTAAGGTGGGAATGTATTGCTATAAACTTCCCCCTTAGAACTGCTTTTGCTGCGTCCCATAGGTTTTGGGTCGTTGTGTCTCCATTGTCATTTGTTTCTAGGTATTTTTTAATTTCCTCTTTGATTTCTTCAGTGATCACTTCGTTATTAGGTAGTGTATTGTTTAGCCTCCATGTGTTTGTATTTTTTACAGATCTTTTCCTGTAATTGTTGTCTAGTCTCATAGCACTGTGGTCAGAAAAGATACTTGATACAATTTCAAATTTCTTAAATTAACCAAGACTTGATTTGTGACCCAAGATATGATCTATCCTGGAGAATGTTCCATGAGCACTTGAGAAAAATGTGTATTCTGTTGTTTTTGGATGGAATGTCCTATAAATATCAATTAAGTCCATCTTGTTTAATGTATCATTTAAAGCTTGTGTTTCCTTATTTATTTTCATTTTGGATGATCTGTCCATTGTTGAAAGTGGGGTGTTAAAGTCCCCTACTATGATTGTGTTACTGTCGATTTCCCCTTTTATGGCTGTTAGTATTTGCCTTATGTATTGAGGTGCTCCTATGTTGGGTGCATAAATATTTACAATTGTTATATCTTCTTCTTGGATCGATCCCTTGATCATTATGTAGTGTCCTTCTTTGTCTCTTCTAATAGTCTTTATTTTAAAGTCTATTTTGTCTGATATAAGAATTGCTACTCCAGCTTTCTTTTGATTTCCATGTGCATGGAATATCTTTTTCCATCCCCTCACTTTCAGTCTGTATGTGTCTCTAGGTCTGAAGTGGTTCTCTTGTAGACAGCATATATATGGGTCTTGTTTTTGTATCTATTCAGCCAATCTGTGTCTTTTGGTGGGAGCATTTACTCCACTTACATTTAAGGTAATTATTGATATGTATGTTCCTATTCCCATTTCCTTAATTGTTTTGGGTTTGTTGTTGTAGGTATTTTCCTTCTGTTGTGTTTCTTGCATAGAGAAGTTCCTTTAGCATTTGTCGTAAAGCTGGTTTGGTGGTGCTGAACTCTCTCAGCTTTTGCTTGTCTGTAAACGTTTTAATTTCTCCATCAAATCTGAATGAGATCCTTGCTGGGTAGAGTAATCTTGGTTGCAGGTTTCTCTCCTTCATCACTTTAATTATGTCCTGCCACTCCCTTCTGGCTTGTAGAGTTTCTGCTGAGAGATCAGCTGTTAACCTGATGGGGATTCCCTTGTGTGTTATTTGTTGTTTTGCCCTTGCTGCTTTTAATATGTTTTCTTTGTGTTTAATTTTTGACACTTTGATTAATATGTGTCTTGGCATATTTCTCCTTGGATTTATTCTGTATGGGACTCTCTGTGCCTCCTGGACTTGATTAACTATTTCCTTTCCCCTATTAGGGAAGTTTTCAACTATAATCTCTTCAAATATTTTCTCAGTCCCTTTCTTTTTCTCTTCTTCTTCTGGATCCCCTATAATTCGAATGTTGGTGTGTTTAATGTTGTCCCAGAGGTCTCTGAGACTGTCCTCTGTTCTTTTCATTCTTTTTTCTTTATCTTGCTCTGCAGCAGTTATTTCCACTATTTTATCTTCCACCTCACTTATCTGTTCTTCTGCCTCAGTTATTCTGCTATTGATCCCATCTAGAGTATTTTTCATTTCATTTATTGTGTTTTTAATCGATGCTTGATTCATCTTTAGTTCTTCTAAGTCCTTGTTAACTGTTTCTTGCATTTTGTCTATTCTATTTCCAAGATTTTGGATCTTGGAAATAGAATCTTGGATCATCTTTACTATCATTATTATGAATTCTTTTTCAGGTAGACTGCCTATTACCTCTTCATTTGTTAGGTCTGGTAGGTTTTTATCTTGCTCCTTCACCTGCTGTGTGTTTTTCTGTCTTCTCATTTTGCTTATCTTACTGTGTTTGCGGTCTCCTTTTTGCAGGCTGCAGGTTCTTAGTTCCCGTTGTTTTTGGTGTTTGTCCCCAGTGGCTAAGGTTGTTTCAGTCGGTTGTGTAGGCTTCCTGGTGGGGGTACTAGTGCCTGTGTTCTGGTGTTTGAGGCTCGATCTTGTCTTTCTGGTGGACAGGTCCACGTCTGGTGGTGTGTTTTGGGGTGCCTGTGGCCTTATTATGTTTTTAGGCAGCCTCTCTGCTAATGGGTGGGGTTGTGTTCCTGCCTTGCTAATTGCTTGGCATAGGGTGACCAGCACTGTAGCTTGCTGGTCGTTGACTGAAGCTGGGTGCTGGTGTTGAGATGGAGATCTCTGGGAGATTTTCGCCATTTGATATTATGTGGAGCTGGGAGGTCTCTTGTGGACCCGTGTCCTGAAGTTGGCTCTCCCACTTCAGAGGCACAGCACTGACTCCTGGCTGCAGCACCAAGAGCCTTTCATCTACCCGGCTCAGAATAAAAGGGAGAAAAAGTAGAAAGAAAGAATTAGTAGAAGAAAGAAAGAGAGAGAGAAAGAAAGGAAGAAGGAAAGAAAGGAAGGAAGGAAGGAAGGACAGACGGAAGAAAGAAAGAAAGGAGGGAGGGAGGGAGGAAAGAAAAAGAAAGAGTGAAGGGAAGAAGGGAGGGAGGGAGGAAGGAAAAAAAGAAAGAGTGAAAGGTAGAAGGGAGGGAGGAAGGAAAGAAAGAAGGAAAGAAAGACAGGAGGGAGGGAGGAAGGAAAGAAAGAGAGAAAGAAAGAAAGGAGGGGCAGAGGGAGGGAGGGAGGAAGGGAAGGTAGGAAAAAAAGAAAGAAGATAAAGTAAAATAGAATAAAGTATAAAATATAGTAGCGTTATTAAAATAAAAAAGTAATTATTGAAAAAGAAAAAAAAACGGACAGATAGAACCCTGGGACATATGGTGGAAGAAAAGCTATACAGAGAAAATCTCACACAGAAGCATACACATACACATTCACAAAAAGAGAACAGGGGGAGAAAATCGAAAATCTTGCTCTCAAAGTCCACCTCCTCAATTTGGGATAATTCGTTGTAAAAAGAGGAAAAGGGGAAAAAGTCTGAAATCTTGTCCTCGAAGTCCACCTCCTCAATTTGGGATGATTCGCTGTCCATTCATGCATTCCACAGACGCAGGGCACATCAAGCGGACCATGGAGCTTTAATCCGCTGCCTCCGAGGCTGCACAGAGAGATTTCCCTGTCTCTCTTCTCTGCTCTCACGGCTCCCGGGTCTCAGCCTTGGACCGGGCCCCGCCTCTGCGCGTAGGTCGCCGGAGGGCGTCCGTTCTTCGCTCAGACAGGATGGGTTTAAAGGAGCCGCTGATTCGGGGGCTCTGGCTCACTCAGGCCGAGGGGAGGGAGGGGCACGCAGTGCGGGGCGGGCCTGCGGCGGCAGAGGCCGGCATGACGTTGCACCAGCCCGAGGCGCTCCGTGCGCTTTCCCGGGGAAGCCATCTTTGGGTCCTGAGACCCCGGCAGTGGCGGGCTGCACAGGCTCCCTGGAAGTGGGGGGTGGACAGTGACCTGAGCTCGCACACAGGCCTTGTGGCGGCGGCGGCAGCAGCAGCAGCCCCAGCATCCCACGCCCGTCTCCGGGGTCCGCGCCTTTATCCTCGGCTCGCGCCCGTCTCTGGAGCTTCTTTAATCAGCGCTCTTAATGCCCTCTCATCGCGCACCAGGAAACAAAAGGGAAAGAAAAGTCTCTTGCCTCTTCGCCAGCTCTAGATTTTTTCCCCGGACTCCCTCCGGGCTAGCCGTGGTGCACTAACACCTTCAGGCTCTCTTCCTGCCGCCAGCCCCAGTCCTCTCCCTGCGCTCCGACTGAAACCCGATACCTGAGCCTCAGCTCCCAGCCCCGCCCGCCCCAGCGGCCAAGCAGACAAGCCTCTCGGGCTGGTGTGTGCCTGAGGGCACCGGTCCTCTGTGCCGGAATCTCTCCGCTTTGCCCTCCACACCCCTGTTGCTGTGCTCTCCTCCGCTACTCCGAAGCTTTCCCCCTCCGCCACCTGCAGTCTCCGCCCGCGAAGGGGCTTGTAGTGTGTGGAAACCTTTCCTCCTTCACGGCTCCCTCCCACTGGTGCAGGTCCCGTCCCTATCTTTTTGTCTCTGTTTATTCTTTTTTCTTTTGCCCTACCCAGGTATGTGGGGAGTTTCTTGCCTTTTGGGAGGTCTGAGGTCTTCTGTCAGCGTTCAGTAGGTGTTCTGTAGGAGTTGTTCCACGTGTAGATGAATTTCTAATGTATATGTGGGGAGGAAGATGATCTCCGCGTCTTACTCTTCCGCCATCTTCCTCCGTCTCTCCATGATGATTTCACAGGGGAAGTCTGCTAACACCATTTAACAAACATTTGCTGAAGCATGCCTTGTACCAGTCTTGTGCTGGGTGCTGCTGAGGGCGCGAAGACATACGGCCCCTAGTCTCAGGGAGTTCACTCTCCGTTGCCGCCTCGCCGCCTCGCCGCCTCGGAGTTACTGTGGGCGAGTTCGGACTGTGGAGCTGCGAGTGACTGCCTTTCCTTAAGGGGAGCACTAATGCAGGTGGATTTCTCAGCCTGATGCCCAGCAGTGCCTTCTCCCCTCCCCCTCCTTCTGGGCCTCAGCTGTCGCAGGACAGGGAGAGGGGGCTGAGCCTCGACCCCTGCAGTCTTCGGGGTTCCTTCCAGTTTGCGGAAGTCCCCACACCCACCTTCGTTTCTGTATGACAGTCCACCGCCCGAGGTTCCGTTTGCCACTTGGTCGAACGCCAATGGCACGGAGCGCTCAGGATGGCACGACAGCCTTGCCCGCACCGCGGACCGTGGACCGGCGATTCCAGCCTCAGCCTCAGCCTCAGCAGGGCGGCGGGCTTTCGTGGCCCCCAGCCCGGGGTCGCCGAGGCCAGGGACTCGGTAGGGAGGGAACACGACGCTTTCCAGCAGGTGGCAACCGAAAGGGACGCTGGTCTGGTATCTGGAGAGAAACAAGGCGTGTGCACAGGTTTTGCTTTACTTCGGAGACGTGAGCCTATTCGCGTGCAGTTGACAAGGTGATGACCCAGGGAGAGAGCGGAGCCCTCAGACGAGGGCTCCCATGAGGCACACAAGGACGCCGCGGCCTCCGAATCGGTGGGCAGGTGTCATTACTCTTGAGGCCATTCTTATATTGTAATACTAAGATTATATCATTAACATGTGGAAAGATGTTTGTCTTTTTTTAATGTTTATATACGTTGGGGCAGAAGGGAATACATAGATCATTTAAGTGAGCAGGATTAAATTATTTAGGTACAAGCTATAAATGAAGATTTCTAGACACAATCCTATTTTAAGCCATTTTAAATCAGAACTGACACTTTCAAAATCCATTCTGATATTGCTGTATAGATTCAGAAAAACATTTAAAATCTGAAAGCTACATCAAAATCCTATAAGCTGGCCCATAGAGCAGCTTGGGATTTCTGCTGGAATAAGGTGAGGTATAAATAAAAGGTCCAGAGATAGCACCTGACTATGCAATCAGAAGCTGTTAATAAATCACTTGATATTGAGAAAAGTAGAATTTTTCATAATTAAGTTCCCATTAAAGTGAAGGGAACAGGATGCTGTGCCCCATAGTTATAGGACACTCTGAAAATATTGTTACTTGGCTGTGAGGTAGGGCTGGAATCCAGCATTTTCTATTCTGAGGCTCTGTTTTGGATTTCTCCCTTCCACTATGCAAATAACACAAGATTTAAAAGGTATTCATAAAAAACATTTTCTGATGTCTGATTTAAGATAGCTTTGACAAAAGCAATAAAAAGACCACATATCTTGCTACAAAACAGATTTTGTTTTAAACAGATTTTACATATAACTTTTGTATAAAATCATTTGACAGCCTTTGATAGAGGCAGACCAGACTGCTGGATATAAGTGTAGTAAAGAAAGCATCCTGAAATGTGGGTTATTTGTTTACTAAATTTCAAATGCTTAACCTCCTTACCATCCACTCAATAGGGTGGCAGGAGTAGAAATCAACATACATAGAAATACTATTTGTGTTCATTCTCCTACTGTATATTCCACCCTACTTATTGCAGAACTATCTTTTATCTACTTTCCGGAGCACAAACTCCCTCGAAAAGAAAGCAACTTTTGAACCGAGGTAATCTATCCATATTTTCTCTTTGTTTTCTTGCCCTCTGTCTGCCATTCCTTTTTTTCCTTTTTGCTAACTTCTATTGAACTCCTGACCTTGGGTAAAGATGCAGCTTTGCATGAATATTTGAAAGCGACTTTTGGTGATTTAGCTGCTAAATACGTATGATAGAAGTCCAGCTAAACTTGGAGGCTCTGGGGGGTTTTTAACTCACCGGTGCCAGAAAGCAGACCAGTCTGGGGAAATCCAGCTAATGTCTCCCAGCTGTGCAGGGAAAGTGTGAACAGCTCTGTCACAAGCTCTGCCTTTCTCTTCTTTTCCAGACAGTACCTTCTACTCAAACCATCACTTCTCATTTGCCATTTGGACATCGGTGATGGAGCTTGCTGCTTTATTGCCCACGGAGAAGCCAAGTGAGGAGTGTGGGGCTGATCTGGAAGTTTCCCTGGTACAAAAGAAGTTTCAGGCTCAGGCCTGGTCCTGGAGCAGACACACAGAAGGCTGACAGATTTGGCCTAAAGGTGGCTGGTGGACCAATAGGTAATACAAGGAGAAATGGCCTTTTCTGGAGTCATTTTTTCCAGATGAGAACGTGACATGCCATCACTCGGCCCTGGGAGCAAGCTAGCATTTCTTGGCCAGTTTCCAAAGCAGGTTTGTCAGAAGGCTGGGGCTGTTGTACAATGAGGAAAGAAGTGACAGAAACACAGGCAGCAAAAGCCTCAGAAACAAATGGTAAATTTTAGCTGTGAGGCAAATATTCTCAACCTTAATATTTTATCAGAAAGCAGGCTGATAACTCAGCACAATCTGCAGCAAACACTCGCCCCCCCCCGCCCCCCCCACCGCCGAGCAGCCGTTCCCTCCACCGCTTAAAATTACTTAAGAAGATCTTGTCCACCTTTCCTACTTTAAAGACAGGGAAGGGCCTCCCTGGTGGCGCAAGTGGTTGAGAGTCCGCCTGCCGATGCAGGGGATACGGGTTCGTGCCCCGGTCTGGGAGGATCCCATATGCCGCGGAGCGGCTGGGCCCGTGAGCCATGGCCGCTGAGCCTGCGCGTCCGGAGCCTGCGCGTCCGGAGCCTGTGCTCCGCAACGGGGGAGGCCACAACAGTGAGAGGCCCGCATACCGCAAAAAAAAAAAAAAAAAAAAAAAAAAAAAAAAAAAAAAAAAAAAAAAAAAAAAAAAAAAAAAAGACAGGGAAACTGAGACTCTGATGATTCCTGTGAGCCTCAGCTCCTTTGTTAGTATAATGAGGCATTGTGCTGCATGTTTTTACAAGCTTTATAAGGACTATGATTTAAAATTTTCAGTTTGTTTTCGTGTCACACTTCCTTTAAATGCCGAATCACAGTAGTTTGAGTCTCACTCTGTTTGATCTCAGGAAATCCAGATGCTGACTCTATTTCTTTCCCCCAGGAACACCCGAGAAGTGCTCAGACCTTCCTAGATCTTCCCTGGTTTTCATTTGCCATTTCAGCCCCCGACTTACAGACCAAGGACTATTCGTTGCTCTGCTCTTCTTGCCAATTTTGAGCCAGCTTCTTGCAGGCATCTGTGCTCCCTGGGACCACGGTATTTTTAACAAAGTCAGCATTATAACTTTTAATGAGAATTTTCTAAGGTCTTGAAGATAGTGCAGTGCAAACCCAGTGCAGAATGTCTACGTGATTCTCTCAGTCCTGTGAGTCCCCAAGTCCAGGTGTCTCCCCTGGTGCCTCTTTGTTTAGCAGATTAGCATCTTCGCTTGGCTTTCAGGTGGTCATAGTCATGTGACTATGCAAAAGGGACCAGTTTAGTTGTCTCAAAGTGAGAACCTGAAACACATTTACCATACCTAATACATTAGGGGTTTTTTCGTGTTTTTTTTTTTTTTTTTTTTTTTTTTTTGCGGTACACGGGCCTCTCACTGTTGTGGCCTCTCCCTTTGCGGAGCATAGGCTCCGGACGCACAGGCTCAGAGGCCATGGCTCACGGGCCCAGCCGCTCCGCGGCATGTGGGATCTTCCCAGACTGGGGCACGAACCCGTGTCCCCTGCATCGGCAGGCGGACTCTCAACCACTGCGCCACCAGGAAAGCCCCTAATATGTTAGTTTTATATGTTTCCCACAGCTGCTGTAACAAATTACTACAAACGTCGTGGTGCAGAACAACAGGAATTTATTCCCTCACGTTCTGGAGGCCAGAAGTCCAAAATCAGTATCACTGGGCATAAATCAAGGTGTCAACATGGCAGTGTTCCCTCTGGAGGCTCAAGGGGAGAATTGCTTCTGGCGGCTGCCTGCATCCTTGGCTTGTGGCCTCATCCCTCCACTCTCTGCCTCCAAGGTCACATTGCCACCTCCTCTTCTGTGTGTGTCAAATCTCCCTCAGCCTCTAAGATTTCCACACCAATTCCAACATGTGTGTTTTTATTCCACACCACCAAGTACCTCTCTAATACCAAGGTGTCCTACAATTCAACTCACCTCTAACACAATCTACCTGGAGGGAGTGTCAGATCCCAAAAGTCAAGGGCTCAGTCCTGCAGGACGGCCATCCTCACCCTTCCCCCAACATCAGACACTAACTGCAAGTCCAGGTGCTTCTGACTGGCCCCGTCCTTAGGTCTGATTAATTTTTTAGAGCAGCTCAGAAAACTCAGAGAAACATTTTACTTACTAGGTCACCCGTTTATTGTGAAAAGATAGAACTCAGGAACAGCCAGATGGAAGAGACACACAGGAAAAGTCTGTGGGAAGGAGCTCGGAGCTTCCCTGCCCTCTGCGAGTGCACCACCCTCCCCAGACCCCCACATGTTCACCAACAGGGAAGCTCTCTTGGTTTTTTTATGGAGGCCTCAATATACAGGTACAACTGATTAAATTATTGGCCACAGGTAATGATTCACCTGTGATTAAATCACCTCCAGCTCCTCTCCCCTCCCCAGAGGTCAGGGGGTAGGACTGAAATCTCCAAACCTCTCATCACTGCGTTGGCTCCACCAGCAACCATCTCCCATCCTTAGGTGGGAGGGCTTTCCAAAAGTCACTCGTTAACATAGCAAAAGACACCTTTAAAGCTCTCATCACAGGAAATTCCAAGAATTTTATTTAGGAGTTCTGTGCCAGGGAGGGGACTAAAGTGAAATATATATTTCCTTTAATAAATTACAATATCACAACCTCTCTATCTTACATGAACACCTGTTGTGTCATTTAGGATCTACCACAAGATCCTCAGCTTAATCACGTCTGCAAAGGCCTTTACCAGTATGGTAACATTCACAGGTTCTAGGTAGTAGGACCTTATATTTTGGGGGCCATTATTCAGCCTACTACAGTAGTCTTTGCTGTTATTCATCAAATAATTCCAATCTGTAATCTTCTGGACAACGGCCTGACTTCCTTTGATTGGGCAGGGGATGTCACCAATGAGTGAAAGTAACTTGTGTCACTTCTAGGCTAGAGCATTAAATTGCTAGTTCAAGGCCTCCAGAGCTCCATTCCCTCTGCTGTGAGCCCGGCCATTTTTGGAATGATGGGTGTACCGTCTATCAAGGATCCAGAGGAAGGAGGTAAGAAGCAGAGTCCCCGGCTGAACTGTGATGACATAAAGGATGAGCAAGGAATACGCCTCTGCTGTTAAAAGTCACCAGATTCAGGTTTTTTTGGTTTTGATTTTGATTTTCAGCAGCATAACTTTTTAAAATTGAAGTATAGTTGAGTTACAATAGTTAGTTTCAGGTGTACAGCAAGTGGTTCAGATATATATATATATATATATATATATATATATATATATATATATATATATATATATATATTTCAGATTATTTTCCATATAGGTTATTACAAGATATTGAATACAGTTCCTGTGCTCTACAGTAAATCCTTGTTGCTTATCTATTGCATGTATACTAGTGTGTATCTGTGAATCCCAAATTCCTAATTTATCCTCCACCCCTCCCTTTCCTCTTTGGTAACTGTAAGTCTGTTCTGTATGTCTGTGAGTCTGTTTCTGTTTTTTGTTTTTTTTTTTTTTTTTTTGCGGTACGAGGGTCTCTCACTGTTGTGGCCTCTCCCGTTGCAGAGCACAGGCTCCGGACGTGCAGGCTCAGCGGCCACGGAGCATGTGGGATCTTCCTGGACCGGGGCACAAACCCGCGTCCCCTGCATTGGCAGGTGGACTCTCAACCACTGCACCACCAGGGAAGCCCTCTGTTTCTGTTTTGAATGTAGATTCTTTTTTTTTTTTTTTTTAGATTCCACAAAAAGTGATATATAATATTTGTCTTTCTGTGTCTGACTTACTTCACTAAGTATAATACTCTTAGGTACATTCATGTTGCTGCAAATAGCAGTATTTCATTCTTTTTTTTATGGCTGAATAGTATACCATTGTATATATGTACCACATCTTCTTAAGCCAATCATCTGTTGATGGGCTTTTAGGTTGTTTCCATGTCTTGGCTATTGTAAATAGTGCTGCTATAAACATTGGGGTGCATGTATCTTTTCAAATTAGAGTTTTTCATATTTTCCAGATGTACACCCAGGAGTGGGATTGAAATGGAGCAGGATCCTATGGTCTTCCCCACCCCCCATGTCCTCCACCTGCCTTTTGTCTGTGGAAAAACTTTAGCCAGAGAATAAGTTTAATCAGAGAAGTGAGAAATGCAGAAACAAAGAAAAACAGTCCAACAAGACTAAATAATAATAGTTTAGTCATTAAGCAAAGTGAAGGACTTTAGTTCCTTTTCAAGGGCTATAGATAATTTTCTGAGCCATATCCTGTGAGCTGTCTTACAGAGACTAAAACCAGGTGGAAGAAGTTAACTACATCATGACCATGACATAAGCTGCCACAATTCCAAGAGCTGGCCTCAAAGAAACCGGAACAAACCAACCCTGGAATTAAAGACTAACTGTACTTAAAACAATCAAGGTGATGGTGGTCAGACCATTGGTGGATGACCAATTTCAAGATGAGCGTCAGAGCTGACTGTGCTGTTTCTTCATGTAGCCCCCTCCCTCCGCCTATAAAAGCTCTTGCACACTGATTGTCAGTGGGGGGAGTCGGCCTTTGGACAGGAGTCTGCCCCGCTACCCCCATTTGCCGACCTCCAAAATAAAGCAAACTTTCCTTTCCACCAACCTTGCCTCTTTACTGACTTTTAAGTGGGAGCAGCTGGACCCACTTTCACTATAAAGCAAACTTTCCTTTCCACCAACCTTGCCTCTTTACTGGCTTTTAAGTGGGAGCAGCTGGACCCACTTTAACAGATTTTGGCGCCCAACGTGAGGCTGGGATCTCGCGATATCTGGCTCCCAGGTTTTCCCAAGCAGAGCGGCCGCCATGATGATGTGTTAGAAAGGCTGTGAGCAGTCCTCTGTTCTTGGCTCACTGGCCGTGCCCTGAGAGGGGTTTGGTGGCGACATTCCTAGCAGCTGCTGAAACCATTTGTTTCAGGGTTCCTCCCTGTTTCTCCCCTGCTCGACACTGGCTGCCAACGTACGCTTTTCCTTGGTGGAACGGAAAGATGCCTCTGGACCAGCTGACGAGCTTCAAGGGTGAGTAAGTACACCGGTGTGTGTCCGGAAAACTTCTCTTTTGAGCATGAGGTGCTATTTGGGCATTTTGCCAATTGCTCTGATGTGTTTCTGACGTTGAGGACCCTTTGCGAGCACTAAGCGTCATTTGGGTGTATTCCTAATTGGTGCTGACTTGTGTCTGACGTCAAGGCCCATTTGTGTTGGGAAGTGTTTGTCTGGGACTCCGTATCAGTCATCCTCTGGAGGGTTTGTGACAGTTCTGTCTTCGGGTGTGTGAGTGTGTATTGCATTTGTGTGATTGGTATTCTTGTTGCCTTTTGTAAAATGGGAAATTCAGGTTCAATTCATTAAGAAAAATTTTAGCTATAAAACTATGACTAAAGAAAAAGATGATTTTTTTTTTTTTTTTTAACCAATGTATGGCAACAGTACTCTTTAGACTCTGGAGAAAATTGGTTAAGATGAAACTCTTTTGAAACTCCAAAACTGGTTCTTTTTGCATATGCAGTTAGAGAAATCTTGCTTGATAAAATACTGTTTTCAGAATTCTGACCCTGAGAGAACAAATATATGCCTAGGATAAAGCTTGAAGTTAACTTTTATCGTGTCTTTAAAATACAAACACAGCCCACTTTGCCTGAGACTTCAGCCTTGGGTAAATTAGTAAAACTTCAAGCCAAGAAAAAAGAGAGAGAGGAAAGAGGGCTTAGGTTTATTAAACTAACATCTTGTACCATTAAAGAGAAATTGTGCTATGAAAAAAATGTATGTTTTTAAAGGTGATGAAATATGTTCTTAAGTTTGCCAATCAAAAAATGCTGATATAACAGTTAAATTACTTGTATCTTGGTTTTGTTAAGGTTTTCAAGGTTAAAAACTGTAATATGTAAAAATGGTAAGGGAAGCATTTCAGTATGTAAAGCAAGTACGATATGTGTTGTCAGCAAGAGAAAGTATAAAGGTGAGATATTTTTGTTGGGAAAACAAGGAGAATAATTTTGTCCTGGGGCTGGTTGCTTCTGTATGGGAAAACAAGGAACAAATTAATCTGGATCCAGAAAGTGCTAAAAGGTTTGTGAAAAAGGAACTTTGAGAAAAGAATTTTGTACATTGTCAGGATTAAAATTAGATTGAGTTTAATTAGGTAAATGAATTTTGTTATTAACAGTAAACTGATGCAAGACTGAATTTGGTTTTCTCTCTGTTAAGAGAACAAAGTTCTCCTGGAATATTGAGCTGATTTTGATAACAGATTGTAAGTTTCTTTCTCTAGCTAACTTTGAGTTATCCAGAGCACCCCTGAGACATCTCAGAGAGAAATATTAGTAAAAAAAATAAATGTTTAAATCTAATGGAAAGCTATTATTTTACTTCTAACCATACTTTTGGCTCCAGTGTTCCTTATGAAAAAGAATTGTCTAATGAAGTTGTCACAGAGTATAACTACTTATGAGGTGTATCACTGCTGGCTTGAAGTACATGTCAGAGCTGACTGTGCTGTTTCTGCATGTAGCCCCCTCCCTCCGTCTATAAAAGCTCTTACCCACTGATTGTCAGTCGAGGGAGTTGGCCTTTGGACAGGAGTATGCCCTCGCCTCCCCCAGTTGCTGACCTCTGAAATAAAGCAAACTTTCCTTTCCACTAACCTTGCCTCTTTATTGGCTTTTGAGCGGTGAGGAGCCGGACCCACTCTCGGTAACACAAGCATGTAGTTATTTCTTGGATGTCCTGTCCTAGGTTGCATTACACTCACTCAGTTATGTTACTTGTCAGCTATAATGATGAAAGCTAAAATGATGAAAAAATAACTTTGTTTTTCATATTAACACCAAATATATTTAGCACAATTTTTAGATTCACCGACTTTTCCAGAAATGTAACTATCATGTAAATCCATGGAAGATTGTCCTTTGTTTTGTTCAGAATTTTACTAAGAGATGTTTACTATATTGAAATATCATGCTCCTAACTGCAGTGTTGGTTCTGGTATTTCAATACCAGACAGTCAGCTTCGTAGCTTTCCAACTGGTGGGGATTCTAATTTAGGTAAACGTGTGACTCTTCCATTATACTACTTTCTTTTTCTCTCTCTTTTATTTATAGGTAGGGTTTTTTGGTTGCTTTTTTTGTGGCGGGGGTTGTAGCCTATGAATATCTGGAGGCTGATATTCATCTTTATGGCACTGAGTCTGGAAGGGTTGTGGACCACATTGTTTAGGACAGTGCAGGTTCTCAGCATAGCAATGAGATCATAATTATAATGATAGTTACCATTTACTGATTGTTTTCCATGCACCAAAGCAGTGCGATAACCACTTTACAAATATCTTCTCATTTGATTCTCACAATAAATCTTTCAGATAGGCATATTTTCTTATCTCCATCTTTACAAGTAAGACAAGTTTGGCCAATACAGTTAGTAAGTGTAGTTGGCACTCCATACCCACGAATGCAGAATCCGGGAGTGCAGAATCCATGGATATGGAGAGCCAACTTCACTAAGCCATTTTATATAAGGGACTTGAGCAGCCGCAGATTTTGGTTTTCACAGGGGTCCTGGAACCACTCCCCTGCAGATACAGAGGGAGGACTGTAATAGAGCATCATTTGAATCCAAATCTGCTTGACCTCAGAGCTAGGGTGTTTACCTGCTCAGTTAAACTACCAGTCTAGAAAAGATTGCTGCACCAGCTGAGGGAACAACCAAAAGCAGGCAGGTTGTAATTCTATGTCTGAACCATCATTGCTTCCAGTACAGCAATACCAGTCTCCTAATTTCAGAACAGGAGGCAAGGCTCAAACGTATCAGGAAAGACAGAAAGAAGAGCTATATAGAGTTAACAAACTTCAAATATATCTGCTACTTCTTCCATTTGAAAAGTGAAAATGCCACAGTAGTCTCCAAGGTCAGAATCTCCTCTTTTCAGTTTTTCTTCATGAACAACTTCATATGTTCATGCAAAACCTTTGACCTCTAAGAAGCCAACAGCATTGATAATTATATCTCAAAAACAACCCTTTATGTGGTACCCACTCTATAATGGATTCAGAGACATGAATAAAACATCTTAATTTTCAAGTATTTCTTTTTAAATTAATATTTGAAAGAAAAATATCTTGTAAAGAAAGGAGATTTCTGTAAGGCGTGTAGCTCTTGCATAGAGGGATAGAGTTTTCATGGCCTGTCTTGTTAAAACTGTTCTAGTACCCATCTGATGCACACTTATTTATGGATTTTAGATTAAAAGCTCTTTTTTTGTCAGTTTTCTTCACAAGCACTTATCTCGACATCCTCATTAGGTGATTTTTCTCTTTTCTTTTTTGTTGAGGCCTAGCCATGCCCTTGGTACTCTCTTTTGTTCCTTGCTGCAAAAGGAATGGTTTTAAAGCCTCCCTTTCCACCAGTCCCACCTTTTTTTTTCTTTGTAATTAGCCTTATTTGAGGACCAGAGAAGCAAAAGATTGGAAAGAAATACAAAAACTGTTGAACAAAAGACGATGTTCTTTACCCCAACCATACGCTGTATAGCTTGTGTGCAACCTGGGTCAGATGACTCTCATATATGCCTTTAAAATGAAAAGAGAATGAAAAAAGAAAGAAAAAGAAAAAGCACTGACTTTCACAGCAGCTGCATTGGTATAAACAGGCTGGGAGTAAATGTCACAGCAAAGGAGAATAATACATCTTGCCTTCATTGCAAAAGTAACTCACTTTAAAACCAAAGAACATGATGAAACTTCATACCTGGTCACAATGCTTTTAGATAGTCGTTGGAAATACCTTAATATTAATTTTCTTTAATTGGAAGGAGAGAAACACTTTTCTTTTTTAAAACTCTAAGCATTTTTTCTCATTTGAGCCACACGAAAATGGAATTGTTCAGCTATTTCCTTTAAAATCGGTTCATTAAAACAGCTTCGATGCAGTGGTGATTAATGAAATGTTTTTTTCTGCCTCCTCTTATTTCATTAGTTAGGAGGACCAATGGATTTATGCTTTCCTTGTCTCTAGAAATAAAACTCTAGCTTTCAAAATATTAAAATTCATAAATACCGACTGGCTGTTGGGCCTGGAGTAATGTTATTTCTTAAAAAAAAAAAGTTTTTGTACCAATACATTTCATGAGAATGACCATCAAAGGCAGTTTTAATGGGCAAATGTTACAAAGTATGAAGACTCAGGTTTCCAAAGATAGAGCTGCCAAAAACCAACTTGTCTTTCTCCCCACTCTACCCCCTGAAATAAACATTTTAAGTTTATCAGAATATAGGCTTTGTTTGTTGTTTGTTGTTGTTTGTTGTTTTGATTGGGCAAGTATCAATGACCCAACAGGAAATGCCGAGAACACTCCACCTGGCAATTTAAGGAGAGTTCAGCAAACAGACTACAGTTGACCCTCCAACACAGGGGTTGGGGTGCTGACCCACCACATGGTCAAAATCGGAGTATAACTCACTCTTTGTGGTTCCTCGGTATCTGCAGTTCCAAATCCTCGGAGTCAACCCACCGCAGACCCCTAACACTGTAGTATTTACTATTGAAAACAATCTGTGTATAAGTGGGCCCATGCAATTCAAACTATGTTATGTGTTATTCAAGGGTTAACTGTGTTTGTAAAGGTGTGAAAGGGGTTTAGGAAAACCATCAACATGCAGTGTTGGTAGCCCCTGTCATCCACAGGCCTGAAGTGGCAAAAGGAAGGAACCATTATCAAAATCTATGAAACAAACTCTGGTTTCTTGCAGCCAACCCGCAATGACCGGCAACGCAGAAGTTAGAGGAACACACACCCCACCCTGCTCACTTCCTGCCCTTGATTTCTTGTTAGCTAAGCCAGCTGGGAACCAAAGGGCAAAGGAAGCTGTTGATGCCATCCTGGCACAAGGGGACAAGGAAGCAGGAGGGGCACAGGGAATCAATCTGAAGTTTTAGAGACCCAGATAAATACCTCTTTCTCTCCCCACTTTTTGCTACAAGATACAGGCATCTCTTTTCCTTAAGCTTTCTTTTCCCTTTACATAAAATCAGTTTCATGGAACTCTTTTAAGGAAACAATTCTGAACAGCAAAACTTGGTCCTCTTAATTCTGTTAACAGACCTCAAAGAGCTCAAAATACCTGAGGAAAGGTTACTGCCCCCTCTTCACCTGCTACTGGGTGGAGAGTAATTAAAGGATGTGGTCATTTCACTCAGCAAATATTTGAGTACTGAGCAAGTGCACACCAAGGCACCATCTAAGAACCATGGAGGACCCAAGGGTAAGTCAGATGAGGACCTGGTCACCAGCATGTCTCTGGATTCCCAGCATCCATTTCTGTTTTCTTCTCCTGCACGTACTCAGGCACAAGACAGTGCTCACAACCCAGGCCGGTCAATCAACACATTCCTGTCTTCTACCTGGTGTGACAGGCTCAGGACAGATCAATTACCTAAGATAGACCAATAAGAGTCTTGTTTGGGGGCTTCCCTGGTGGCTCAGTGGTTAAGAATCCACCTGGCAATGAAGGGGACTTGGGTTTGAGCCCTGATCCGGGAAGATCCCACATGCCGTGGAGCAACTAAGCCCATGTGCCACAATTACTGAGCCTGCATTCTAGAGCCCGTGAGCCACAACTACTGAGCCCACGTGCCACAACTACTGAAGCCCATGTGCCTAGATCCCATGCTCCGTCCACAACAAGAGAAGCCACCGCAAGGAGAAACATGCACACTGCAACCAAGAGTAGCCCCCACTCGCCACAACTAGAGAAAGCCCCCATGCAGCAATGAAGACCCAACGCAGCCAAAAATAAATAATTAATTAAAAAGAAGAAAAGAGTCTTGTTTGGAACTGTTTTGCCAGATTTATGAGCATGAGTCTTGTTTGGAACTGTTTTGCCAGAATTATGAGCAAGAGTCTTGTTTGGAACTGGTTTGCCAGATTTATGAGCAAAGAGGTGCTCTTTCAAAAGGAATTGTTCAGTGAAATGATGTTAAAAAAAGCCTGTGAGAAGGATGAGGCCAAGTTGAGAAAAGCAAAGTTCAGGAGAGAGCGAGATGGAGGCTCTGGACCAGCCACACCTGAAGCCTGTTGGACTCAGTGTCCTTAGTTTAATACATTATCTTGTTTTGCTTAAGCTGTGGTTTTATCTCTTACAACAGGATGAATCTTGACTCATATATTATCCTCAAGAAGTTTGTGTGTAGCAGGGAAGATTGGTGTGTAAACAAAACACAAAATATAAAGTTAGAAATAGCATTTTTAAAAGATAGATACAAAGACTTCAGGGAGCCTAGGCTTACTTACAGAAGTAAGTAAAGGAAATTAAGATGCCATTTGAACTGGGCCCTGAATCACAGATAAAATGTGACTGTTGATTTTTAGGGGTGAGCACACAGAGAGACAGAGACAGACAGAGAGATATAAAAGGATATACTCCAGTATACTTCAAAATGTTATCCATGGTAATTTCTGGGAATTAGGATTGTAATGGAAGAGGATTTTTTTCTAATTGTTGTTTTGTTTAGGCTATAATTTTTATTCTGTTATATTCTTTAAATTTGTTACAACTAGTATGGGTTACTTCCATAGTTTTCTTAAAAAGAAAAAGTATTCAGAAACCTCCCTTAGTTCAGACCTCCTTTTGCACAGACGTATAAGCAGTTGCAATAAACCACGAGTTGATGATGATCTGCCAAAACAGTGTGTGGAGGAAGGGTGACAGGTAAGCAAAAATAGAACAGGGACGTGAATTATAGCAGGACAATTTATTGTAATGACTTTTTAAACAGCTTTAAAATGTGAAGAGATACTTTCATCATTTCTTCCTCCACCGAATGTAATTTGTCCTAGGCCAAATACAAGTGTGATGTTGGTAGTAATTAAAATTTAATTTGTTTTGCTACAAAAAAGATCTATCAGATGGATGTTTCTCTGCTTTTCTTGACTGGGTAGAAACTAGAATGTAATGATGATGATGAAGAGGAGGAGTCGGATGATATAAGCCATAGTACAGGGGAAGCACATCACATATACAGCAACCCTATAAATTGTTTACTCCTATAATCTGCACTTTGCAATCGAGGAAACTGACACTTACCCTGGGCCACATAACAAGCATGTGGGGACTGAGATCTGACCTCATGAAGTCCTGGTCCAGGGCTCCTATTATACGGCATCTCCACAGGAATGATGATGGATGGTCTCTGTGCATATACAAACATCCTTAAAGAATTAGGAGACCTATCCTTAATACAAATAAGAAAGAGTGATGACAAAGTTTTCACTATTTCACACGCATCCCCCACTATCATTTGGTGTACAACTAGCTGAGGTTAAGGGTACATTTATGCCCATAATCTTGATTTCAGCATCATACTAATTCAGAGGTAGTTGGGGCATCTAACTTGCTTCTGGAACCACATATCTGCTGTCCTGTGCCAAGCAGAATGTGATCTACCAATATTCTAATGCTGAAATTAGACAGCTCAAACAACAGCTGATTGCACACCATGAGATCTACTAAAATCTGACAGCAGGTGTACTCACCAATTTTGACCATAATGATGGCAATAGGAGACTTTCTGTTAAAGGGACAAGAGAGCAGATATCTGGCACCTGGCAATGGAAAAAAGCAAGGCAGTTTTAAACAAGTACCACATGTGGTGACTCATTAGATGTTGAGAGCTAATAAGAGGCTGAAGATTTTTAGCTTAGCACTGATGCTGTGGGCAGCAGGATCTCCTAACATCTAGAAATTGAGGATGAATCAGGAGGTGGTGATAAATCCGATGCTGATGCCTGGAGTGTGGAACTGTTATATTTTTAGGATAAAGGCAAAGATGTAAAAGTCTAAGAGAGTGCCAGAGTGAAGCAGATATGTTGAGAGATCTGCATGTTTTTGTATTCATTCATTCACTAAGCAAGTACAATGCCATGGACAACACCCCAGATTTCAGAATACAGAAAATGACCCCTTCTGGGTGGAGCTGATAATCTAACAGAGAAGAAACAGTTAACCAGATAAAGATTATAAAGTGCAATGGCTGTTGGGATAATAGAAATGTAGGATACCATGAGGGCATGGTCTAGAGAAGAAGAAATTCCAGCGGAGGTGCAGGCCCAGGACAAGAAGAAGAAATAATGAAAGAGGGAGGAAAGTCCCACCAGGCGGGACTGTAAGAAGGCCAGAGCTGGCAGGAGCTGGGTGGTTAGCGAGGATGGAGAGGTGGACAGGCCCAGATCCTTATGCTCTATACAAAAGCATCTCTACTCTTACAGACAGGAAAGATATCTTAATAGCTGCCATTCTTTTAAAGGCAGCCAGATAACCAACATGTGTATTTTGAGAAACTGCTACATGCTGTGCAGTGAACAAGATGAAGTCCCCGCCCTTGAGAAGCTTGTCTATTGGTGGAGGGATTCAGACAATGAATCTGCAGAAGAATACACGTGCCGAGTGCCTGGAAGTAGATGAAAGAGGCTGCGATAGGAGAGGATGAGTGGGGGGCAGGGACATGGAACCTTGGTCGCGCACGGTGACCACTCTTGTGGAGGAAATATTTGAACTGAGATCTCAACAGTGAGATAGGAGGAGGCCTGTGAGTGTCTGGGGAAAGCATTCCAAGCAGAAGGACAGCCAACTTCTTGAGACAGAAACAAGCAGTCTTGTGTTCACCACCCAGAAATTGGGCCCATGCAGCCAAGAGGGGGCATGAAGGGAGGTTTAAGGGCCACGAAGTGGGAGAGGGGAGGACAGATCAGGTAGAAACTTGAGGGAAAATGACCAGACGTTCAGGTTGGCCCCAAGTAACCCCAGTTACCACTCTTTAGCCCAATTTAATTATTAATAACGCCCTCCCTCCTTCTCTAAGGCTCATGGAATAGGGCAAGGAGACTAGATTTTGCAGTTCAGGTGAAAGCCATTGGGGACTTTTAAGCAAGGGAGCCACATGATCCTTGGATTCATGCCTTAGAAAAGTTGCTCTGGCTGCAATTGGCAGACGTTCTGTAAGGGGAAGGACTTCCATTCATCCTGTTTAAGGCCCTGATACCCAAAGAATTTCTTGGGTTTCTCACAGTACTGCAGAATCTTGGAATTTGGAAAGAATCTAGAGCTTACTTTGTTTATAGTCCTACACCATGTAAGAATGCCTCCTACCATAATTGGTGCTTACAACTGGCTTTAATGAAACTCAAATAAAAGACTACCATCAAATAAAGAGGCAGGAGACTTAGAATAAAAACAGAGTCTTTGGAGCAAGACAGAGCCAGATATGAGTCCTGACCCTGTATGAGCTTTGTGACCTCAGGCAAATTACTTAACCTCTCTAAGCCTTTGATTTGCCACCTGCAAAACAGAAACAATAATAACCACCTGGGTGCCTTTAAAGTATTAAAAATAAGCTATGTAAAGCACTGGCTGGTGCAGAGTATTTCAATATTATAAAAATAAAATAAACAATAAAGATTCTTTATGTCATCTCAAAAAGCCAATCCTACCTGACAAAGTGATTTTTCAAATTATTGTCGACATCACTTTTTATAGTTTGCTTTGAACCTCTGCTGAAAACAATGCATTCTCTCCCCAGAGTAACGCACTTGATATGCACATGAAATTCTGCAAAAACATTAATTGAATGGCAGCTTGGAATAATGTTTGCAAAACTGTTGAAGGGCTCCTTTTAAAACAGAAACTGAGCTGAATCACAGAGTTGTAATTCCATCTACCCCACTCCCCATTCAGTATCCCAATTCTCCCAGCAAGGTGACTAAGTCTTTCCCCTCTGTCGCTCACACCCCTTCTCTAACCCTAGTCTAACTGACCTCACTAAACAGGTTATAAGTGACAATCAGACACACAAAGGAAAGGGTTATACGGCTTTACAATAGAAAATTATTGAAGAAAATTATCGAAAGTCTCCAGCAATCACTACAGCAATTTTTTCCTGTAGTGATTTTTGTCCTGAAAAATCTGGATAAGTCTGACTAATTCCTGAAATATACATTTACATGGTCTCCTTCATGCTTGCTAGGATGAGGTGACCCAAATCTTTGTGATTTACCACTGGTGCTAAGAGACCAGGACCACAAACATTCATTCACATCTAACAGAACAACCTTTCTCAGAAATCTTGAGTAGCAATTACACTAGCTCTAAAAGGAAGCCATCGTAAACATTTCACAGTTATTGTATTAGTTTTCTAGACCTGCCATAACAAAGTGCTATAAATAACAGAAGTGTATTGTCTCACAGTTCTGGAGGCTAGAAGTTCAAGATCAAGGTATGGGCAGGTTGGTTCTTTCTGAAGGTTCTGAGGGAGAATTTGCTCCCTGCCTTTCTCCTGGCTCCTTGCAGTTTGCTGGCATTTCTTGGCTTACAGATGCAGGCTTAACACCTGCATCTTTGTCTTCATGTTTACATGGCCTTCTCGCTGTGTGTGTCTGTCCCTTCACACATATATTCATTTTATAAGGACATTTATTCTGTTTATAAGGTCACTAGTCATACTGGAGTAGGAGCTCACCCATTCCAGAATGACCTCATTTTACCCTACCAAATCACACCTGCAATAACCCTATTTCCAAATAAGGGTATACTCTGAGGTACTAGGGTTAGGACACCAACATGAATTTGGGGTGAACACAATTCAATCCATCACAATACTGAAATGAATCCTCTTTATTTCACATTTATTTATGCCTTCCCCACAGAAAGATTCCATTTGAACTTTTCTAGTTTAAAAAAAATGCAAAAGGATAGCTTCCTCAACTCGATAAAGAATATCTATAAACAATCTATAGCTAATACTTAATCCATAACTATATTTCATGGTGAAAAACTGTAAGTTTTCCCACTAAGATCTGGTACAAGACAAGGATGTTTCCTCTCACCACTCCTTTTCAACATTATACTAGATGTTCTAACCAATGCAATAAGACAATAAAAGGAAATATATATATATATATATGTATATACATATATAGAGAGAAGGAAAAAATAAAACTGTTTGCAGATGATATGATTGTCAGTGTAAAAAATCCAAAAGAATCAACAAAAACCTATTGGAACTAATAAGTGATAATAGCAAGGTTGAAGGATACAAGATTAATATACAAAAGCCAATCACTTTCCTATGTAAGGAAATAAATATTTCCAGCAATAAACAAGTGGAATTTGAAATTAAAAACACAACAGCATTACACTAGCACCCCCCAAAATGAAATACTTTGGTATAAATCTAACAAAATATGTACATGAGCTATATGAGAAAAACTATAAAACTCTGTTGAACAAAATCAAAGAAAAACTAAATAAATGGAGAGATATTCCATGTTCATGGGTAAGAAGATTCAATATTGTCAAGATGTCACTTCTTTCCAACTTGATCTATACATTCAGTGCAATCCTGGTCAAAATCCCAGCACGTTTTTTTGTGGATGTTGACAAATTGGTTCTAAAGTTTATATTGAGAGGCAAAAGATCCAGAATAACCAACATAATATTGAAAGAGAGCAAAGTTGAAATATCAAACCCACCCAACTTCAAGTCTTACTTTAAAGCTACAGTGGTAAAAACAGTGTGGTATTGAGGAAAGAGTAGACAACTAGATCAATGGAACAGAATAGAGAGCCCAGAAATACACCCACATAAATATAGTCAACTGATCTTTGACAAAGGAGCACAGGCAATACAATGGCAATACAATTGATAGTCTTTCAACAAATGGTGGTGGAACAACAGGACATACAAAAAAAAAAAGTGATCTAGACACAGACCTTACACCCTTCACAAAAATTAATTCAAAACCAATTGTAGACCTAAATGTAAAGTGCAAAACTGTAAAACTCTAGAAGATAATAGAAGAGAAAACCTAGATGACCTTGGGTATGAAAATGACTTTTTAGATATAATAGCAAAGGTACAATCCAGAAAGGAAGAATTGATAAGTTAGACTTCATTAAAATTAAAAACTTTTGCTCTGTGAATGTCAAGAGAATAAGAAAACAAGCCACAGACTGGGAGAATATATTTGCAAAAGGCACATCTGATAAAGGACTGTTATCCAAAATATACAAACAACCCTTAAACCTCAACAATAAGAAACAAACAAAGTGATTTTAAAAATGGACCCATAGACCTTAAAAGACCCCTCACCAAAGAAGATATATAGATGACAAATTAGCATATGAGAAGATGCTCTATATAATATGTTGTCAGGGAAATGCTAGTTAAAACTATGAGCTACCACTATACAGCCATTAGAATAGCAAAATCCAGACCACTGACAACACCAAATGCTGGTGAAGACGTGGAGCAACAGGAACTCTCATTCACAGCTGGTGGCATGAAAAATGGAACAGCCACTTTAGAAGACACTTGGACAGTTTCTTACAAGAATAAGTATACTCTGAAAGAATTAAGCAATAATCCTTCTTGGTATTTACCCAAAGGAGCTGAAGTAAAAACCTGTAGTGGATATTTATAGTAGCTTAATTCATAATTGTTAAAAATGGGAAGCAACCAAGATGTCCTTCAGGAGGTGAATGGATAAATAAACTGTGGTTCATCCATACAATGGAACATTATTCAGGAGTAAAAAGTAATGAGCTACCAAGCCATGAAAAGGCCATAGAGGAACCATAAATGCATATTACTAAGTGAAAGAAATTTGAAAAGGATATATATTGTATGATTCCAACTGTATGGCATTGTGGAAAAGGCAAAGCTATGGAAATAGTCAAAAGATCAGTGGTTGCTAGGGGTTAGCTAGGGGTAAGGATGTGAACAGAGCAGTAAAAATACCCTGTGTACCATAATGATAGATACATCATTGTCCAAACCCATAGAATGTATAACACCAAGGGTGAGTGGTAATGTGAACTATGGACTTGGGGTGAATATGATGTGTCAGTGTAAGTCATCAATTGTGACAAATGTACCACTCGGTGTGGGGGGCTTCTTAATGGGAGAGGCTATGTATGTGTGGGGTCAGAGGTATGTAGGAAATCTCTACCTTCCCCTAAATTTTGCTGTGAACCTTAAACTGCCCTAACAATATCATCTTAATTTTTAAAAAGTGATTCTTTTAAAAAGTTCTTAGAGCTACTTGTCATTCCTGTTTAAAAAGATATTTCCTTTGAAAACGTTATGCCTTGTTAAAAAATATACAGCATTTTAAAAAAGAATTAAAAATGAAAAAGCATCTGATGCAGGCCTCCCCACAGGCCCACCCCTGCCACCACTTGTTCTCGAAGTTGACATCTGAGTCTCAGGGGTAATCAGGAACACAGAATTCATTCCAAAAATCTCTGCGGCTCAGTTGGAACAACTGTTCGTGTTTATAAGGCACATGGTTTGATGAAGATTGCATTTATTTTAGATTAGTCTGGGGGCTGGCCCTGTTGTTCTAAAAGTCTAAGGATGAAATTACAAATTTAAACAGTTGGTGTCGGTGGCACACCCTGCTGTTTGCTGGAGCAGATGCTGTCAGTGCTCCTCCCACATCCTGTAGGCACTTTTTCTCCCGGAAGCACCTACAACTCCCTGCCAGAGGGCTTTCTTTAGGCCTCATGGGGCACAGACTGGAAGTGCTGGGTGTAAGTACCCCTGGAGGAAACCCCAGGACAACCTGGTGGGGTAACTCTGAGAAATAGCCACACTGACCCCAGCCTGATGAATTTCACTGACCATTCTTGTAACTTGATCTACAGTGTGCCCTCCCTTCTTTCTCTCACTTCCCTTCTTCCCTGGTGTTTCCTGGTTTCATCTCCTAAATAAACTAGTTACACATTGTTTTAGGATCTGCTTCTGGGGTAACCAAAACTAAGATGCTTCTCTCCCAATACTTATTCCTTTCTTCCTTGTTAACATGACTTCAATTTTCTCGGAGTTCCCAGCTTCAAGTTCAAGTTCATGGGCTTCAAGGGAGGCTGTCTCTCCCCCACCCCAGGAAAGGGGTGCTGATTGGTCTAGGCCCAGCACAGGGTTCGGGTTCTTCTACGTGAGCAGGTGGCTCCGTTATGACCAGTGAAGACACTGGGAGGGCAGAGCCAACATGGAGGAGGCAGAACCATGAGACCCACAAGAGCAGAGGCAGAGCCCTAATCAGATCACACCCGGAGCTGCTCTGCCTCTGGAATTCTTGTTGTTTAAAGCAATTGAGCCAGGGTTTTTTGTTACTCCAGGCAAAAAGCATCTAATTAATACATTTTTATGTCTAGAGAAAAAACCCCCACAATCCTTAGAGTGTCAAGAGACAGTGTATGGCCACTAGAGCAGGAATCAAGAGCCAGAAGGGGACAAACAGACATCAGGACAAGCAAGGGGAAGTGGACAGGGGGTGGAATTATGTTCACTGAATAATAATGGCAAAGGAATCCAGAATGTCCAAACCAGAGAAACAGGGCACCAAGAGTGGATAATCAACTAACCAACCTTTCTTCTTTCCTTCCTTCCTCTCTCTCTCCCTCCCTCTCTCTCTCTCCCTCCCTCCCTCTCTCTCTCCCTCTCATCCTTCCTTCCTCTGTCATTCATGAGCACACACTCTATTCCAGGCACTTCTAGGAAATGAGCATTCAGTGGTGAGCAGGACTGACATGGCCATAGCCTTTGGGAAGCTTGCACCCAAGAGAATCACTAGCAAGTTGAAGCCCAGGAGTGCATTTCAGAGCAAGAAGCAGGAAGGTGGACCCATGTATGGGCCCAGATAAAACTGTGTCACCGCAGCTGGGTGCTCTTTCTGCTGCTCTCTCCCCCAATAGGTGGACATCTCGACTCTGGGCCTCAGCGGAGCCAGGAATGACTCCTGATATCAGGCAGTGTCAGTAACTAAACTAACCCCAAATAAAGAAAACTCTTCCGAAGACCTCACTGGAACCCTCTGAACTGGGCAATGTTTGGTAAAATGGCCCTCTAGAAGACAAAAGTCACTTTTATTAAAAAATACATATATATGGCAATGAGATGGAGGCTTCTATTTGGCAAATGAGATTTTTTCTCAAGTAAGAAATGACCTAAGTTGAAGGTGTCAGGTAAGCTCAGCCAAAGAGCTACCTGGAAATCTGTATTGATAAGTCCATGCTCAGTAGGGGAAAAAGTACTGTGATGTATTCCGAGGCACGGAAAGGATGTTAGCCACTCAGATACCCATTTGCTATAGCCAGGAAAACTTGGAAGAAGGGAAATCTTGATGTCTCGCTACCCCTTTGGAAGAAATTATTTTATAACTAAAAGGAGAACAGAGACAAAATATAAAATTATACTTGTTTCTCTTGGAATTCATGCCATAAAAACTGAATCTTGAAGATGGCAGGTACCCATATCTGAGTGCCAAGCTATAAATTGACCCAAACATCTCTTAAATATAACGTACAATATTACTTATACGATTTAAATGTACATTATGCTTTATTATTAACATGTTTTACTTAAAATGTTTATCATTTGTACATTTAATCTGGTAACACATTTTTTTTGCACTGACCTGCAGATGTCTGTGTCACCTACTATTGTTCTGCTTTGTATATATTCTTCTTTGTATATTATTTTCAAACATATCAAAAATATTCACACATACACATTTATGCTCTCTTTTCAAGCTAATATGGCTGATAATTATGTTATAAAAAAGTATGAGTATTGCTAAAAATGTGTGGTTTTGTGCATGTTATGGAAGCTTAAAGGCTATTTTTGATTCATTTATTTATTCATTCATTCAACAAGTATTTGTGGAATGTCTATGATGAGCTAGATGCTAGAATCTTGAGCTAGAAGCTAGATTTGTTGCTATAAGTCTCTGTAGAAACTACTTTTCTACTGTTGCCTTATAGTTAACCATGAGTTATTAATACCAAGATCCAAATAATAAATCAATATGAGATGGCAAAAAAAAAGTCAAAAAACAGAAGAACAGGACCAAGGTCAGATTCAGATACAAAGATTCATAGAATGAAATATACAAGATAAAAATAATCAAGAGAGAGTGTGAAGACCATGAGAAAATCTGTGAGACTGATACCCACAGAAGTTTACAAATAAAAGGAAAGCACCGTCTAGTCAGTGCTTGGTTGGTAGCAGCAAGTTCTCATTGACAGAGAGCTGTGTTGAAAGGCTTGAGCCCCATTCTTTGGTCCCAGTAGATCCTCTAGACCTACAAAGCACTATTTTCAACCATCTGAGTCTTCATCACTTCATCACAGAGAGCCAGTCAGTCCCTCTACAATCTCTGCTTTATATTTCTTTTCCACCAAGTTCCAGTTGCTCTCTAATTCTGAAAGCAGAAGTCCAACATTGTATCATAAGAGGCAAGATTTGGATTCATTCTGGCACATCACCTGTGGTGCACCATCTTTGGTTCATGACAGAGCAGTCACTTATGCCACCTGAACATCCTTCTCTTCTAAGATGCAGAGAACAGAACATCATGTCATCAAAGTCAATAAGTTAGAAAAAAGAGAGACTTAAGACAGCAAGGTACAAACTAAGATAAGCCACCATATGTGTGCAAACCTTCATGGGAGAGGGAGGAAGTTGGCAGGCCAATACTGAGAGCCCTGGGACCTAAAGGGAAAACTCTGATCAGTGGTGTAGATTCAGAAATTCTGCCTCATCATTTTTCTCAGAACAAATCAGGCCCTGTACACTGACTTAAATCAACTATCTAAGAGGAGACAGAAATATGTATCAGTAGGTCAATTATTTATGTGTGGTCAAAATCCCTCTAACCTTTCCCAATCTCAAGGGACTTATAAAAGCTATCAGGAATTTTCTTGAAGACCATGGACTAAAAATAACTGAGAACTATACTCAGTCTCCTATGATAAACCATAATGGAAAAGAATATTAAAACAAATATATATATATATATATATACACACACACACATATATAACTGAATCACTTTGCTGTAAGCAGAAATTAACACAACATTGTAAGTCAACCATACTTCAACTCAAAAAATGAAAAAAAATTAACCGAAGTGGAAGAGTCTTGAAAGGTTTTTAATACAGACAGGGGCAAAGCCTGGTGATCTGACTTTATTCCATGTCATCCAAGTGTTCATGCTGGGCAGATGGAGCTGTGGGGTCTGAATAAGATATTTTTTCCAGGACCTGCGGTTCTGACTCAGAACAAGCACTGGAGTGGATCAGAGCTGACCCAGAGCCAAGCTGTATGAAGTGAGGAGGGAGATAAGGATGGGAGTTACTCAAGACCCAAAGAGTCAAAAGGAAGTCTGACTTTTGTGGCTACATCCACCAAGCTGACAGCTTCTCTCCTGGCTTCCACTTTCATTCATCCAATGGGAACCACCCTCAGGACAGCAGAAAGTGGAGGAAGGATGGGATTTTGGCAACGGGCCTCAAACATTTTGGTCTTAGGACTCATTTAAACTCTTAAAAGATAAAAATTATATCTATTGGTATTAGAAATTAACACAAAAATTGTATCTATTGATTTTACCATATTAGATAGTAAAACTGAGAAACTTGTATCTGTTGACATAGGTATATGATAAAATAGATTGCTATAGAAAATGATATAGAGAAAAATTACATCTATTGGAAATTTTTACGTTAACTTATTAATGTAGTGAAAAATAACAATAATTCCATAGTAAATTAAAGTAATTAAAATGTTTTATGAAAAATATATTTTTCCAAACAAACAATAATTAGTGATAAAACTGACAGGTTTACATTTTTGCAAATCTCCTTAATATCTGGCTTAATAGAGGGCAGCTGGATTCTCATATCTGCTTCTGCAGTCTGTTGCCATATCGCATCATGTAGTCCCTGAAAAATTCTACTGTATACTTAAGAGAAAATCAGAGAAAACAACACAAATATCTCAGTATTATTATGAAAATACTTTTGAAAATAGCTATGAAAGGGCTTGGGGACACCAAGGAATCCCCACACCACACTTTGAAAGCTGCTGGTTGGACTATATATACCCCTGCCCTCTCCTTTCTAGGCTACAACTTGTCAGTGGTTGTGCCCCCTGGTCAGAGCTGCACCCGCTGTTGCGCATCCAGCCCTCTCTGTCCATTGTATTCCCAGCCCCTAGCCCTCCCCTGAGCCTGGGAGTGATAAAGTGTACCTGGTGTTGGTAGCCCTGGAGTGCTTCAGATCCTCTGTTGGCAACTCTTAATCTTGCCCATACCTTTCTTGGTAAATAGACCCTTCATTAAACTCTAATCAGGCATCTTTTTTCATGTGTGCGTGCAGTGGGCAGACTCTAAGGTGGCCCCCAACGATCCCCCCTCCTGGTGTTCTTGCCTGTGTGCAATCTTCTACCCTTGAGAATGTGGCAAAAGTGTTGGGATGTCACTCCTGTGGTTGCATTATGTTGTGTAAGACTCTTCTCGCTAAAACAGGTGCATTCTAGAGCCTCTCCTTGATGAAGGAAGTGGCCACATAGGAGAAGTGACCATGTGACCAGGACTGCAAGCAGCCTCTGGGTGTGCACACAGCTTCCAGCTAACAACCAGCAAAAGCTAAACCCCAACCCTACAGCCATGGAGAAATGAACTCTGAGCTTCAAAGGGATTCTCACCAGTTGAGTCCCCAAATGAAAACAGAGCCCAGTCCACACCTTGATTCCAGCCCTGTGAGACCCTAAGCAGAGGATCTAAGGTTTGGCAAGATTCCTGATCCATAGAAACAAATAATACAGGCATGTTATCTTAAGCTGCTAAGTGTTTGGTAACTTGTTACACAGTAATAGGTAACTAAAACAGTGCCATTTTCCTCCCAAAACCCTGACTCATAAACCATCTACACACTAACTATAAAAAAAAATTTTTTTACCACTGCTGTCCTGTTATTAAACACCTTCCCTGTATTCATTTCCAAGTCCCATGATAGCTACAAAGGAAGTAACAACTAATACGTGCAGAAGTGTGTAGTGATATTGGGTTTTTGTTGTTTAAAACTCACCAGTTGACTTTTCTCTGGGTTAGAAGGATACAGTATTAATGTTACGGAAGATGTTACAGAAAAACCCGAATGCACTTTTTGGCTAACCCAATATATAAGGGTTATACATGCAAGACTCCTTTGCTTTTAATTCCATAGAAATTGATACTAGTACAATGTACAGAAAATATTTGCATGTGGCACAATATACAATATGTGTATAGTTTAACAAATTATAGTATCATGAGGATCTGCCACCCAGCTCAAAAAACTGAATATTACAAAAACCTTTGATGTTAACTCCCTGGGTGTTCATCTAAAAGCCTATTTTCTTGCCTCCCCAACCAGGTAACCAGTATCCAGTATTTTGTGTTGTTCACTCTCTTACCTTTTGCTATCAGTTATCAACCATATCTGTTGAGATATATATATATATCGTTTAGTTTTTAAGTGCCTTTGCACTTCACTCATATATACTTCATGTATATATGTAGGTGTGTGTATATATATAAATTCATCTGCAACTTGCTTTTGTTTCTCAGTATTATTTTGGATTCATCAATGTTGCAGATATAGCTGGAATTCATTCATGTTTTATTGTACTTGAACTTGGTTATCCACTCTCCTATCTATGTATATTTAGCTTGTCTTCAGTTTTTGTTATGAGCAACTTGCTGTACACAGGAGCAGGAATTTCTCAACTCCAGGTGTATACCTAGGAATGAAATTGCTGGACTGTAGGATGTGTTAATTTACACCTTCACCAGATAATGTCTATGATTTTCCAAAGTGGCTCTGCCATTTGATGCTCTTAGAAACTGTGTGCCAGTCTTCTTCTGCTCCATGTTTTGCCGATGAGCCTAATGTACCTTTAATTAATTTGACAGGATGTTGACTTTTACTCTAAGTGACACCAGAGGTTATTGGAAGATGTTGAGCAGAAGTGTGACCTGACTCCACATGTATTTTAAGTGGACCACTGTCTTTCAGGTTGCAGATAGACTACAGGAGACCTGAGAAGGGGGTGGAATACTTGGAAATGCAGGCAATAGTTCAGGTAGCAGATGGTGTTGGTCTGAACCTGGGTAATAGCATAAAGGTAAGGAGATTTCAAGACTGAGCCATAGAGCTTGCTGATGGACTGGCTGTGGGCTGGGAGAGTTGCGAAGGATGACTCCAACTTTTTCTACTTGAGCAATTCTAAAGGTATAATAGCATAAAGGTAAGGAGATTTCAAGACTGAGCCATAGAGCTTGCTGATGGACTGGCTGTGGGCTGGGAGAGTTGCGAAGGATGACTCCAACTTTTTCTACTTGAGCAATTCTAAAGGTAGAGATGCCTTTAATTGAACTGGGGAAGGATGCATTGGTCAGACCTGAGTCTTGGAGATGTTAAGTTTGAGATGTTGGTTAGACATCCCATGGACACCTTAAATGGCTGTCGTATGAATGAGAATGGAGCAGGTCCTCCCCATCAGCACTGTGGATCTCTGAGTCTGGATTACTCTTTGTTGTGGGGCATCCTGTGCATTGTTAGATGTTTAGCAGCATCCTTGTCCTCTACCCACTGGGTGCAAGTAGCACCCATCCCCCCAGTGGTGACAACCAAAAAAGTCTGCAGTCATTGCTAAATATCTTTCAAAGTGGGAGTGGGGGGCATAACCATCCTGAGGTAAGAACCACTTGAATGGAAATGAGTTATGAAGACAATCCTGAGCTGATACATTTGGGAGTCATTAGCATAAAGATGGTATTTGAAGTCATTAAACCAATAAATATCACCAAAGAGTAGATGGAAAAGAGAAGATGTCAAAGGGCTGAGATTAAGGGTGGGGATGCACCAGTATTTTGAAGTCAGAGAGATAAGGAGGAACCAGCAAAGTTTCAGCAAAAGAAACAAATAAGTCAGGTGGGAGGAACCAAGAGAATGTGATGTCCAAGTGGAAAAAAAATTTTATCAAAAAAAGAGAGAATATAAAACTGTGTCAAACAAACCTAGTAAAATAGGATTGAGAATTGATAGTTTGGTTTGCTGTCATGAAAGGTACTGATGACCTTGACTTATCTATATATAAGTTGCTAAATACAGTATAAACTTAACAGTAAGAGACTGGTCTTATGTGTATTACCAGCACCATTACTTTCTCTGTTAAAACAACCAAAACTAAACAAACCAAATACAGTGTTACTTATTTTTTGTTGATTTTCACAGGTGATCTTTTTAAAATCTGTTTTTGGGGCAAAAATGTTTCTAATTGATTCCAGAAGTAAAGGAAAATAATTATAGACATAGAGTAAAAATTTTTTTTCAATGAGATTTCTGCAAATGGAAAGAGAGGAATCTGGCATCAACTAGAGGGAGAAGTGGAATCATGATGGAAAAATGGCAGGGCATGTTTTTATAATTATGCAAAACCATATCCAGCTGAGAGGGAAATTTTGATGATGCAGAGGAGAGAGGAGAAAATTGTTAGAGTGATATCCATGGGTAGGCAAGAGAGGTCTGAGTCATGCTGGGTACATTTCAATATATTTCATAGATGCCAAGAATGTTAAGTTTGAGATCCACACAGCAGGGGCGGTATCCTCTTGGCACTTTCTGTCCTGTAGGTAGATGCTTACAGCTTCTATCTCAAGCACAGCAGGAGGCCTTTCTCGGACTGGAAGAGAAGGTTTGGCCCCCAAATGTTGGCCTCCCCTCCCCCAAGCAGTCCTCAGCCAACGACAGATGGGAGTGTACGTACCCTGGGGAGAGGGCAGCCCTAAGGAGGTTTCTGTGCCATCCTGAGAGCTCCAGGGGGCCGAGTCCCAGTGCCCACAGCAGAAATCTGCTCTTTAGCTCCCCCAACCCACCCCCCCACCCCCAACCCCGTACTAGCTGATTTCCCTTCCCTGCCTCACTTCAGTTCCTGGGATCTCCTTCCAAATAAGCTACTTACACTCAAATCCTTGTCCCAATGTCTGTTCTGGGGAAACCCAACCCAAGACAGTATAAAGTCAAACAACATTAAGCCCTACCTACTAGTCAGCAGTACAGTACTTCTTACAAGTTGTGTAGAAAATCTGTCATTCTGGACTAACTTAAAAACAATGTCTGTATGCCTTAGCAGATTTCAACCCAGAATATACTGCAACACAGAGGAATATTTATCTTGACTAAAATGGCCCCGTGTCTGTGCTTGAGTGCCACTCTTTGTCACATCAGTGTGACAGCACTAAGTGTCTAGCTTGAATAAGTGGTCCCTGTCCTTTGATAATACACCGTGGGTCCAGCATTCTGCTCACTACAATTTTCAGCTCCATCAGGGGAAGCCTAAGACGTCTCAGAATTCCCAGAGATTTTCAAACTGTGCTTCATTTGTTCTGTTATGCACTCAGTCTGTCTTGTCCCTTTGAACTGGACTCACCAGGGACACAATTAGATAGCCACTTTATTTGGGTTTTTTTGTTGTTGTTTCATACTCCCTAGCTTGCCATTTCTTTTTCAGTCTGAATTGTGTTGCTTCCTCATCCTCCACCCACCCCAACTCACTCATCTTTCATTTAAAAATCCCACAGAGACAGGTAACTATAATACAGATCCGTATAGATCCATAAGACTTCATTTTGCATAGTTAGGGAATAATTGCTAATATTTATATAGTGCTGCTTATGTGCCCGACACTGTTATAAATGCTTTACATGAGGTTCTTTTTCTGTCTTCACATCAACTCTGTGTTGCAGATACTAATATTATCTGCATTTTACAAGACTGAATTATTATGAATTTTAATTGGTACATTTTGGATTCCACAGCACTTCAGGGCTAGAAACAGTCTTGAAAGTTCATTTAGGTGATCTCTTCTTGGTAAACAGAGATGTTTCCAAGTGTTCTAGGATAATCATAGACCCAAAACTTTGAAGTAGTTTACAGATGCTATGAAGGGAATTGGGTCCCTCCCAGAATTCATATGTTGAAGCCCTAACCCCTGGTGTGATGGTATTTAGAGGTGATTGGTTTAGGTGAGCCCGTGAGGGTGGGACCCTCATGGTGGGATTAGTGTCCCTATGGGAAGAGACTAGAGAGCTTGCTCTTGTTCCCTCCACCACATGAGGACACAGAAAGAAGATAGTCATCTGGGAAAGCCAGGAAGAGGCCTCACCACAAACCAAATAGGCCAACACCTTGATCTTGACTCCCCACCTCCAGGACTGTGAGAAAAAACTGTCTGTGGTTTAAGCCACCTAGCCTATGGCATTTTGTTACAGCAGCCTGAGCTGGCTAAGGTGCCAAGTTTCTGCAGGACCCAGCCTGGCATCTCTTTCCAGGCCAATCTCAGATCAGTGTCCCCCCCCTCACTGTGACACTCTGGTCACAGTACTTTATTCTGTTTCTGCAATGAGACAATACTTCTGGGTTTTCATAAATGCTGTTCCCTCTGTCTCGCACACACTGGTAGACAAAATAATGGCCCCCAAAGATGTCCATGTCATAATCCCCTAAACCTGTCGATATGTTACTTGATATGACAAAGGGGACTTTATAAGTGTAACTAAGTTAAGGATCCTGAGATGAGAAGATTATCTGGATTATCTAGATGGCCCAGTGTGATCACAGAGTCGTTATAAGAGGAAGGCAGGAGGTTTTGATTCAACCCCACAAAAGCAGAGCAATGCTGTTGTCAGTAGAGGGCCAGGAGCCAAGGCACGTGGTGGGCACTAGAATCTGGAAAAGGCAATCCTTCCCTTAAACAGGTTCTGCCCTGAAGCCTCCAGGAGGAATGAAGCCTTGCTGACCCCATTTTAGACTTCTGAACCCCAGAACAGTAAGATAATAAATTGTGTTCGTGTATGTCGCTGTTTGTGGTAATTTGTTACAGCAGCCATGAGAAACTACTACTTTCTTCCCACTTACTCCTCTCTTTATTTTCATTCTTATTGATCCTTCAAATTTCCATTCAAATATCACTTCCTCAGGGAAAGGAATGTCATTTGTCTTACCACTTCAACCACTAACTCATCAAAGAAATGCCCCTGTTATATTTTCACAGCATCCCATGCTTTTCCTTCAAAGCTCTTAAAACTGTTAGATTATTTGATTAACTTCTGAGTAACCCCCCAGATTCCAACTTCTGTGAGGGCAGAATCTATGCTGTTTTTTTCTCACCATTATATTCCCAACATCTCACACCAGAATATCACAAACATTCAATAAATAGTTGTTTAATGAATAAATAAATGAATGAAGTAACTAATTCATATAGGATATGAAAATGATTTGATAACTCTAAAAGAGACATATAAACATTATTGTTATAATTTTAATTGGTTAGGCCTCCAAGTAAAAATTAGTGCTATAGGGACTTCACCATTGGCGCAGTGGTTAAGAATCTGCCTGCCAATGCCTAGGACATGGGTTTGATCCCTGGTCCAGGAAGACCCCACATGCCATGGAGCAACTAAGCCTGTGTGCCACAACTACTGAAACCTGCATGCCTAGTGCCTGTGCTCTGCAACAAGAGAAGCCACCGCAATGAGAAGCCCCCGCTCGCTGCAGCTAGAGAAAGCCCGTGTGCAGCAACAAAGGCCCAACACAGCCAAATATAAATAAATTAAATAATTTACTAAAAAATAAAAATTCTATTAAAAAATTACTGTTATATATAAAAGGCTTCCTAATAGTCTGTGAGCCTTATTCCCATATTAAAAAGCATCAGAAACAGTTGCTGGTTAACAGGAAATTGGGGGCTCATTTTCATTCTTCTGTTTCTAAGTCATGTCTTTTTCTTGTTTCCACCAGTTCAAATATATGAAAAGTACCTTGAAAAGGAAGTTGGCTTTCAAGTTGATTTTATAACTTTATTAGTCAAGATAATCCTTGCTGTGCTGTAGTAACAAACCCCCAAATCTCAATGGCTTTAGATACATAAAATTTTTTCTTGTTCTTGCAAAGTCTGAAGAGGGTCAGCAGTGTTGTCTTCCATTTATTGATTCAAGAATTCAGGCTCCCTTCATTCTGTGATGCCGCCACTTCAGCCTCTGGCCTCCAGGCTTTGTGCAGGACAAAGAAGTCACAGCCCTTGACTACCTTGGTCCAAAGGTTACACACATCACCTCAATTCATAAGCCATTGGTCTAAACTTGTCACGTGGGTCTGACCCAATGGCAAGGGAGTCTGGGAAACGTGAGGAGCATGGGGAATATTTGGTGAGTGTTGTCCACAAGGGCTATCAATGTTTTTGGCAATGATTCACTACTTGTATGCTATAAGTAAATTGAAATATCGTTCCCCCAATTATATTTAAATGTACTTAAAAGTTCCAGCTCTTCAAAGAAGCAATAGAGTGACTCATTTTTTAAAGAGTCTTTTGTGAGTAATCACTTCAGATGTGTCTCTTTCAAATTAAGACAGGCGTGTTTATGTTGACTTTTCCTGAAGTTGTGTCCTCCTTGGCGTGCTGGGCCAGCTCGCCCCTGTACTTCTCTACCCAACTCCCAAGTTCATGTCAGGTAATCTTGCAATGGTAGCTTGAATTTGGCCACAGTGGGATCACCTACACCATAGCATTTACCAAATGCTACGAATTAGGACTTCTTTTGTTTTCAGAGAAGCAGTTGTTAAACACTTACTAGCACACTACTGTATACACTGGTGGTTAAAATGATTGTTTGGTCCTAGAAATCAGATTGTAACATAGTTTTTAAATTAATGTGTTATACAATTTTAAGACCAAATAATCTTTTGGCGCCCAGTGGGTCTGTGCACACATGCCCACACACGTGCTTGGGGCTGGCAATGCAGTACAGCAAAAGGCTCCAGAAGGGTCAGGAATCCAAAGTCTGTTCTAGGTTCTGCCACTAATCCCTATGAGTCCTTAGCCAGGTCACTCAGTCTCTCTCAGGCACAGTTTGTCAAGTGTAAAATAAGAAAATGGTGCCTGCTGATCCCTAATCCTCTCCTGTCCTGATACTTACAATGCAGATCCCACACTGAATCAAGCCACAGTGCTCATACTTTGCGCTAGACTGACAGTACCAAAAACACCTAATTGTTTCAAGGGCAGACATTGGACTTTATTTCTAGATGATTCTGTTAGGGTTTGTGTTTGCTCTGTGAGAAGTCTGTGGTTATACCACAAAAATATGTATGAAAGAATGACACTCTGTTATTGTAAAATAAGTGAAAGATTTATATTGCAAGGAATTCATGTTGCAAGCTCTGTCATCTTGAGACTTAAACTATAACTGCAGCATTTTCTTTCTTTTTAGATCATGCTCTTATATTGGCTTTTGTTCCAATTATTTATTGCTGCATAACAAATCATCGCAAAACCCAGTGATTGAAAACATAAGCTGGTTTACTACGTGTCACAATTTCCTGGATCAGGAATTCAGGCACATGGGATCAAAAGGGATGCTGGGTAATGTTCCAGGTTGCTAAACATATCTGGAAGCTCCAAGATGGCTTTACTTATGTCCTAGCGCCTTAGCAGGAGCAGCGGGAGGGCTAGGCTCACCTTGGTCCCTCTCTTGCTAACCCAAGGTCATCATGGCGACTGAGGGTGCCCAGAAACCAAAGTGGAAGCTGCCAGTAGTCCTCTGAAAAGGTAGGTCCAAATGTGGCCGGGTGTCACTAGTGGCAATCTCTGCTTATGAAAGCAGTCACAGGCCAGTCCACATTCAATGGGAACAGTGTCAAATAATTTGTGGCCACTTGTAATCTTGCATAAAATCAAGAAATATCTTAAATACCACTAGACGCTCTGTAATCCTGCTCTCCCCCAAATACACCATTGCCACCACCAACAGCAGAGAGATCAGATCTCCCTCTTAAACTCCCATGACATTACACCTTGCCCCTGTACGTAAACCATGTGACCTTTAGCACAGTCTTGGTATAGAATGGTTATCCCAAAATATGTTAATTTTATCAGTATGTTAAAAAAGTCTATCCACAAAATACATAATTTATATATGTAAACCTCTTCACTTATTCTCCAAAGAATGAATCTCTTCCCTGATAAATCTTCAGATATTTATATATATATATATATATATATATATATATATATAAATTATATAGATTATATGTTATATTTATATATATATAAATTATATAGATTTTATGTTATATTTATATATACTGTTGTTATATATATAACATAAAATTATATATATTAAAATTGTGTTTTATATATTTTAATTTTCTGTTTTTTGTGTGTGTCTGTGTGAGTATATCATATATATGGGGGGGGAGGTTAATTACAGTATATTGGCTCATGCAATTATGGATGCTGAGAAGCCTCACTATCTGCTGTCTGCAAGCTGGAGGCCCAGGAAAGCTGGTGATGTAGCTCAAAGACTTGAGAGTCAGAGTGCTAATGGTGTAGACTCCAATCTGGGTCTGAAGGCCTGGAAACAGGAGCACCAATGGCAAGAGAGATTGATGTTGCAGCCCAAGCAGTCAAGCCCAGTTAACTGAATCTTCTTCCACATTTTTATGCTATTCAGGCTCACAGTGGATTGGATGATGCCCACCTATATTGGGAAGGGCTTTCTGCTTTACTCAGTTCACCAATTCAACTGCTAATCTCTTCCAAAAACACCCTCACAGACACACCCAGAGATAATGTTTAACCAGCTCTCCGGGCATGTCATGGCCCAGTCAAGTTCACAAATAAAATTACCCATCAAAGCTAGTAACCCTGATACTTCATTTAAGTGCTAGTAAAGAAAATTTAGAAGAATATGCCCACAACCTTGCCAATAAATTTGACAATATCAAAATTTAAATAAATCTCTATTACAAAATACCATGAACAAATGTTCATTGCAGCTCTATTCACAATAGCCCGGAGCTGGAAACAACCTAAGTGTCCATCATCGGATGAATGGATAAAGAAGATGTGGCACATATATACAATGGAATATTACTCAGCCATAAAAAGAAATGAAACTGAGCTATTTGTAATGAGGTGGATAGACCTAGAGTCTGTCATACAGAGTGAAGTAAGTCAGAAAGAGAAAGACAAATACCGTATGCTAACACATATATATGGAATATAAGAAAAAAAATGTCATGAAGAACCTAGGGGTAAAGCGGGAATAAAGACACAGACCTACTTGAGAATGGACTTGAGGATATGGGGAGGGGGAAGGGTAAGCTGTGACAAAGCGAAAGAGAGGCATGGACATATATACACTACCAAACGTAGGGTAGATAGATAGTGGGAAGCAGCCGCAGAGCACAGGGAGATCAGCTGGGTGCTTTGTGACCGCCTGGAGGGGAGGGATGGGGAGGGTGGGAGGGAGGGAGATGCATGAGGGAGGGGATGTGGGAACAGATGTATATGTATGACTGATTCACTTTGTTATAAAGCAGAAACTAATAAAAAAAAATAGAAAAAAAAACAAAGTTCAAAGAGAAGTGAAAAATTTGGAAAAAGATATTTATATCATATGTAAATACAACATGGATCAGTATCCAAATTATACAAAGTATTTCTACAAATCAATAAAGATAAAACACATGAGAGCAAAATAGATAAGGGACATAAACAAGTCATTTACAGAAATAAAAACACAAATGACTAGGAAAAGATGCTAAACCTCACTAGTAATCAGGGCACTGCAAATTACAATCCATTTTTTACCTATCAGATTGATAAAAATTTTAAAACCTGACAATATCAAGTGTTAGTGATAGTGTGAAGAAAGGGGAACTGAAATTGGTACAGACAGTTCTGAGGCCAATTCAGTGGTATTTATTGAAACAAACAAACAAAAATACATACCTCTGTGTCCCAGTAATTCCACTTCACACTAACTTCCTTTGTTCCTGTGCAAAAGGAAGCATTTTGATATTGTCAAAATTATTGACAAAATCACATATTTTACTGCATTTTTTATTATCAGTTAAATAAAATTTATTATCAGTTAAATAAAATTCTAGTCATAAACTACAAATTTTGGTAGGCGGGTATTGCTTTTAATGCATTAATAAATGTATATGTTTTGTATAATTATGATATAAGGAACTACATTTAAAGTTACAAGAGTTATATAGCATTCTTTATAAACATGAAAAAAATAGAGACAACTAAAATAATCATTAATAACGGAGGTGCTAAGCAAAATATACTATAGTTAAAAGAATGGGGGTAGATTTGTGTGTATTCACATGAACTGGTCTCCAGAACAAGTTGCTGAGTAAAAAAAAAAACAAGGTAGAACATTACATACAGTGGAAAACTATTTAATGTTAAACACATATACAAAACACTACTATAAGTTGTTATGAATTTGTAAATAATGGTATGTAAATGCGAAGAATAAGGTCTGGAAGGACATTTACAAAGCTGCTCACAGTGGCGACCCAGAGAGTGTTGAGGGTGGGACAGAAATCAAAACAGGGATTCAAAGGAACTTCAGCCCCATCTGTAATATTTTAATTTCTATCAAGACAATATATTATTTGTAAAAAGTAAGAATAATTTTAAAAATTAACCACAAAACTTTTTATTTCAAAATGTTTGAAGAGATAAATTACTCTTAGTAATAAGATGAGATATCCACATTATATTTTTAAGTGAACAAACTAAATTTTGGGTCATTCTGTCCAGTACAACTTCACTTAGGTAAAGAGAGAGAAAAAAACAGTTATATAGATACATGAGGTATTTAAGTGGAAATGCATGGAAAGGGAAAGATCCCTGCAGACTGGTGATGATGGTTACTTTGTGGGGAAGGGAATGAAGGTGGAAGGCAGAGGACAGGGGAGACTTTTACTTTTTTAGAAAATATGCTTCTGCACAGTTTCAATGGTCATAATGAACCCGTACTAACCTTATGATTGAAAGCCTAATTTAAAAAGTTAATCCAAGGTTGGCCTACATGGTTGGTGATGAAACATCCTGAATTTCACACCTAAACCATGGCCTATTTCCAATATCACTTTTGTTTAGAAGATGGAAGCCTTTTTTATCTAAGAGATTGGCATGAAGTTCATGCACTGAGTCAGCAGAGGACAGCTTCCATTCATGAGGAATGAAGGAAATAGGAACACACAATTACTCTTCTGTAAGCATTAGGGAAAATGCCCCAAAAGGGACACATTGCATTTTATTATCATTATTGGTTTGTAACTCTTCAGGCAAAGGGTGTTGAGCTAAATAATCTAGACCAAATCTTAGGCAAGAATTTGTTGATCCATACCAAATTACATAGTGAAAACTGGAAGAGACTGTACTAATTGTACAATCACTTTTTTATTATTAACATAGGCACAAAGGGATAAGTGTATAAACTGATGCTATTACTGTCCCACTCCTTTGTGCCCAAACAAAAGAAAAGAAAAAGATTTTACAAACAGTGTCTGTTTGATGGTATCAAACATGGTAGGAAGAGCCTCTTCCTTCAGTCATTTCCTGTTTGTCAGTTTTCTATCTAGATGTCAGGTTTAAATTTGGAACACGCAAGAAGCAGTGAATTTATCTCAAGCGAAGGAAGAAAAAAGGGAAGAACAAAACCGGATTACCCATCAAAAAACAAAATATAATTTAATATGCAAAGTAATGTTCCTTCTCCTAGTGATAAAAACTATCGGGGAGGTGATTTGCACAATACCAGTGAGAGTTATGAACAAATATGGCTCTAATGGCTTATGAATTGTTAGCCTGTGATTTGAAGACTGATTTAGTAACTACTGACATTAAAAGACATTAAATTAAAGTGATGATGAAAAGTGATGGATTCCAATATCGGGATAAGTCAAAAGTGAAATACCAAGGGCAAAATTAATGCAAGAACCTCCAAAGAGAATGATTCAAAATGAAAGAATATTCTAACAGAAAACAAGAAGTACAATAGCACTGATTAAATCATAATTGGTATAAGGATTCACTGATACTAAAATGAAGTTCCTTCTTAGCTAATATTTGGAGAAAAGGAAGAAAGGGATGCCCTATTAAACCCTACTAATGACTGACCCAGAGAGCAGTGCAGCGCTAAGAAAATTCTCTTGGTGCATGTGTGTTTACTACATCTGGATCTCCCAGGACAGTGCCAATTTACTTAGTTTTAATTGTGATATAATTGACACAGTAAAAATGCACAAACCTTAATTGTATAGCACAATTAATTTCACATATGTATCCAGCCATGTAGCCATCACCCAGACCAAGCTTTGCAATATTCCGTCACCTTAGAAGATTTCCTTATGACATTTTCCGGTCAGTTCCTCTTCCCCTAGAGGTAGCCAGCCTCTCCTGCAACTCCTATCATCATAGCTTAATTCATATGTTCTTGAGCTTAATATAAACAATCATACAATATGTAGTCTTTTGTGTCTGGCTTCTTTCATTGTTGAATGATATTTGCATTGTTTCAATTTTGAGATCATAATCATTGAAGCTACTGCGAGCATTCTTTAGAAGGGTCCATATATTTTCATATGTTTTATATGTCATCAAGTTCCTGTTGATCATAAGACCTGTGAATTAAACAGAAATGTTTCTCAAACTAAAATGGTGAGACAGAGATTGGATTACCATAACAGACGGTCCCCTCCAAAAAGAGAAGGAACAGAAGGTACAGAGCAGTCATAGGTCTGTAGCAAGTCTGAAATCCACCAGGCTCATGCCACCTCCCCTTGATTGAGGCCCAATTCTCACCCTGCAACTGGGTTATTCTTGGCTCTTGGCTTTGACCTTTGGTCTCTTGGCTCCTCCTTCTGAATCATGATTTCTCTTCCATAAAAAAAGTCTGTGTTTGCAGCAAGGTAGCTTTCTTAGCTTGCTTCCTGCACATAGAAATTAATTTTTTATACTATCTCTGTCCTTTTCATTCCAAGCTGTTTTGATTCCCTTACCAATTTTGTTGTTTTCTTGTATCAATTTATAATATCCTCAATAAACAAAGCCACACCCACATTTCTTTCATAGACAAGTCCTTCCATATCTGGGCCACATGTATGGATGCTATGGGACAAAACCCTTAAAATTCTTAAAAGCCTTATTGTTACTGAAAGAGTTTATAAAAGTCTGCCCGTAAATCTTTCTGAGATCCTAACAAAGTATCTTACAACTGCATATTTGAGATATTTACCTTAAAGCCATGTTCCAGTGATAGCTCTGGATTTGGTCTTGCCATTTATTATTTTGAAAATCTTTTACTGGGAGACACTGGGGATGGAAAACAGTTTTATTTTTAAGCCCAATGAATCCTGAATATATTGTAATTCCTCTAAATTTGACTGAAAAAGTTAACAGTTCCTTCCTTATTTCATCCCCCTTTCTTCTTGTAAGTTATTGAAATCAGTAGAAGAAGCCAGTTGGCACTTTCTGCATTCTGCCTGGAAATCTCCACAGTCAAGCCCATGAGTATTTCAAGTACCCATTCTATTTTCCAAGTCTCCATAGGCAACAAAATTGCCAAACTGTGTGCGGCTACATAACAAGGATTCCTGCTTCCCCATCTTCAAATAACACTTCCCTCACTGTCATATGAGTCCTCATCAATGGCCTCTTGAGGCGTTTGAATTTACAATATTCTTGAAGCGCTACCAGCATCCACCCACTGCCCGTGCCAAAGCCACTGTCACATATTTAAGATTTGGGTTATGGAGCACCCTCTTTCCAGGTACCATTTACACCAAAATGTAATGGCTTCAACAATAGCCATGTAATTATACTCATTGTTTTGTGGGTTAGGCATCAGGCAGGGATCTCCAGAGTGATTCTTCTGCTCCCTGTGACACTGACTGAGGTCACTTAGTGGTATTCAGCTGTGGCATGTGGGTTGTTTTGGAGGGTCCAAGACAACCTCGCTGCATGTCTGAAGCACTCTGGTGGGATGGCTGGAAGTCTGGGCTTAACTGCAGTGCCCACACATGGCTTCTCTAGCATGATGGTCTCAGGATATCAAACTCTGAGAAAGCACATCAGCAGTCCCAGAGAGTGTGTTCCATGGGACCAAAGCAGAAGATACTGACCTAATCTTGGAAGTCACACAATATGCCACTTCTACCACATTCTAATAGCTCTGAGTAAGTCACAGGTCCTGGGAGGGAGCCAAGAGGTGTGGTTCACTGCAGGATCATCTTTGGAGACTTGATAGCATATATGGAACAAAAGTAGGATGTCACTTGAAGACTAAGAAGAATCATTGTAATGTCACTGTTCCTTATCCAACTAGCAAATAAGCATGCTCTACTTTGTAGCTATTATGAATCTTCTCTGTGTAGTCTTAAGTATATTGTTTAACATTTCTGTATTTTATTTGCCTTATTTGTTATACTTTGTAAATTTGTTGTGATGATTTAATTGAGATCATAAAGTGCTTAGCTGAGGGTCTAGCTCATAGTAAATATTAGGCATAATAATATAAATATTTAATATTTTTAGTCCCTGTTCCTATAATAATCCTATTGCAAAGGAATTATTTGTAACAACTAATAAAGAAAAAACAAACACACACAGAGAAAGTACTAAGACCTGTTAACTGAAATGATTTTATTTTATTGTTGACCTTAGATATCTATAAAACTTACTTCTAAATGCCAAGCAGAAAACTTGGAAGGGCATTCACACATGTCAATACTGACATACTCCTAAATCTCTTTGTGGCTCTGGTATGTCTCAAGATGATTCTGGAGCATGTCCCCAAAGCCAGGAATGATGAGGAGATTATTGTCATCCACAAGACCCTCTCTGGCTTAGACTACTCCAAAGAATGGGGGAGGTCACCTGCTTCACATCCCAGGGAATCATTCTGTTTCAGAACCAACTCTGAATTCAAGAGAAACTTCAGTTATTTTATTTTTTGCCCCAAATTAGAGGGCATATAGACAATAAGGCTGGCCAATGTATGGCTCTAATGAGCACATGTGGAGCTGGTCAAAACATTCAAAATCTTAAACCTTAAGATCTGAGGTTTCCCACATCCCAAACTCCCCTCTCTTTCAACCCACTTGTGTTTCCTCTCTGTTAGGTCTGCAGATGGGCAAGCAGTAAGGTTGGAATATGCCCCTGAGGGCATAGCACTCTCCTTCTTTGGAAGGCATGCCCAAAGAAGATGAAACTTACTTTTCTGGAATCTCATTTACAAAAGCAAGTCTCCGGCCTTGGTCACATCTCACTTTCTTCTTTTCTACCAATTTTCTCCCAAATGTTACTGTTGGAAGGTTGCCAAATCATCAGTGATGCTGCCAGGGCTAAGCTTTCTCAGGTGTTGTCTCAGGTTAACTCAGGCCTTCCAGATGGTCAAAATAAGTCTGAGAACAAAAGTGTTCTAAATCTAAATGGGGCCATGGTGATAAATGATGGCCATTCTGATTCACTCAGTGGAAAGTACATTAGTGTAGAGCTGGGACTTTATTAAGGAAGAGGAACTAAATATGAATTGACCATCCCACTTGCAGTGATGCAACATGGTATGATACTATTCGACTGGTTAGAAATATTGGAATATTAAGCTACTTTGTCCAAAACAAACCAGTGTTATTTGGTTTTTAACTCATTTTCCTGCTACCCAAGACCCTAAGGGTTTGACATTTCCTTGCTTGCTGTTACAAACAAACCAAGAAAGAAGAAGCAATTTGGAGCTGTGTATTTAAAACTGGAGGCACTTAAAGAACAAGGTTGCTGCTCTGAGGTCTGCAGTTTTGTCTGAATGTCCACATAGAACAGGCCTGGGAGCTGGTTTCACCCACACTTTGGAAGAAAGAAGACAGCATATGAGATGGAAGAGACATCTTCTGAATGAGGAAAGTAAATTTGTGTTCATTTTCAGTACTTGGGTTCCAGCCTAAAGAAGGCTATTAGGATATTAATGATCAATTGTACCACTTAAGTGTAGGGCCAAAGCTAATATTGCTCTAGTACTGAGGGAGTATTATCTCTCATAATGGGTTAAAATTTGAACATATATTTACTTTCAAAAAGAAGGGAGTTACAGATAAACTTCTGTCCCTTAGTCCCTCTTCTCAGTCATGATATTTACACATCAAAACTAACGAGTCACAGAGATAGAAAAATCAAGACCCCAAAGAGATGGGGAACTAGACTCTAAATTAACAGATCTCATCATTAGGGTCAGAGAGCAGTGGCAAAATCGACTATTATAATTATAATCATAGTTATTGTTATTGTTTTGAGTTACCAGAGGGCTCAGAAGGCTCAATTTCAGAGGACACGTTTAAACTTTCTAGTTTTGTCTTACTGAAGTTACAACCATTGTTAAATCTGATAAAGAGTTCTGTTCCCTTTTCTAATTCCATGAAAGACTAATTCATGTATAAAAAGCCTCTACTTCATTCACTCCTTTGTAAAGGAAGAGATGCATCAATCTACTCAGGAAACAAATCTTGTTACACATGGGAGATCAATTGTTTTATGAAATAAAATTAAAAGTGTAAATGCGGTTAACATTTTAAAGATATGGCAATTGAAATTACGCCTTGAACTCATTTGACCAAGTATTTTTTTTCCGTTTTTTGAAATCACACCTGTATTGACATGCACTCTCTTCCTCTATCTGGTAAGCACATGGTGTGGGAACTTGTGTAATAGATAATTAATCTCTATTGTTATCTATAGTTTCATAGTTAACACTGTCTTAGCAGAAGTGTGAAAACACATTCACACCTTTGAAAATGGATGATTAATCAAATGACAATATGAATGTCAGACAAAATTACAGAAATGACTGCAAGGCAGAGCTATTTTTATGATTACAACATTCTATTTCATTTTTAAGGGTAGACTGTTCAGTATAATCTGTGCTCCTCAAACATCTAAGCAGATTCTCAACTTTTTAATTGCATAACTCCTCAAAAAAGAAGAAAATTTCAGATCCTTCCCTAATTAATCATTTTTTCCAGTTTTATGAATAAATAATTGACATATATCACTGTATAAGTTCAAGGCATACAGCAGAATGGTTTGATTTACATATATTGTGATTACCACAATAGGCTCATTTAGCATCCATCCATATAGATACAATAAAAGAAAAGAAAGGAAAAAAAATTCTCCGTGTGATGTGAATTCTTAGGATTTACTCTCTAAACAGTTTTCCTATATGTCATACAGCAGTGTAGCTATAGTCATCGTGTTATACATTACATCCCTAGTACTTATTCATATTGTAACTGGAGGTTTGCTCCTTTTGACTACCTTCCTCCAATTCTCTTTCCTCTCACCCTCCACCTATGATAACCACAAGTCTTATTCCTTTTTCTATAATTTTGTGGTCTTGGTTTTTTTTAGATTCCTCATATAAGTGAGATCATACAGTACTTATCTTTCTCTGAGTTATTTCACTTATCATGATGCCTTCAAGGTCCATCCATGTTGTTGTGAATGGTAAGATTTCTTCATTTTTTTATGGCTGAATAATATTCCATTGCAAGCATATGCCACAACTTCTTTTTTTTTGAAGAAAAAAATGTTTATTAAGACCAATGTGCAGCATGTGGCAAACACAAAGTTGATCCCTGTCTACTGTCATTTTACAGCCTAGAGGGGCGGATAAGGTACAAAATATGTCCCAGAGATGTTTAAACTTAAGACATATCATTATATAGTTATCAGTGGAGTTTGTATCTTTCTTTTATTTTTTTAACATCTTTATTGGAGTATAATTGCTTTACAATGGTGTGTTAGTTTCTGCTTTAAAACAAAGTGAATCAGTTATACGTATACATATGTTCCCATATCTCTTCTGTCTTGCATCTCCCTCCCTCCCACCCTCCCTATCCCACCCCTTTAGGTGGTCACAAACCACCAAGCTGATCTCCCTGTGCTATGCGGCTGCTTCCCACTATCTATCTTTTACGTTTGGTAGCATTTATATGACCATGTCACTCTCTCACTTTGTCACAGCTTACCCTTTCCCCTCCCCATATCCTCAAGTCCATTCTCTAGTAGGCCTGTGTCTTTATTCCCATCTTACCCCTAGGTTCTTCATGACCTTTTTTTTTCCCCTTAGATTCCATATATAAGTGCTAGCATACGGTATTTGTTTTTCTCTTTCTGACTTACTTCACTCTGTATGACAGACTCTAGGTCCATCCACCTCACTACAAATATCTCAATTTCATTTCTTTTTATGGCTGAGTAATATTCCATTGTATGCCACAACTTCTTTATCTGTTCATCCATCGATGAACACTTGGGTTGCTTCCATGTCTTGGCTATTGTAAATAATGCTGCTATGAACATGGGGATGCAGATATCTTTTTGATTTAGTGCTTTCTTTTCTTTTGGTTATATTCCCAAAGTGGAATTGCTGGATCATATGGTAGTTCTATTTTTAATTTTTAACAACCAATGGATCAAAGAAGACTTAAAGGAGAAATTAAAAATCTCTGACATAAATGAAAATGGAAACACAACATACCAGAACTTGTAGGATGCAGCAAAAGAAGTTCTAAGAGGGAAGTCCACAGCAATAAACACTTACATTAAGAAGCAAGAAATATCCCTGACAAACAACCTAACACTGTGCCTTAAGGAGCTAAAAAAAAGAAGAGTCCAAAGTTAGCATAAGAAAGGAAATGATAAAGATTAGAGCAGAAATAAATGAAATAGAGAACAGAAAAACAATAGAAAAGGTTAACCAAACTAAGAGTTGGTTCTTTGAAAAGATGGACATAATTGATAATTAACTTAGCTAGACTAACCAAGGGAAAAAGAGAAAGAACCCAAATCAGTCAAATATAAAGGAAAAAGGAGACATTACAATGGATACCATAGAAATTCAAAGGATCATAAGAGGCTATTATGATCAACTGTATGCTAACAAACAAGACAACCTAAAAGAAATGAAAAATTCTTAGAAACATACAACTTACCAAGACTGAATCTGGAAGAAATAGAAAATCTGAATAGACCAATTACTAGGAGATTGAACTGGTAATCAAAAATCTCCCAACAAAGAAAAGCCCAGGACCAGATGGCTTCACTGGTGAATTTTACCAAACATCTAAAGAAGAATTAATACCAATCCTTCTCAAGGACTGAAAAAATGAAAGAGGAGGGAACACTCCCAAACTCATTTTACAAGACTAACATTATTCTGATACCAAAACTAGAAACAAATACTACTAGAAAAGAAAGCTACAGGACAATGTTCCTGATTAGCAAAGACACAAAAATTCTCAGTAAAATGCTAGCAAACAAAATTCAGCAGCACATTAAAAAGTTCATTTACCATGATCAAGTGGGATTTATCCTTGCAATGCATGGATTATTCAACATATACAAATCAATCACTGGGATACATCACATTAACAGAATGAAAGAAAAGAATCCTATAATCATCTCAATAGATGCAGGAAAAGCATTTGACAAAATTCAACATCCATTCAAGATAAAAAACTGTTAAGAAATTAGACATAGAAGGAACATATCTCAACATCATAAAGGCCGTATATGACAGGCCCACAACTGATATCATACTCAATGGTGAAACGTTGAAACCTCTTCCTCTAAAATCAGGAACAAGACAAGGGTGCTCACTCTCACCACTCCTATTCAACATAGTAGTAGAAGTCCTAGCTAGAGCAGTCAGGCAAGAAAGAGAAATAAAAGGTATCAGAATTGGAAAGGAAGAAGTGAAGTTGTCTTTATTTGCAGATGACATGATTTTATATATAGAAATTCTAACAACTCAACCAAAAAACTGTTAGATCAGATCAATGAATTTAGTAAAGTTGCTGTATACAAAATTAACATGCAAAAATCAGTAGCATTTTTATACACTAACAACAAATTTTCTGAAAGCGAAATAAAGACATCAATCCCATTTACAACAGCATCAAAAGCAATAAAAAACTTAGGAATAAACTCAACCAAGGAAGTGAAAGATCTCTACTCTGAAAACTACAAGACATTGATGAGAGAAATTGAAGACACAAATAAATGGAAAGGTATCCTGTGTTCATGGATTGGAAGAATTAATATTGTTAAAATGTCAACACTACCAAAAGCCATCTATAGATTCAGTCCAATCCCTATCAAGATTCCAAAGGCAATTTTTTAAAGAAGTAGAAAAAACACTCCTAAAATTTATATGCAACCACAAAAGACCCCAAATAGACAAAGAAATCCTGAGAAAGAAGAGCAGAGCAGGAGGCATCACACTTGCTGATTTCAAGCTGTCCTATGAAGTTAATAGTCTTTGAAACAGTATGGTACTGGCATAAAAACAGACAAATAGACCAATGGGACAGAATCGAGAGTTCAGAAATAAACCGGAGCATATACAGTCAACTAATATTTGACAAGGGACCCAAGAATACTCAAAGGAGAAAAGATAATCTTTTCAGTGAATGATACTGGGGATAATTGAAAAGTCCATGTAAAAGAATAAAACTAGATCCATATCTTACACCACTCACAAAAATTAGCTCGAAATAGATTAAAGACTTGAATGTAAGACCTGAAACCATAAAATTCCTAGAAGAAAACATAAGAATAAAGCCCCTTGACATAGGTCTTAGCTATAATTTTTGGATATGACACCTAAAGCACAATCAACAAAATCAAAAATAAAGAAGTGCGACTACATCAAAGTAAAAAGCTTCTGTACAGCAAAAGAAACTATCAATAAAGTGAAAAGACAACCTATGGAATGGGAAAAAATATTTGCAAACCATATATCTGTTAGAGGGTTGATATCCAAAATATATAAAGATGCATACAACTCAATAGCAAAAAAACCAAATGACCCAGTTTAAAATATGGGCAAAGAACCTGAACAGCTGTTTCTCCAAAGAAGATACACAGAAGGTCATCAGGTACATGAAAAGATGTTTTACATCACTAGTCATTAGAGAAAAACAAATTAAAACCATAATGAGATATTACCTCATACCTATAAGAATGGCCATCATCAAAAAGACAAGTGATAACAAATGCTGATGTGAACGTGGAGAAAACCTAGTGCACTGTTGGTGGGAATGTAAATTGGTACAGCCAATTTGGAAAACAGTATGGAGGATCCTCAAAAAATTAAAAGTAGAGCTACCATAAGCATTTTTAAATACATGAGGTTAAAAAGGGAAAGAGAGGTATAGTTCAGGATCATAAACAGGGAAGAGTAAAGAAAAGAGAATCATATTTGAGTGAATAGTCAGTTATTTTTTTCCTCTGGACTTTGTCATTTTCATTTAAAATGCAGACTAATCTGAATAGGCAATTAAACATCTAGTCTATCACAGCAAGTCCTTTTTTGATAGATGCATAAAAACCAAATTGAGAGATAAGCTTCGTCTTCATTGTTTTGTTAATTTTCTAAGCGTATCTGTGCGTTCTCTTTAAGAAATAATGATTGGGAAAAGGCAGTGATACTTTAGGAGGAATGTAGATCTAATAATTGGAGGTTTAAGACCAGTATTCCATGTTCATTGTAGTAAACTCTTCAGATAAAAATATTTATCTATATTTATATTTTAAAGCCAAAGTGCATATTTGTGACACTATCACAAATATGTGATTTGTTGCCTCATAGTGTGGTATTTGAAAGATGTATTAACCCTCCTGTAATGCCTTGAAATCCAGCTACATAGCTGATTCATTACCCCACCCCAAATTAGCCCAGTGCTTTATACTCAGTATACATCCTTTTCTACAGAATCAGTGCTAAACAGTAAATGATGAGACAAGCAGGGCTGAATAAGGCAGCCTTCCTGTGCACATACAGCCCAGTCCCCATAAGGCCTCACTACTTCTCGAGATCATGATGATCATTAAAAACTTACTTGTAGACGTAAGCCTCTTGAGGGCCACAAGCACTGTTTTATTCACCACTGAATCAACACCTATGTCAATGCCCAGGATATTAATGAGAGATTCAACAGTGGACATAGCTATTCAACAGACATGAGAGAATTTACACAGTCAAATAAATCCTGACCTTTAACAGTGGTTACTTTAGCCAACATAGGCTTATAGTACTGTTGCTGAAAACAGGAACGCCTCAACATAAAACATGACACAAACCAGGTTTAATGATCCCAGGTATGCCTGTCAGGAAAGCTGGGTTCTAGGCTGGACTTTTTTCCATTGGGCAATCATTTAAGATCTACCGGTCCCTCTCCTTGAAGTTCTATAGCTTCTTCCCATTGCTTTGCTTCAATGAATACAGTGGCCAGATTGATCTGTGGACCATGAACAGAGACTGAGATGCCTCACTTTTACAGTGAGGGACTTCAGTGGGCAACATAGTTCTCCATTTGTAAATAATTCAGTGATCTTATTTCTCTTTCCATTTTTAAAAATTTCAATTTGAGTCCTTGACTATGTTATCAAAATGGCAAGAAAAGTTGATACATCTTACAATTCTTTTGCTACTAGTTGGGGTAAAAAGTTTGGTGTTTAAGAGAAAGTGGATGGTAAAATGAAACTAAAGCTTTTAGATTACTGTGGATTTCATGAAAATTAGGCTATGTTATTCTCTTTTAAAACAAGTAACTATCAATGTCATATCTATAAGAAACTTGATTAAATATGAGGTGAAAAACTGTATCTTGGAATTCTCTGATTTTCATCCGTATGTCACATTAGTATGTTTCTGTGTTTTTTAAAAATACCCACATGTTCAATAAATGATTAAATTCATTTTTTAAAGCATGTAAATAAGACAATTAAGAGTTAAAAGTACAAAAACCTGTTAAAAGAGAGGAGAATAACAGATGTATCAGGGACCTGGGATGAGTTAATTTATGAAACTTAGCAATTAAAATACTGCAAGTTTCCTGGTAGCTAAGACATGATGGGAAACTCACTGGATAACTTAGTTCTGAGTCTAATAAAAGAATACCTACAGATTTGTTCTTTCCTAGACAGACTCTTTTTCCATTCCCATCAAGCCATAGACAACATTTAACAAAAACATTACACAAATTTCACTATATTTTGTATCTTCTGGGTCATTGCCACAGTATTAAGTTATAGAGCTTCAGGTGAACTAGAAGTTTGTGTCACAGGACTCATTATATCTTGTGATCCCTGAGACACTGCCCAAGAAATCAATGCAAGTTTATTTGCTTCTTAATCAACAGATTAAAATTATAATATCCAATCATTAATAGTTGTCAATGAGCAAACATTCACTAGTAGAATGTACCAAAGTAAAAAACATTTTCTAAAGTGACCTGCAGTAAATATGTCTTTTGACCTTTCCCATCTAATAAATCTGGTGATGGTACTGGACTACCTATTATACTTTTTACTTAAAATATTTTATAATAAAAATAAACCTAAAGTGATGAAAATACAAACATTGAAGCCTCTATTTCTTTTTATGATCTTTGTATGAATGAAGAAAAAACTTGGGAAAATTACGTGTTCTCAATGTTCGGATTATAAGGGGAGTGTCAAAAGGTGCTTATTGGGTAGAACACTAGTGCTACTTTGAATTTGTGGAATCAAAGTGGGTCTCTAAAGAAGGGGTTTATAATCATAAGGAGGTGTCCTGGACAGAATACAAAGTATCTCAGAAAGGTTTTAGGGCTCTGTTGCACCCTTTCTTTAAAGAGTAACTGCCTTTCTGAAACTTCCTATAAATGGAATGAACTGGGGCTCCAGAGGGATGGAGATAAGGGGGAAGGAGTGGGATTATAAACTCAGATCAGGCCAGAGGTAGGCCTGGTAATTTGGAAATTAGCCTGTGGAAAATCTGGGGTCATTAAAGGGCTTGCAGGAAACAATGACATGATGAGATAGAAAATGGTTTTACAAGGCATCAAGTAGTTGAGGTGCACAGAATGAATGGGAGAGAAGAAAACCTGCAGGTCTGAAGCAGTTGGGAGGCTACAGAAATAGTCTGGCTAGGAAGGGGTATGGGTCTGCACAGATACACTGACTGTGAGGAAAGAAAGATGCATGGTTTTACAGGAAGTTACACAACATAGTTTGGATTTAGGGAGTGAAATACAGAATTTCCCATTCAAAGATTATTCATATGTTAAGTACTGGCTGAGCTCTGACAACATTGATTGAAATAGGGATGACAGAAGGTAAGTCTTTTCTAATGTGCTGAGTTTGAGGTTATCAGTAAGACATCAGAACTATTCAGTAGAGAGCTGGGGATGCAAGCCTGTAACTTGAGAAATTAGAACTCAAGTAACATTTGGGAACCCTCCACATAGAATGCAACAGTTGCATCCCTGAGAATGGATCACTTTTCTAAGAGAAAGGCCACAGAGAAGGCCGGAGCTCTCAAAATTGAATGTAATGGGAAAGCCAAAAATTTTAAAATGGAAGAGGGTTAGTCAAAGAACAAAAAAAAGAGCAGAATTCATGGGAGAAGTAGGTGGGTATAGTATCAATCTTATTGAGATAAAAGGTTTTCTAAAAGGACAGATGGGGGTAGGCAACAGCGCTGGATGTCTCAGAGGAGCTGAGAATGCTTCTGCACCCATTTATGGAAGCAGCACCTTTAATGATTTCCTACTTCTCTCATCCCTTGACAGTAAACGTCCTCTTAGGGAATGTGATTCTATTCTGCGTAGTGGAAAATGTACCTCCCCCAAGGGGCAGAGCTACTCCTTCTCCCCTCCGATAGCCTTTCTAGAACACCAGGTGTCTGATTGGGTACTCATGTGTTTCAAGTCTTCTCAGGACCAATACAAGAGCAACTCGCTCTCTTGACCAGAAAATGTGATCGCTTATGGCCATTTCTATTTCCTAAGGGTAAGCTCATTGATTCCTAAGGTATTTCTGGGATTCACAGATTGCAAAAGTACTACTATAGGACATCTAACATTTATTGACTACCAATTGCATGTCATACATTGGCTAGCATTTCCAACATTGTTTCTTTATTTAATATTGACAATATTGCACACTGGATATTATTGGGAATTATTGTTCCCAATTTTTTGGAGTGGCCTCCCAAGGTGGTTTTATTTGCCTTGTAGTGGAAGGGAATTTCTCTATACTTTCGAAACTGAGAAAATGGGCCCCTCTTGGACCAAGAGATCAAAGAATCAAAATCAGAAAAGCATCAGCACTAGAGAATAATGCTTATCAGGCCATACATCGCCCATTGTTCTTGTTTGTTACCAATAATAATTTGAAATTACAAATTATAGGGAATTTCATCTAGTTGTGATAAAATTGAGCTTCTTATATAATACCATAATTTCTGTGAGTAAAGAATTTTTTGCTGTCAATTTCTTTGTCCCAGTTAAAACTTTTCATTTTAAATTTGACATAGTGGCTTAGCTGTTATCTCTTGTATCTGGTTTAGAGAAGTTGACAGTTTCTTCTTTGTTTTTAACCTATTCAGTTTATGGGAAAAATATACTATCATTTATACTTAAACCCAACCTACAAAGCAAAACCAATCTACAAATTCAGGAAGGTGTTTTTCACCCTGAAAGTAAACAGGGCATGCAATTTTTCATGGTTAATACTTTTTATAATTGGGATACTATATATTTCCAGTATAATTAACTAAGAGTTGGGTTATTCATACCTTCTGAAAATCTAGCTTATGTTGCCCTCTTAATGGTAAATTGAAGAGGCTGTCATTAGCAATATTTCACAGGTAGCCCCTTTTGCGTTACCTATCCAGAGGTTGAGTCAGTTGAAAAATGAAGACTATGACAGTAACAGCAGTCACAGAAATGGGCAGAGAGATGGACAGGATGAATAGCCTAGAAATAAATCCTGGATAAAGTAGAGCTGAAAAGGAAAAGAGAGGTTATTCAGTAACTACTTCTGGGAAAATAGTGTTAGGAAAGTGGGTTTGTTATTTGGAAAAAGCAGTCAAGTTAGATACTCAATTCCTACTGTAATAAGAAGAAATAAAGAGGAAGGAAAGAAATAGATGTAAAATAGAAATCTATTTTTTAACCAACAGAAAACAGAAGAAACATAGAGGAGAGAATGAGTTATCTCTCGCTAAGAATTAAATAATGGGATAAACAATACAGAAAAATACTCCATATGTAAGTCTGTCAAATTACTTTAAGTAAAAGGAAAACAACAATTACAATAAATAAATGCCACAAACAGGATAGAAAAAGGCTTTATATAGAAAGATAATATATAAATCAGTAAGGAAAATAGTGACAGCCTAATTTTAAATGGGAAAGAATATGCACAATTCATAGGAGGACAATGAAAGCATGCAAAATATTTATCACTGCTAATGAGACTCAATAAGCTTTACCAACATGCCTGTTTGTATCAATTTAGCCAATATATTTAAATGACTTTACCTGTTGTTGACAATTTATCCACAGTAATTGGCACAGTAATTCCACTTCTAGGAATTATCCTTCAGAGATAAACAGAGCTAGAGATGAAAACTTTATTTTTAGAATATTTATCTCAGTGTTAATTTTAAACGAAAAATGAGAAACAACCTAAAACTTCCAACACTAAACAGTGAAATAAAGTGTGGTATGTAGACTCAGGTCACAATAGGAAAAGAGCAGGCAAATGGTGGGCTGGGGACAGTAGTCTGTTCTTTTGTGCTTGGATTTTTATGTATTTCCAATGGCGTTTTGCATAGTTAGAGAGAATTTTTTTTTTTTTTTTTGCGGTACGCAGGCCTCTCACTGTTGTGGCCTCTCCCATTGAGCACAGGCTCCGGACGCACAGGCTCAGCGGCCATGGCTCACGGGCCCAGCCGCTCCGCGGCATGTGGGATCTTCCCAGACCGGGGCACAAACCCGTGTCCCCTGCATCGGCAGGCGGACTCTCAAGCACTGCGCCACCAGGGAAGCCCAGTTAGAGAGAATTTGATGGTTGTGGAAAGGGTGGCAGACATTCACACAGCAGCAGAGAGGTTAAGAATGTAAACTCTGGGTCGGATTTCCATGGGTTCCCATTCAGTTCTGCTGCTTTATGATCTTATTCTGTGGGCAGTGAGGGAACCATTGCAGGTGTTTGTATTTATTAGGACAACCAACTTGAATTAGCTTAAACAAAAAGTGGTAAGCAATCAGCAAGTGCTCTTGTAGCCTAGATCATGTACAAGTGGATTGTCTTGGAGTACAATCCCAGGAGCAGGAGTGAGAGGGAAGAATGAAGCAGGGGAGGAGGGAAGGATAATACGTGGACCCATGTGACAGGTCACTGGGGCTGGATACCACGGGGCCTTCGAGGTGTCAGGTGTCGTATAAGGTGTGCTTCAGAACTGTCTGCCCAGGGAATAGAAAGCAGGACATATTTATCCCCTGGATCCCACCCACCCTTGATCAAGGTGGGCCCCTGGGCACTAACTCCCTCTGCAAGTTGTTGTGTGTGTGACAGCTGAGAGAGCCCATGGATGCTCCACTCCAAGGTGTCAGGGGAGCGAGTGAGACACACGAGGTGCCACCAGGTTGCGCCTGATGATGGTTGAAACCTACAAAGCGCTGGTGGCCACAGCAGGAGCTGGGGCTGAGAGGGTGTACGAGACGTGTCCCATACACAAGTCTTTGTGTCTCAAAGAAGAGCGAAGACCCAGAAAGGCAGGAATAGAGCTGAACCTCAGTGAAAATAACCAGAGGTTCCAGTTCATCTGGATTTTCTCAGTCTCAAATGTCTGTATCTCTTTGGCTGAAAAGAGGCATCACCTTTTCTCTACATGATAGAAAACTTGTCTCTTAATGGCTTCTACATTTTGCATCTTACAATTTCATCCTTAGGAAATAAACTGATGTAATTAGACCCTTATCTAATATGTCCCAAGGCAAAGCTTCCTTGACTTATTTAAGGTCAGGCATCTTAAAGAGAGGTGTCATGTCAGGACATGAGGACACTGGTATTCAAGTATAAGCATTTATATAAAGTCCTCGGTATTCAAATTAATTTCTCCCTCCTCCAGGCTACCCCATCACCTTCTCTCATGTTGGGCTGTAATTATTTGTTGATGTGTTTGTCTCTCTCCCTCTAGACTCTGAGTTCCTTGAGGATAGGGGCTTCATCTTTTTTCTCTTTGTTTCCCCAGGACTAGCATGGTGCATGGTACATAGTAGGTTCTCCAGTTTGGGGGAGAAATAGGTAATGAATTCAGCAAGTTTGTCCTTGTCAGGTTAACAATGCAGAGCTATTTGGTGTACATCACTGAAGTTCTCACTGCTTATTCCCTCTAAATAAGCAAAAGATCCTTGAGATGTTTTCAGTGCAGCTAACTAGGATGTCATTGATATTTCAGACTCAGCGTACAACAAAAAGCACTACTGTTGTTTGTTTGTCAAGTTCGTCAGCTCCTGTAAAAAAGTTTCCAAAGATCATGGCATCTGCAGGAGACCAACGTAAGAGATCTCCAGTGTAAGTCATGTTGTATATTATCATGATCTTTATTATTATCGTATTTTTTAGGAATAAGAGTCTCTGACCCCAGAGAAAATTGTGGTCTCTCTCATAGGAGGCCACCCCAAAAATGATACACAGTAAAAATAAAACGTAAAATACAGAAAGCCTTCTGCAGAGGTGAGAGGTGATTTTTTCACACTTTTCTTTTCTCACCTGATAAGTGATAGGGCACACTGTTAAATCTCCTTTGAAGGGTGTTTCTCGTAATCTTGATTTAAACATATTGTTACCTAGATTTCAGTCCTGAAGGCAAAGTAGCTCTGAACTACTCTATCAAAAAAACAAGAACAAAACAAAAAAAACTGAATATAGTGCAATAATAGTTCAAAAGATCCATTTTCTAAAAGTAGAAGATACTCATCACAGTAACAATAGCTAGAATTCAGGAACAGCCTGCTTTGTGGCAGAAAGCACCAGTAAGGTTTGATATAAGTCATCTAATGCTCACATCAGTCATGCAGGGATAGTCTTATTGAGAAAACTGAGACTCAGGTGGAGAATGACGTATCAAATGGAAATTAGACGTAGGAGAGGAGATGGGTAGGTCCATTCAACATGTGAATGAGTCTCTCAGCTTTCAAGTTGAACAAAAGCCAGAGATGAAAGACAACACACTGTATTATTACATTTATTAAAGTTCAAAAGCAGGCAAAACTAATAAATCCTCATAGAAGTCAAGAGAGTAGTTACTTTTGTGGGGTGGGGTTTGGATACGATGGGGTATCAGGGAGCCTTCTAGATGATGAGAAATGTTTTATATCTTGACATGGATGGTGGTTCAAAAGTATGGACATATGTTAAAAACTCATTCAGCTGCACAAATATTTGTGCCCTTTTCCGTATATAAGTTATATCTCAATTAAAAAGTTAAAAAGAAGGGGAGGGGCCTCCCTGGTGGCGCAGTGGTTGAGAGTCCGCCTGCCGATGCAGGGGATACGGGTTCGTGCCCCGGTCTGGGAGGATCCCATATGCCACGGAGCGGCTGGGCCCGTGAGCCATGGCCGCTGGGCCTGCGCATCCGGAGCCTGTGCTCCGCAACGGGAGAGGCCACAGCAGTGAGAGGCCCGCATACAGCAAAAAGAAAAAAAAAAAAAAAAAAAAAAAAGAAGGGGAAATGGAATTAGAATTCAGCTCTGTTTAGTTCCAAAGGCCCTCTCCTTCCACTACATACTCTTTCTGCAATGTTTCAAATGTTTATGTTCAACACAGAATCTGACCCATTTTCCTGGGATAGTTCACAGAATAGTCTCACAGATACTTTAATAAACAATTACAAATAAGTTTATATAGCAGAAATTGCAGAGTACAGGAATGATTATGAAAGGATGATATAGTAGCAGGGACTAGTTTATAAAGAGTTTTGTGAGCTCGTTAAAGGAAATGGTTTTATTTGTACAGGGAACCACTGAAGGATTTGATATGACAAGTTTTATGATCATATTTGATTTTGAGGGTGAAATGGATTAGAGAGGATGGATGGGTGGGTGGAGGAAAGGCCTGGGAACAGAAAGCGAGGTAGAAGGCTGTTGTCATCATCTCTGCAAATGTGATCTTGGACTAAGAGTGATGACAGTGTGGTTGTAGAAGAAATACATATCGGTTGAGTGGAAGTTGTGATCAATTGGATGTGGGCAGTGAGGGGCGGACAGGAGCTCTGAAGTGGCTCAGAGGGCTGATCCCGAGTGAAAGGGGTCCTGTTTAACCACCAGGGAAACAGGAACAAAGTATATTCCTCTGGGGAGAGGCTAACACTAGGCAGGTTGTCAGGGCTGCAGCCAAGTAATTTGGGATTCAGAGAAGAGCTGTTATGGGCTGAATTGTGTCCCCACCAAATTAATATGTTGAATTCCTGAGCCCCAGTACCTCAGAATGTGACTTTATTTGGAGATATGGTCTTTCAAGAGGTAATTAAGTTAAAGTAAGTTCATTAGGGTGGGCCCTAATCCAATACGACCGGTCTCCTGATGAGAAAAGGAAATCTGGACACAGACTTACATTGAGGGAAGACCATGTGAAGACACAGGGAGATGACGGCATCTACAGCCAGGAAGAGAGGCCTCAGCAGATGCCAGCCCTGCCAGCACCTTGATATTGGGCTTCTAGCCTCCAGCTGTAAGAATATAAATGTCTGTTTAAGCCACCCAGCCTGTGGTACTTTGTAATGACAGCCCTAGTGAACTAGTACAAGTGCCAACCTGGACTTCAGGCCATTCAAATCGGAGAGGGCACAGGCCGTGGTGTTCTGGGAGCTAAATCACAGCTCAGAAAGCGGACAGGGCCACCAGCGACCCTCGGATAGAGATCTTCTAACCAAGAACTAGTTCCAAAGTCTGTCTACTGGTAGGAACAGGGCTTCTAATATTCTTCCAAATTTAATTCTCAATGGCTCCAAGATCGGGCAGAGCAGAGCTATGGGTGGATTAAAAAGTATGGTCTTTCATGGAAACAACCTAAATGTCCATCAACAGATGAATAGATAATGAAGATGTGGTACATATATACAATGGAATACCACTCAGCCATAAAAAAAGAAGGAAATAATGCCATTTGCAGCAACATAGATGAAACTAGAGATTGTCATACTAAATGAAGTAAGTCAGAAAGAGAAAGACAAATACCGTATGATACCACTTATATGTAGGATCTAAAATATGACACAAATGAACCTATCTGCAAAACAGAAACAGAATCACGGACATAGAGAACAGACTGGTGGTTGCCAAGGGGGGAGTGTGTTGGGGGAGGGATGGAGTAGGAGTTTGGGGTTAGCAGATGTATGCTACTATATATGGAATGGATAAACAACAAGGTCCTACTGATAGCACAGAGAACTGTATTCAGTATCCTATGATAAACCATAATGGAGAAGAATATTAAAAAAGAATGTATAACTGAATCACTTTGCTGTACAGCAGAAATTAAAACAATGTTGTAAATCAACTGTACTTCAATTAAAAAAAAAACCACACACACAAAAAGGTATCATCTGATTCAGAAGCAAGCCAGGGCTGACTAACCATTTCAATTTCAAAAAAATAACTGGATTTCAACTTAGAGCAAAAAGGAGTGCTAGATCCAGTCAGAATTGACTTGATAAACAAGATATTTGTTTGTACTTGCACATTCCTTGGCTATTAGACTAAAAAATAAATATATATGTATACATATATATATGCACATACACAGACGTTTAGTCTACACACCTCACATGCTCTGCCATGGTTCAGCCGCTGTCCTCGCTCCCTTGTGTCCTGCATCTTCTCCCTGACTTCCCCTTGGTCTCAGCATTGCTCGCCAGTAATGAGGGTCAAGGGCAGATTGACCCTCAGGAATAAATCACCATGACTTTCTCATTGGTCTGTACACATTTGTCAAGGAATGGAATCACCTGGAAATCCTTCTTGACTCCTTTTCTACTAAGTACAGTTAGGAAGTATAGATTCTCCCTTTGCAATTACTCTCACACTCACCCTTTCTTTGTACATTTCACACACCTCAGTTCAGGTTATCATCTGATTCTGCCTCAACGACTGCAATAGCCTCCTTACTGTTCTGCTCAACTCCTAGCTCTCTCTGCACCCCCGAATCTGTCCTACAGAAAAATCGTTGAAAAACATCACTTTGACCACAATGCCATTTTTCCACTTGTTAGCATTCAGCTGCTTATAGCAACACATTCAAATCCTCTGCAACCTAATGTTTAAGGCTTTGGGAATCTGGGTTTTCTAATATTTTCAGTCTTATTTATAACTATCCTCGCTTCCCCACGTTCATCAATATGGTTTCGGGCATCGCCCACCCCCGAGCCACAGTGCAGCCTTGAGCTCCCCCTGCACTCCTGCTCGTGTGTGTCCTTCCCTCTCTTCCCTCCCTCCTTTTCCATGCCCCTTCAAGAACAGCTCGAACCCCGGACACTTTTGCTCATTCTTCTCCTAGCATGACAAGCCTTCTTCTCTGCCTACCCGTGCCACCCATCTTTCAAGGCCACCCTTAATTTCTCCTCATCTTTGACGTCTTTTCTAACCGTCCTGGCACTCAATCTTCTGTGACAGCAACTGTGAGGCCGTTAGGGTCTGGATGCCTGAATCCCAGGATTGTGGCTGGATAACAATCGCTGCTCATTCCGAGGACTACGGACCCTCCTCCCTCTTCTGCTCCTATGGCGGTGAGCGCCCCCAAGTTGTCTATTCATAGTGTGATCCCTTAGGAAATTTCTTCTGTTTTGAATTGCCAATTGCCTTTTTATGATTTAACTTTAAAAAAATGACTTCTCTTTCCCATGCAGATTGTAAAGACTGCCCCCACACGACCTAGTTTCATATGAGGGAGGAGAGGAATGCACTATCGTGTACCAGGCAGTGATGTGCTGCTTTTGCCAGTGCTCCTAGTGTGATGGTCTAGCAGTCTGTTGCAGGAAGAGCTTCAAGACCCAAGAAAGGAGTCTGCCTGGAGTCGGCAACAGAGACATCAATGGTTTAATGGATGAGAGAGCTTACGTGTCTGAAGCAAGGTCCGGGACCAACATCCCACCGTGTGTGGCAGACGGCGGGCAGGACATGGTGGCAGTCTTTGCTCCCGGGGGCAGGTGGAGATGTCAAGTTGGCTTATGGATTATCATGGAAAGTAGCAGAGGGGCACATCCCACACCACCCCTTTGATAAGTCACTATCTGGGGCCTGGGGCAAGTACATAGGAAGGTCAGTCATGTGAGTAGCGTGTAGGTGAGGCAGGCACTGGCTGGGCAGGGGATGTACAGAGAGCAAGAGAACAGCCATTCTGAGTGGCCTGACCATACACTGATTTATGGGGCACACAAAACCCGTGATTTTACAGATATTCTTGCTTAGGATAAGGCTAAAGTAGAGAGTATTCATTTACGTTTTTTTTTTTAAGTGAGTTGATTTAAATAAAAAAACATTAAATAATAATGGTTCAAGTGATACTCGGTGATGGCAAAAACTGTGGAAGTGGTCCTTGAATGACTGAAAGAGTATTAGATGGTATTACATTTATTTCTCACAACAACCTTGCAAATTAGAAACTAAAGTCAAGAGAAACGTTGGGACTTAGCCAATCTAGAAAGCTAACGGGTCATGAAGCAGGATTCAGGTGGAGGCATTTAGGTCTCTGATGCTCTCCAAGGATTCGCCTTTACCATGACACCCGTTTGTATAAGGAAGATTTCGTTTAACTACTTAAGTGTGTCTGACTTGTGTTTTTATACCTCACCTCATCTCCTCAAAAAGAGTTACTTTCTACATTAAATTCTTCACCTCCAGAATGAATTTGGTGTGCTTCTAAACACATTTATAAACATACCCAGTTTCTTGCCTGGCTGAGTGAAACATTAATTCTCCAGCTTGGCACCTCATCCTACAGCTGTAATAAGGGCCGTTATGCCCAAATAGGCCCTTAAACGGAAGACCTGCTGAGCAGAGACCCACTTTCCCAGCCCTGCTCCACCTCATCAGCTTCTCTGCCAACTGACCAGGCGGAAGCAGCAGCAGGGGAGGAGGGCCTGCATGTAGGTGGGGAGGGGATCGTTTTGAAAGCCTTAAATCCCTCACAGGGAAGAAGCAGCTGCTCCTTGTTTTTCTAACATCTGTCCCATCTGTCCCCATCCGCACCTCACCCTTCACCTCACCCTTCGGGGGCTGGAGCTAGCTACACGTAGATACGACAAGGGAGCCTTTCTGAAGGCTGGTTGGTGAGTGGGTATGAGCATCATTGCTACTCAGAAAGTTTCTTCTACTGAGAAGGGGACAGTTGGGGTTCTTGAGGACGATGGCTATCACCTTCATTTTTTTCTCACAAACATGCAGCTTTAATTGCCAGAGTGGGGATTTGTAGCATCACCCAAGTCGGACTGTGCGCCCTGAGGGTATCATTTCACGAGACAGAGGTACCCCTAACGCCCACTTCCTAATTGTAACCTCAGGGGGAGGCACAGGCTTCCGATGGGGGGGGGGAGTGGAATCAGGATGGTACACACAGTACAAGGATGCTGCACCGCCTTTAAGTGCCGCTCGCCGCATTTAGCAGCGTGCTGCCCATACCCGGGTTCCCTGCCAACACTGTGCGCCTCGGGACTTAAGGACCTTATTTTTATCCAGTTATTTCACCCTAGTATTCAGAACCGTGGCTGGAACCTGGCAGGCATGAAATAGACACTTATGAATGAATTAACGTTAACCAAGAAAAAACAAAGGAGCAGTCTGTTTCCTTTGGTTCGAAGGCGGGAGTGCAGGGAGAGGCTTGGACTTGAACCGAATCGCCCCGGGACGCGCATCCCCCGGGCACGCCACTTACAGGATGGGCCAGCAGGCGCTCCCTTTGGCCCCCGGCGCGCCTGCGCGGTCCAGGCGGCCCCCACGCCACCCCGGGTGCGCAGGGACACCCCCTCCCCGGTCCTTCCCTCCAACAAGTCCTCCCACTCGGGTCACGGGGTTGAGCGCGGGGCTAGGAGTGCGCAGGCGCAGTGGGCGGCGGAAGTCGCGACCAGGAAGTCAGAGGGGCAGGGGCCGCCCCGCTTTGCGTAGGGCCCCGCGCTCCTCCTCCTGCTCCCGCGTGCCGCCCACCCCATCTCACGTGGGGCCCAGCCCCGCCCCACTGTGCGGGCAGCCACGCGGCTGCCACCTCCCGCGCGCGGACATGGCCCTCGACCCCACAGGTACGGGGCGGGAGGCGGGGGTTGCGGAGCCTCGGGGGCGTGCGGCGGGCGTGGGGCAGGGGGCGGGCTGGAGGTGGCGCGGCGCTGAGGCCGCCCCGCCCCCCAGCGTCCCCGGCGCCCGGCCCGCCGGCCCTCGGCGCGAGGGTTCGGGGATGGCCGTCCGACTGTGGCTTGCGGACGTTTTCCCACCCTAGCGCCTGCCTCCTTGTCATCATGCTCTTTGCACAGTTTGGGGCACAGGCTCCTTTAAATATCTGTGGTCCGACTTGAACACACCGGTCAGGGGGAAGGCCCGTTTCTCTGGAAAGTGTCTCTGGACTCCCGGTCCCGTCCCCTTGACTTAGGCGCGCCCTCCTGGTGCTGCGCGGCGTCAGTGCCCGCCTCCGACGCCGTCCTCAGGGGTCCCCTGCGGTACCGGGCGCGGAGGATGCGCGCAGAGTTGCGGGTCTGGGGGGAGTGCTGATTGGCTTTAGGACATTCCCTTCGTTTTATGGTTGTGAAAACTCAAGGCGGTGGGAGGAGGAATGGCTTCCAACCTTTGGAGAGCCAGAAGTGAAACAGCCCCTTAGGAGACTCAGGGAGAAGGAAATAGACGTGTAGCTGACAAGTCTTGGGGCTGGGGGAGCCGAGTCCGGGTGGGACTCAGAATCCCACGTCCAGCCCGGGCTGCAGGCCGTGCTGCAGGCCGTGCTGCCGTTTGAGTCCTTATGGAGTAAACAGATACTTGTTGCCACCTCACTGTGTGTCGTGTCTTGTTCTAGGCCCTAGGAAACTAGTGTATAGGACAGAAAGTCCCTGCTCTGTCTAGATCTTGTGTTCTAGTGGTGGAAGAAGGAAGGCAGCACCCCTCTCCCCGTACACACTTTTACAGATTGTGGTAAACATGAAGAAAATAAGCGGTGACAGAGGTAGATGGTAAAGCGAGGACCACTTTAGGTGGAAGGGTCAGTGAAGAGCACTAGGAGGAAGTGTCATGTGAGTTGGCATCTGAAGGACCAGAGAAAGCAGTCCTGTAAAGAGGTAAGGAACCAGTATGCTAAGGCGCTCCAAGGAGCAAGTTCTTTAATGATTTGATTGGAGTGAGGGCCAGAGTGTGGAGGAGATCTGTCAGGAAAGATGCTGGGAAGGTAGGCAGAACCTAGATGCTGCAGGGCTTGAGTGGTGATAGGTAAGCATTTGGACTTTTCCTGATGTTATCAAAAACGTGTGGAGGGTTTTAAAGAGGGCAGTGACATAATATGATACGTTATGCCGTTACTACCCTGGTAGCAGTGGTAGCATTGTAGGGGGGCCCTGAGAGGAAGGTTAAGATGGTAGCAGCAGTCCAGGCCAGAGATGTTGGTATGTATTGGCCTGGGCTGGTATTAGGAAGGAATGGAAAGAAAGACAAAGCTTCGGAAGATGTTTTGGAGGAGAAATTGACAGGACTTGCTGTTGCATTGAATAAGAGTGGTGAGCGAAAGGGAGGCATGAAGAGTAATTCCTAGGCTCTTGACTTCAGCTGGGTGGCTGTTGATGGTCCAGTCTAACAACATGATGCTCATTGGACATTCACATGAAAGCAGACATGGAAACAAGATTGGAATGGAAAGTAAGAAAGTGGACTCAGCAAGTAGGACAATTTTTAAAATATTTCTTTGTTTAAATATCAGGATACAAATGTATTGAAGTCAGCTTTTTTCTTTTTAAACTTAATTTTTGTTTGGTTCATAGGTTGAAACATAGGTTCATATTTTGATATTCCTCTTGCTTCTTACAGTACACAGTGATATGTTTCTGAGTAGATGAGTAGATATGCCACATGAAGCTTATATAGCAAAATCTGTTTTCTCATTGGTTTACGTTAGGTTTTAAAAAATCTTTATACAAGTTTGATTTTCGTTTGGCAGCGGCTTTTAACTAACTGCCATTTTAACTAACTGTCCATTTTTATCAGGAAATTCTGAACCCAACAATGAAATGCAGGTTGAATACTTATATGTAGTTTTATTTAAGCAATTTTCCTTTCTGTGAATGTAGAGGTTATACCAGCACTCTTTGGAAGCTTATCAGCCATAATTACGGTCACTATTTTCTCTTACTATTTGAGTGCAAAGAGAAAAAGCTGGAGAGTCCAAAACACCCAGGGAAAGTGTGAGGGAGAGAGAAATTTTTAAATAACACTAGTTGCTGTTTGCACTTGCACATGTTCAGAATTACTTTGCCCAAGCCTCTGGCGGTTTAAAATAGTCCACGGGCAGTTCTAACATGCAGAGGAGAAACAGGGCTCTGAAGTCTCCCAGGTTTATTGACTTGATCTTCAGCTTTGTTTTCTTATCAGCCTAATCTCCCTGCTCCTAGAGAAGCTCTCCCTACATCTGTAGCTGTAAACAGGACCTTTGATCACACAGTAATGGTTCAAGAAATATACAGTATAGTTCATTCTCCTATAAAAGAACTTAAGCAGTTAGTCTTACTCCAAGTTATAACTTTACCAATTTATAACTCTTTCTGCAACTATTGTATTTATTTTTAAAATCCAGTCAAATTTAGGGGATTGAAATTTTAGAGGTTGTTTATTGATCACCTATAGAAAGGTTGTTACAAGTGGTGCTTGTTGAAGTAGAATTTCCAGAAAGGTAAAATGATTACTTATGCTAATACAAAGTGAATATGTGTTGAAGATTTTCTTCAACTCGGTAATTAGTAAGGGAACCAGTAAAATGTAAAAAACACTCCAAAAAGCATTGAGACGGTAGATACTAGACTATGTCATAGATTGTTGGCTTAGATAAAAGCTGGTTAATTTAAATAGGGCCATAAACTGTCGTTTTGGGGGTTATCTTTGCCACTGGTCAGATATTACTTCTATCTCTGTTGGACAAAGTTTTAGAATTTAACCTCTGCCCCTAACAAGTTGTAAAATAGCCCAGTCATGGGAAGTCCAGCCCAGTGCTGTCCTGAAAGGACACCCAATTAAGCCTTTGCTGCTTCCAGAGTCCAGAGAAATCATCTGACATGATTATATTCCCAGATGACAACTCACAGGAACCTGGGTCTGAGAAGTTTGATTTCTTACTTTTTCGAACAACTGGAAGAGATTCCCTTCTCCTCTGTTTTTCTTCTACCTTTTCCTCTTTGAGCAGGGTAGGTAGTTTCCCTGCCCCGTCTATTAGGGTGGATTCACAGTGGGGGCAGCAGGAGAGAAGTTCCCTTAAGTGTGTGTGTGTGTGTGTGTGTGTCTCCCTTTATGGGTGTTTTCTTCCAGAAGTCTAATAAGGGGAAGAACGTGGTAGTGAGCGGGCTCAGGGGTGGGAAGTGGGCTCAAGAATTTCATGACATTCCATGAGTAAGATGTGTGTATCTTGGGAGGATGGCATTATAGCAGCTCTTGGAATACTTAGGTTGCATGGGTTCTTTTGGGGGTTCCCGTGGAGATGGAGGTAGATGAGCTTTAGGTATACCAGCACCCGCAGTCACTGGAAGATTCTGCTTTTCAAGTTAGACCTCTAAACGGTTGGGAGAATCTTTTTTTTTTTTTTTTTTTTTTTTTTTTCTGAGCATTGTGTGATTAATATGGAAAAATACTATAATGTAGTTGATTAGAAAATTTTTTATTTTGTTATTGCTTCTGTTTTCACAGTATCTGGTTACACACAAATTATATTCAAGTTGAGAGCTAAAAATCTGACTTCCCACGTTTTATGTATTGCTAAGCTCAAATCATGTTTGCACTAGAAAATATGTTGCTTTTGTCTCATTAGATTAATAACCTGAAATTGTTCTCTGAAATTTATTTATTTATTTTAAACATTTATTTATTTCAGCATGTGGGATCTTCGTTGCGGCATGCGGGATCTTTCACTGTGGCGAGCGGGCTCTAGAGCACAGGGGCTCAGTAGTTGTGGCCCACGAGCTTAGTTGCCTGACCAGGGATCTAACCCGAGTCCCCTGCATTGGAAGGCGGATTCTTAACCACTGGACTGACAGGGAAGTCCTCTGTTCTCCGAAATTTAAAAATGCTGGCATTAGCAGAGAGCACAGGAAAGAGAGAAGCATTGAAGTCAAAGAGGGATGTGTTTGGAGGCCCTGTGGGGTTTGGACTGTGATCATGAAATGTCTCCTAAACCCGTTGGTGGAGTTTGAATTTTATCCAAGAATAACAGGAAGATACTGCAAGTGTAAGAGAGTGACAGGTAGAACTTTCCTTCATTGTGTGTTGATCTGACTTTTGATCAGATCCCAAGCGAGATCTCAGTTGAACCATCTGCATCGGGGCATCACACCTGGAGGCATGGGAGGTCCGTCCCTCATGGGTGGTTGTAATTTTGACCACCTGGCCAAGGTCTTGTCCCATTTCTTTGCTATGTTTTTTCCTCTCTTGTAATTAATAAGTAATCTGTGGGGAGACCGTTGAAGACCATGCAGATGTTCATTCCTCATCAAAAATCCCCCTTTGATTGAGCCTCCATTGATGATTTTTGCCCGATTCAGTCTTTCCTATGATGGTTACAGAATGATGGTTTTCTACCTCCAGTGCTCTCTCCACGTTTATTAGATGGTTGTTGACATTTTGCTGTAGACAAGAAACCATTTTGTTTCTTATTGATTTATAGATTTGTTATTGGTGTGGACTCATGAATTTCTATCTTCTCCATGGTTCATCATTTGTTACTGTGTGTAATTATTTTGGTACTCACATTTTCTCAGATATGGCCAGTGAGAGTTCGTTCAAACCAGCTTCTGGGTCCTTGGGACATGCTCCCATCATTTTTTGAGCATTTCCTTTTTTTCTCACACAAGATATCTCTGGCTCCTGTAGGACCTCCCCTGACCCAGCCATAGAATTACTCATTTCTCAGACAAGCCCTGGTTCCTTTACTTGGGCACGGTATTGAGGAACGAGATTCGGGCACCTGGGCACCACTTGGGTGTTTTATGTGCAGGTGATTTATTCATGGAGTGTTCTTAGGAAAAACCTGCCAGGGAGGGAGGGGAACAGGAGCAGGAGGGGAGGAGGCTGAGTGAGGGTGTGCTGCAGGGCTTGTCCTGCTTTGGAGGCAAGGGAGCTGGGCTTTGTGATGCCTGTCAGCCCAAGCCTGCTGCAGGGGTAGGGAGAGGGGACCTCGAGCCAAATGCTCCCACGCCCCAGGGCGGTGCTGGGAAGGTTGCAGGTGTGATGCTTCAGGTTCTCTCCTCCAGGAGGCACCTGTGTTCCCCGCCACGGGAGGGACACCAGCTCCATCCTAAAAATAACTTATGTGAATCTGTTAGGAACCTTAGTTTGGGTAGTGAGAGCTTGGATCAGGTAGGCAGGTCAGGTAGGAAGGGGTACCCTTGCACACATACGTAAATACACATAGATGTGTGTACTGCGTCCAGGTGTAAAGTATCTCGGGGTTGTGGTAAAAAAGTTTAAATATACCTAACATATGCCAAATTGTTTTTGTTTTTGTTTTTCCTCTAGGCCATTTGACATGCTTTTCCTTCTTTTTGGAATTTTTCCCTTTCTGCCCCACCCCCACACCTGTCTAAGTCGTGTTCATTTTTAAAAAAAATCAATTTCAGAGGATGCTTTCCCTGATGGTCACCACCCTCCAGTGTTTTGCAATTTTTTTTTTAATATTTGGAATTTTAAAAACCACCAAAATGTCAAATAACCTGAGTATGGAGTTTCTTTCGTTCTAATCTAGAGTTTTTTCCTTGAGAAATGGAGTGAAACCTACACACGGGGTATGTCTATATGTATGTATCATATAACTTGAGAGATGAAGAAAAATCTGATGTGAAAATGGGAATATTTCCTTGCGTGGTGACCAGTAAATGTCTTTCATATGGTTCCATGTCTTTAACTATATTAGCGAAAGGATGATTAGAAAGGATAGGCCAGTTAATCACACCTAGACTGCAAGACATTCTCCACCAGCCCCAGGAGGCACTGTACTGTTATTCAGTTAGCACCGAATTGAATTTGGGAATGAGTAGGACTGACTTGTTTCAGACTTTGCCAGTAACCTCAGGTCCTTTAAGAATTCTGAATGGCATAATCTGAGATTTGAGGATGAGAGGCAGGGAGAGTAAGATGTATCAGAAGCTGAGGCTGCTTCAAGCCTTAAACTTGTATGTTTTTAAATACTTCCAGCTGGTCTCAAGGGGTTCTTGACTCAGCACAGAAAGTTCATGTTTCATTGACTCGATTAGTGTGGTTATTTATCTCTAGGGGTGTTAATGCTATATTTGTAGGAATCTCTAGGTGTGTAGATGTCAAAAACGCAAGTACCTTAGACTCGATAGAAGTGGGCCACACAAAATGTGCCCAAATAAGAACGTTGATTCCCAAATTAACCTTCTCCCCCCACCAGCCCCCATTATACTTTTACATTTGTAAGTAAAGAGATTGAGGGAAAACGTTTTTAAGAACGTGGTGTTTACTATCCTGCATTGTGTTTTTGCTAAAGAACTGTTACTGGGAGGTTTTCCAGATTAAAGGATTTGTTAATTAACTAAATATGATTAATTGAAAGACAGAGTTTTAAATGTTGATGCTGCAGAATAAGGTACATCAGTGTATAAACAGTCCTTAGCATGTTGCTTGGTACATAGTAGGTGCCTGATAAGTGTTTAACAGAATGAATATCAAATGAATGAATATATTTTTTCAACTATTTGTTAGTATAATGATTATCAAATATAGAAAATTTAAATACATGTGTCATTCATTAAATAGTTTTATTGCATGTTTACTATATGCTAGGAGTTAGAGGGAGTTATGGAGGTTAATGAGACATGGTCTCTGACCTCATTATATACTTAAGTTTCGTGCAGTGTTTTTTTTTTATTTTTTTGTATTTTCCAGTCACTTAGGCTGGGCAGCCAGGTGAGAGAAGGGGTCTTGGGCTATGCCCCTTAACCCTTGGGTGTCTGGCATGATATGCCCGTTTTCTTTCTTTTTTAAAATTTATTTATTTTATTTATTTATTTTTAAAATTTTTGGCTGTGTTGGGTCTTCGTTGCTGTGCGCGGGCCTTCGCTAGTTGTGGTGAGCAGGGGCTACTCTTTGTTGCGGTGCGGTGGCTTCTCTTGTTGCAGAGCACGGGTTCTAGGTGCAAGGGCTCAGTAGTGGTGGCTTGCAGGCTTTAGAGCACAGGCTCAGTAGTTATGGCGCACGGGCTTAGTTGCTCCGCGGCATGTGGGATCTTCCCGGACCAGGGCTTGAACCCACGTCCCCTGAATTGGCAGGTGGATTCCCAACCACTGTGGCACCAGGGAAGCCCCGTGCAGTGGTTCTTAGTCTAGAATCTGATATTCAAATTATTTGGGGAGCTTTTAAAAATACCAATGCCTGGGTGTTACCCCAGCATCTCTGTTTTAACTGGTCTAGGGTGGGACGCAGACATCACAATTTTTAAAAGCCCTCTCAGGTGTGGTTGTTAGATGCAGCCAGAATTGAAAACTTCTGGTACCAAACCCTGTCTTAGTCTGCTTGGGCTGCCATAATAACATTCCATAGACTGGGTGGCTTAAACAGTGAATATTTTATTTTCTCGCAGTTTGGGAGTCTGGGAGTTTGAAGTCAAGGTGCGGACCGATTTGGCTACTGGTTCTTCCCCTTCTTTACGAGGCCACCTATCAAATTAGGGCCCTACCCATATGAGCTCATTTAACTTTAATCACCTCTCCAGCTAGTCATTTTGGGTTTAGGGTTTCGACATGAAAATGGTGGTGGTGGGGACACAGTTCAGTCCGTAGCAACCATTGATCTAGCAGGAGAAGATTTCGTAGGTAGTGTGCTGTGCTGTGTTCTAAGTCCACGTGTGATTAGAGCCATAGCGTTTGTGCATGAAACACCGTGGGGTTAGAGGATGGAGAATTCGCTTTAGGTACTGGGGTCAGGGAGCACTTTGGGTAGAACAAGAGTTGAGTGTGATGTAAAATAAGTAAGCTTTTGATAAGGAAATAAGAGGTAGGAGATGGAAAGTAAAGACAGAAGATTGAGCTTGAGTTTGACTTGACTAGTGATTTGCTGGGTGGTGATGCAAGATTGCTTTGAGCTTTGTAAGCCTCGGGTTCATAACGCCTGCTCCTGCCTGTGATGGTGTTTGTAAAATGATCCCTTCTGCCCCCACTTTTTCCTTCCTTCTGAAAATATTTATTGTGCTTTTTCTGTGTACTATGTAAATCTAAGCTGACTTTTTTTTTTTTTTTTTTTTTTTTTAAGCTAAGAAGGAGAATATAACCACTGGAGTGGCAGAATAAAGATTTAAACTATAGAAATTTTAAGTTGAAATTCTGATGCTGGTGGGACTTGGGAATTACTAACAGATACTTGAAAATGTGGGCCGAGTAGATTTGGAGATGTAGACAAGCACTGAGAACACAGGATAAAAAAGTACCATTTTTAAGGTGGAGCCTTGTGGGATTGCCGCGGGAGAAATAGGAGCAGAGTTTACCTAGGGAGCGTTTGTACTTTTTTCAGTGTTACCGTAGTTCAGAATATTTTTGAGACTCCTTTAGAATTTGCCTTCAGCCTCTACAGTACACATATCTTAATATCTTAATTATTTATCTTAATATCCTCATTTTGGTAAATTTTTGTTGTGAAGGTGAACTTGAATTTCAGCCAAGGTTAGCCAGAGGCAGTCTGGTGAAGATGGTAGGAAGAAAGTTGTACTGTGGAACTGGTTTTAACTCAGAACTCAGACTGGCTCTGAAGGCCATCCTGAGAAAGATGTGAGTGATTTGAGCAAGGGTTGAATCTTTGAAATAAGTGAAAAAGGTCTCAATATAAAAATCATTCCCTTGCTGTGTTATCAAAGTGGTCCATGTGTTTTGTTAAATTTTATGAACTCTTACAAGGTGGAGGGGAAGAACTGGTAGAGCTAGTGTGGCCAGAGGCATTGAGGAGCATTCGTAAGGATGCAAGTAGCCCACTGTGTTCCAGACGGACACCAGAGAGAAAATAAATCAGGGGTGTGTTGCTGGGAGGCCCAGGCAGGCTGTCATTTATTCCTTCTGTTTCCTGTAATAACACGGCTGATTTTCTATTAGTTATCAATGGGAAATTGTGCCTGTAGCAAAAGACAGTCTTGAATTTTTACCAAATAAAGTAAATGTGAAGCCTTTTCATTTAAGACATTATGGCCACAATGGAGATTGCAGTGCTTTTCTAAAATTGGCATGTCTTCTTGCATAAGTCGATTTCCTGCTTTGGTATACTTTTAGTCTTGTCCCTTTCTGGCCTCATCTTGGTTAAAGCAATGTGGGTGGAAGAGGAAGTTTTCACACCTAGCAATCTGTAGAATCTGAGGTCCAAGAAGTAGGTGCTTTGGGGAAATGGGCACATGTGGTGTGAACGAGGTGGTTACTACCAGTGAAAGCTGATAGGACAGAGGAGTACAAATGTAGCACAATGATTGTGGGAAGTCCGTGGTGTGTGACCCAGAAGCAGGGCAGAAATAGGCACATCTGCTTCATTGATGTGCTTTCTGGGTTTTGTAAGTTTGAGCTTATAAAAAGATTCTATTGTCACTGACTGACCTGATATTTGATGTTTATTCTCTGTGAAGGTACTTTTCAGCCAACTGACAAATCAGTCCTTTTGCTTTTTTTTTTTTTTTTTTTAATAATTTTCTCCATGGTCAGAATCATTTAGCTTTACTTTCTGATCAAGAAATGTGAAGTTTTGAATTTTGCTTGTTCAAAACTATGCTTCTGAAACCAACAATCTTCTTGTCCAAGGGTTCTTTCAGGCTTCACCGCGACTTTGGAAGCTCACGGGACCTTGTTTGGTGAAGTCCCCTGAAATAGACCACTGCCCCAGGTGAGGGGTTGGGTTGTGGAAGATTTGGGGCCTGCCCTTTTATCAGAGGCCTGGGTTGTATCCCCTCTATGAGTCTCCATGTTTTTATGTGCAAAATGGAATCCAAATACTTAACCTGAGAGGGCTTTAAGAAGACTAAAGGGTGTTCCTGGCCTTCATCTTGAGGTTTCATAGCCAGAGGCTGCTGGACTGTTGGGGGGAAAATCTTTCCTGCTATGGATTTTCTTTGTTTTGTCGATTCAAGTGTGGCTTGAAGGGAAGATGGTGGGAAAGGGACACTGATCTTCCCTGTGTTTGTTTTCCCAGTCTCCGTACCCCTGCCCGCCCACCCCTTTTTCATATTACACTGTCGCTGTAGAAGTGGGTATGACTGAGCTGGCAGACACAGGGAAGTCTGGTTGGGGCATCAGTGTCTTTGAGCACTGAGACCGGAGTCCTCCTGGGCTCCTGGTGTGAAGCACGCAGTGCAAAGGTACAAGTGGAGAGCTCTGGTCCTGCTGTATTGTACACAGTGGTATCTGCCTGGGCCCTTCATTTGAAGACTCTTGGTAGCTGGTATAGAAGAGGGACTTAAAGTAGAAACCGCTGCTAATAAGAACAGTTTTGCATATTTACTACAAGCATTTTTCTTATTTTTCCTCCAGAGTAAACAGTAGCATGGAAATGTCTGTGGGAACAAGTAAGTGCAACTAGGAGGTTCCAAAAAAGACAAAAAAGTGGCATTATCTAAATAACAATTAAATTAATTAAATTAGAACATTTTCAGTGTTGAAAAGGCATTCCTTGCCCTTCCGATGGTGTCACTTCTTTCCAGTGGAAGATTCTGTGATGCTCTTAGTTGCGTCACTGTTATCTTTGTGGATTCATGGCAAGTGCTGCTGTCATTTGCCTTGTGATTGAGGATGGCATGTTGCAGGAACACGTGAGCCCCAGAGCAAAGTCTGGACTAACAAAGTCAGCTAGTGAAAAAGGCGAAAATTGACTTTCAGGTGATGATAGAATGTTGAGAAGTTAGAGCTTTGGAAATTTTCCCTGGTCGTGTTATCCTGATTCTTCATCTCAGTATAAATTCATGTGACTATAGAGTAGCAAATTCTCAAAATTTGATTTTTTTGTAGGCTTTGGTGCAAATGTATAACATGCATCATATTGACATTGAGGGAGTCACCCTGTAATTTTGTGAATAAAAAGTGCCATATCTATAATATTTGTAGTGTTGAAGGAAACTTTGAAATATGTATAAAATCATAATTAATTAAAAATTGACATTTAATGATCGGTGTGCTACCAAGTGCTATCAGAATTAATTATATATTTTAAAGTCTGGTTTGTTTTTTCTTTTTTGGGGGGGGACTGCATGGCATGCAGGATCTTAGTTCTTTGATCAGGGATAGAACCTGTGCCCCCTGCAGTGGAAGCATAGAGTCCTAACCGCTGGACCTCCAGGGAATTCTCAAGTCTGTTATTTCTGATTTAACACCAAGAGTGTAGGAAATCTAAAGCAATATTTATATGATTCTAGAATTTTCTTTGCCATAGGAGGTTTTAGAAGAACGATCAGAAGGAGTTCTTGCAAGCCGTTTAAAAAATGTTTCCGGAGGAATGTTATAACCTAGAATTTATAATGTAGGTAAATTTAGGTAATCAATATTATAATTTACTTATGGAAAAAATGGTTCAGTATCACAAAGCTATGTCTTTATTCAAGGAACTAATTTAAAAAATTAGTGCTTTATCTAAGACCACTGCAAGATGTGTAGAGAAAGAGTGGGTTCATCAGGATGCATTATAGGTGAGTTGTATAGATTAAAACTGTATGAGTGAAAGGAAGAGATCACATTCTGAAATTGATTATATAAAGTAGATCAGCATATCACAGTATTTCTTCTAATCTGTTCAGTAATAATACTGTTAATTACTGATGCCTAAATATGGTTTGCACTATAGACAAGGAGAAAAGAAGTGTGTGGAGACTGCCTCAGTTTTATTGTCTTCCCTCCAAATAGATACCAGCTTTCCACTCACAGGATGTGTCACAGGCACTTCAAATTCAGGTTGTCTACCCTGAATCACCCTCCCACCTGGGGTTTCTTTTGTCTCCCTGTCTCAATGAGTGGTCACATCATTTCATTTGGAGCCAGAAAACTGGGAAGCTCGCCTTGACTCATCCTGGTTCCTTAGTCCCCTCAGGCCCCACCACTCCTCCAGAGCCTCCCTCTCAATCTGTCCTTTTCTCTCCACCCATACTTGCAGTTCCTTCTGTATGCTAGTGTTCTTTTTCTCATCTTATAGCAGCTCTGGCAAAGCTAAGGAAAAAGAGAAGGCATAAATCAATAGTGTAGGCCAGAGTTCAGCAATCTATACCCTGGGCAGAATCTGGTAAGGCCTGTAGGCTGTGAATGGTTAGTAACATTTTCAAAGGGGCGTTAAAAATAAATAAATAAATAAATAAAAGGAGTATACATGACTGAGATGGTTTGTAGCCTACAAAGCTTGAAGTATTTACACTCTGGTCCTTAACAGAAAAAGTTTGTTGACCCCCTGGCATAGGTAGTGAAAATTGGGATACAGTTATAGGTGTAGTAAAGAGGAAAAAGTCATGTGAACGTCTTCATATCATTATTTTGAAATTTTAGATGAAATGGATAGTTTCCTTGAGAAATACAAACTTACTGAAAACTGCAACTGACTCAAGAATAAATAGAAAGCCCTTAGAAAGTTGGATCAGTAGTTAAAACTCTTTGTGTCTATCTCCCACACACATACATACTCCCAAACCCTGATTAAACCAGGTACACGCACACATATACATGGCGGGATATTGGCTTATGTGACTGACTGTTGGGCAGGTCTGAAATGTGTAGGGCAGGGTGTCAGGAAGGGCAGCTCTGGAACTCTTGGTCATGAGCTAAAGCTGTGGTCTGCAGGTGGAATTCTTTAGGAAAATCTCAGGTGCGCTCTGAAGGCTTTTCAACTGATTGAATCAGGCCCACTCAGATTTTCTAGGATGATCTTCCTAAAGTCAACTGATTAAAGATGTTAATCACATCTGCAAAATACCTTCCCAGCAACAGCTGGATTAGTGTTTGTGTGAATACCTGGGGACTAGCACCTCACCAAATTGACCCATAAAGCTAACCATCACAGGTGGCTTCTACCAAACTTTCAAAGGACTGGTAATAATCTTGATTTTTATACAAAGGGGTCCAGAGAATACAAAAAGTCGTCCCTAATGTATTGTTTAAATAATGTGACTTTGATACCAAAACAACACAAAGATAGGAGAGTAAAGTCACAGGCAGATCTCTCAACATGAGGATAACTTCAAAAATTCTAAGCAAAATTTGAGCACTCAAGACAGGTGCTGCTGGTTACTACTCACTGTTCTTCTAAAAGACATAGACAGAATTGAAAAAAAAAAGGTACAGAGCTTTCCTGATGATTGTCTATATAGAAATTGGAGGACTTCCCTGGTGGCGCAGTGGTTAAGAATCTGCCTGCCAATGCAGGGGAAACGGGTTTGAGCCCTGGTCCGGGAAGATCCCACATGCTGCAGAGCAACTAAGCCCATGCACCACAACTGCTGAGCCTGTGTGCCACAACTACTGATGCCCGTGTGCCTAGAGACCACCACAACGAAGAGTAGCCCCTGCTTGCCACAACTAGATAAAGCCTGTGTGCAGCAATGAAGACCCAACACAGCCAAAAATTAATAAATAAATAAATTTATATAAAAAAAGAAATTAGAAGAGAATCTATTGGCAGAGTATTAGAATTAATGAGAATTAAGTAAGGTTGTATTGGTTACAAGGACAATATAAAAAATTTAGTTGGACCTACATACCAGCAATAAATAATTACATATTATTTATGAAAAGATACCTTTCCTGATAGAAATAAATCTAATAAAAGATGAATAGTATCTTGAAGGAGAAGGTTATAAAACTTGTCTACTTAATTATTTAATTTCTGATAGTTAATGTGTTAAAATCACCCACTGTGAGTATAGATTTGTATCATGTTTTAAAGTTAACATATTATCAATTGAAGTAAAATATATAATACAGTGAAATTTACAGATTGTGAGGTTTTTTAAAATTTATTTATTTATGGCTGCTTTGGGTCTTCATTGCTGCATGAGGGCTTTCTCTAATTGTGGTGAGTGGGGCTACTCTTCATTGCGGTGAGCAGGCTTCTCGCTGCGGTGGAGCACGGGCTCTAGGCGTGTGGGCTTCAGTAGTTGCGCACGTGGGCTTAGTTGCTGCGCGGCATGTGGGATCTTCCCGGACCAGGGCTCGAACCCGAGTCCCCTGCGTTAGCAGGCAGATTCTTAACCACTGCGCCAGCAGGGAAGCCCAGATTGTGAGTTTTGATAAATGCATACACCCCAAACAGGACATCCCTCAGAGAATATCCGTCTCAATGCCCATGGATAACTAGTGTTCTGATTTTTATAATTGTAGATTAGTTTTGCATGTTCTTGAATCCTATGGTATGTACTCTTGTGTCTGGCTTCTTTTTCTCAACATAATTTTTGAGATTCACCCAAGTTGAGTAAACCAGTAGTTCATCCTTTTGTAGTGCTAAATAGTATTCAGTGGACATTTAGGTTGTTTCCAGTTTGGGGCTGTCATGAATAATGCTTCTATAAACTGACATGTACACATTGTTTTCTGGACATATATTTTCATTTATCTTGGGTAAATGAATACCTAGGGAGTGAAAAATAGGCTGGGTGTATATTTAACTTTATAACTTAACAAGCAGGTTTCCAAAGAAGTTTATCATCTCACACTCCCGCCTGCATGTATGAAAGTTCCAGTTGCTCCATGTTTCTTCCTTACATTTGGTGTCATTAGTGTTTTTCATTTTAGTCATTCTGGTGGGTGTGACATGACATCATAGGTTTCATTTGCATTTTCTTAATGACTAATGATTTTGAGCACCTTTTCATGTATATATTTACAGTTTTGTGTATCTTCTTTTTGAAATGTCCACTGTAGCCTTTTGCCTCTTTTTTATTGGGATGTTTGTATTTTTGTTATTGATAATTAGGAGTTTTTAAATATATTCTAGAGTCAAGTCCTTTGTCAGATACATATATTTTGCCCGTTTCTAATTGGATTGTTTTCTTATGGTCGAGGGTAAGCAAGTCTAAATATTCTGCAAATACATAAAGATCTTCTCCTATGATTTCTTCTAGAAGTTTTTTTTCCTTAACTTTTTATTTTGAAATAATTACAGACTCACAGAAGTTATAAAAAATACTAATGTGTAGAGTCTCTTGTGCCCTTCACCTTGCTTCCTCCAACAGTGAAATCTTATGTAACTGTAGTACAAATATCAAAAGCAGGAAACTTGATGTTGGTACAATACTGTTAACTAGACAGTAGACCTTTTCGGTTTTCACCAGTTTTTATATACATGCATATGTTTGTGTGTATGGTTCTATGCAGTTTTACTCCATGTTCCTGTTCTTTTTTTTTTTTGTGGTATGCAGGCCTCTCACTGTTGTGGCCTCTCCCGTTGCGGAGCGCAGGCTCCAGACACGCAGGCTCAGCGGCCATGGCTCACGGGCCCAGCCGCTCCGCAGCATGTGGGATCTTCCCGGACTGGGGCACGAACCCGTGTCCCCTGCATTGGCAGGCAGACTCTCAACCACTGCGCCACCAGGGGAGCCCCATGTTCCTGTTCTTAAAGGGAAAGCATTCAGTCTTTTACCATTAAGTATGATGTTAGCTATAAATTATTTGCAGATTCTTTGTTAGATTGAAGAAGTTCCTTTCTAGTCCTAGTTTACTGAGTTTTGTTTGTTCATTTTTAATGAATAGTGTTGAATTTTATGTTTTTTCTGTGTCAATTGATGTGATCTTACGGCTTTCCTTTTTTACACTGTTAATATGATAGATCATATTGATTGTTTTTCAAATAGTGAACCAACCTTGCATCCTTGGAATAAAGCTCACTTGGTGTGGTGTATTTTTCTTTTTATATATTGCCAGATTTGATTTGCTAATATTTTGTTGAGGATTTTTGCATCTGTATTCATGAAGGATATTAGGGTTTTTTTTTAATATTGCTTTGCTTTTGGTATCTGAGTAATGCTGTCCTAATAAAATGTGGTGGATTCAACCAACTGCCATTGTGTAATACTGTAGTACCCATGTATTAGAAAAAGTCTGTGTATAAGTGGACCCTCACAGTTCAAACCCGTGTTGTTCAAGGGTCAACTGTATTGGTTTGAGACTTTAAATAATGAACATTTATTGCTATAAATTTCCCTATAAGCACTGCTTCAGCTTTGTCTTACAAATTTTGATATGTTATGCTTTCATTTTTATTCAGGTCAGTGTATTCTTTTACTTCCTCTTTCAACTTATGAATTATTTAGAAGTATGTCATTTAATTTCCAGGTGTCAGGAGGTTTTCCTGCTATCTTTCTGTTACTACCGTCTTGTTAACTCCATTCCATTTGACTTGTAGGGTTTCTGAATTTATTTCTTAGTTTTTTTAAGTGGTTGTTCTAAAGATTACATTATGCATACATAGTTTATCACAGTCTACTAGCATCAACATTTTATCTTTCAAATAGAATGTAGATATCTTACTACCACCAAAGTTGCTTTATCCTCTTTCCTTTATCATGAAGTCATCTTTAATATTATCTATATACATTGAGAATGCTATAATTTTTGCTTCTGTCAAAAATAATTTTTAAAATTCAAGAAAAGAATAGTTTATTACATTTATTCTTTGTGTTGCCCTTTCTTCATTCCTGTTTTTCTGAGTTTCCTTTTGTTAATATTTCCTTCCTGTCTGAATAACTTCCTCTAGCCATTCTTTTACAACAGGTCTGCTGGCAAGAAATTACCTTAGCTTCCTTTCCTCTGAGTTATCTTTATTTTATCTTCAATCCTGAAAAACATTTTTTCTGGTTATAGAATTTTTGATTGACAGGTCTTTTCTTTTAGTACTTGAAAATACTGTGACAATTCCTTCTGGCCTCTGGTTTCTGAAGAGAAAGGCTTTGACTTTTGAATTTTTGTTCTGCTATATTTCTCTCTGATGCCTTGAAGATTTTTTTTTGAATTTTTGAATTTTATTTTTTTATACAGCAGTTTCTTATTAGTCATCAGTTTTATACACATCAGTGTATACATGTCAGTCCCAATCGCCCAATTCAGCACACCACCATCCCCTCCCCACCGTGGCTTTCCTCCCTAGGTGTCCATACCTTTGTTCTCTACATCTGTGTCTCAGCTTCTGTCCTGCACCTTGAAGATTTTTCTTTCTCATTTTCCGAAGTATGATTATGATTTGTCTGGGTGTGTATTTCTTTAGGTTTTTAACTGTTTGCTTGAATGGATTGGTTTTTGTCTTTTGACTAGTTTGTAAAGGTGTCAGTCATTTCTTCAAATATTTTTTCAACCGTGCATTCTTTTTACCTCTTTTTCTGAGACTGTGGCAAAATCAGTGTTAGATCTTTTCTTCTTGTCTTGCAGGTTCCTGAGCCCCACTTCATTTTTTATTTTTTATTTTTTTATTTTTTTTTTAATTTTTTTTTTTGCAGTATGCGGGCCTCTCACTGCTGTGGCCCCTCCCGTTGCGGAGCGCAGGCTCCGGATGCGCAGGCCCAGCGGCCATGGCTCACGGGCCCAGCCGCTCCGCGGCATATGGGATCCTCCCAGACCGGGGCACGAACCCGTATCCCCTGCATCGGCAGGCGGACTCTCAACCACTGCGCCACCAGGGAGGCCCCACTTCATTTTTTAAAAAGCCATTTTCTATTTTATAGATTGGAAGATTATTATTGAATTATTTTCTAGCCCTCTGACTTTTTATTATGTCATTTCCATTTGATTTTTGTATATTAATCTTGTATTGGGAAGCCTTGCTAAACTCATGTACTAGTTCTAGTAACTTTTTGTAGATTCTATTGGATTTTCTATATAGATGATTATATGATCTTTGAGTAACTATGGTTTTATTTTTTCCTTTTCAATCTGGAAGCCTTTTATTTTTCTTGCCTTATTGCACTGGCTAGAACATCCAGTATAATGCTGAATAGAAATGGTAAGAGCAGACTTCTTTATCTTTTGTTCCCTGTTTTAGGAGGAAAACATTCAGTGTTTCACCATTAAACATGATATCAGCAGTGGGTTTTTCTTTAGATGCCGTTTATCCTGTTGAGGAAGTTTCCTTCTGTTCCTACTGTATTGAGGGTTTTAATTAGGAATGGATATTAGGTTTTTGTCAAATGTATTTTCTGTGGTTTGTTGTCATAACCATGTGTCTTTCCTTCTTTAGTTTTTTAATATGATGAATTACATTTCTTGACTTTTGAATATTAAATGAAGCTGCAGTCCTGGGATAGACACCACCTAGTCATGAAGTATTATCCTTTTTTGTATTGCTGAATTCAATTTGCTCATCTTTTGTAAAGAGTTTTACATCTGTATTCATGATGGGATATTGGACTGTAGTTTTCTTTTCTTGTAATGTCTTTATCTGGTTTTGGTATCAGGGTAATGCTGGCTTCAGAGCAGTTTTCTGAAAGAGTTCATATGAAATTGGTATTATTTCTTTCTTAAATGTTTGGACACATTCACCAGTGAGGCTCTCTGGGTCTCGAATTTTTTTGTGAGAAAGCTTTTAACTACAGATTCAATTTTCTTAATAGATATAGGGCTCTACTGGTTATATGTCCTTTTGAGTTAGGTTTGGTTATTTGTGTTTTTCAAGGAATTTGTCCACTTCATCTTCATTGTCAAATTTATTGACCTACATTTAAAGATCACTTAAATACATTATTATTATATAAAAATGTGTATCATTTCTGATCTTTGTGACCTCCTGTTTTTACTGGCAAAGTGGTTTATCAGTTTTAATAATGTTTTCAAAGAACCAGTTGTGGTTTCTTTGCTTTTCTCTATCATTTTGCTTGTTTGTTTTGGTTTCTATTTCATTGATTTATGCTTAGGTCTTCATTATTTCTTTTCTTTGCTTTGTGTTTCTTTATTCTTTTTCTAATTTCTCAAGGTGGAAGATTAAGTCATTGATTTAAGACCATCCTTTTTTTCCAATGTAAACTTATAGTGCTATAAATTTTTCTATCAGTACTGTTTTAGCTGCATCACACAAATTTTGATATGTTATATTTTCTTTCATTTCAAAATACTTTCTAATTTCCCTTTTCATTTCTTCCTAGACCCATGGGTTATTTTAAAGTGTGTTATTTAGTGTCCAAATGTTTGAAGATTATCAAGAGATCCTTTTTTTACTCATTTCTACTTTAAATACACTGGTGTCAGGGAACATACTTTGTATAATTTGAGTTCTTTTACACTTATTAAGATTTGTTTCATAGCCCAGACTATAGTTTATCTTGGTAAATATTCAGCTGTTATTGAGTGGAGTATTCTATAAACATTAGGTCAAGTTAATTGATGATGTTGTTCAAGTACTCTATGGTTTTAACATGTAAATTTAAATGTATGTTTTCTAATATGACTTATATATTTATCATGGATTAATTTTATTTGATCAGAATATATTCTCTATTACTTCTTGTGGCAGATTTTATTTTACAAAGAAGGTTACAACAGTATCTTCCCTCCCTCAGGCTCCGTGTGATGTGGCCCTCTCCCTCCACTGGAGTGTAGGCTGAGCCCAGTGACTTGAAATCAACATAAGGTAGCAGGAACAAGGCTGCATGGCTTCCACAACAGGCTCAGAAAAGGCCACCTACCCGCTGAACCCTGTGTAGGTGATTTGGCCTTTCCAGTCCGCATATCAGATAAATATGTGAAGAAAGAAGTCTTCTTGACAGTAAATCCTCCAGCCCCAGCTTTTGCAGCTATTGAAGTCAGAGCCTGTGGCTGGAGTCTTCCCAGATGGGCCCCAGACACAGAAGCAGAGAAGAGTCACTTCTGCTCTACCTGCCTGAACTCCTGCCCATGGGCTCCCTGTGCATACAGAAGAGTTCTTGTTTTCCATCACCACATTGGATTAGTGGCTTGGTTTGTCGCACTGTGATAAAGATCACTTCTTTTTCAGTGGGGTTGAAAGAGATAAACTTTTCAGTTCCTACATATCTGAAAATATCTTTAATTTCACTCTAATTGGCTCTGGAATTCTTGGATATAAAGTAATTCTTTCTCAGAACTTTGATGTTATTTCATCATTATCTTCTTGCATCCACATCTTGCCCGTGAAACGTGATGTAAATCTGGTCCTTGTTCCTCTGTGTGGTGATTTTTTTTTTCCCTTTTGAAGCTTTTAGGATTTTTGAACTTCAGATATTTCATCAAAGTGCATTTAGGTGACCTATGATTTGTTTCTTTCTGAGGACTCATGTCTTTTATTTGCTTCAGTATATTATATTTATTTGAAAATCTTATTTTCTTTACTCTTTTCACCCTCTTAGGAGTTGTTTACTTCTTGCTTAATTACAGTTGGGTTCTCCTTTTCACTGTGTTGTCCTTCAACAAATTTAGGTGATTCTTGGCTGTTTGGTTGTTGCTGATTTTGTTTGCTTTTTGAGATGCCCTCTTACCCTCTCTACAAATACTGTATCACTTCATAGCTGCATCCAGAGGATGTTGGGAACCAGAAAAAGTTTAGGGGTTCCTGGTCTTAAGTGTCACTAGGTAGATACTGAGAGACTTTCTGATGTTTTGGAGATAAGTGCCTGTATTTACTTATTTTACCTGTGGTCTGAAGGCAGCAGAAGAGTGACCTCCTTTGGCTCCTGCTGCGGTATTTCGACCACTAATGCTTTGGTTTCCTCTAGGGATGTCTCCTTCTCCCCGTTTCTGCTGCTTCAGAGCGTGGAGCATGCTTCCTACTTTTGGTATCAGTTTTTTCCTGGGAAAAAACTCTGGGGATAAGATTGCCTCCTTTAATCTGATCTCATCTGCCTTTTGCCTTTCAGAATTCCTGATCATTTGGAGGATACTTACCCCTTTGGATTTCAGGGTTCTCTAGGAATTTGAGGAGCAGGTGGGAGTTTGGAGCAGGTGCTCCGGCTGCTGTTTTAGTCTAACTGAGGTAGTTCTATTTAAAGTGCACAGAAACCTCCTGTAGTTTGTTCTTCTATGCACACGAGTTCCATTTTTTCTTCTTCTGCCAGCTCTTTCTTAAGCTACTCTTGTTACTGGGTAGAGAAACTACTCACATGTCTCTTAATCTTGGATCTCTTCATCTATCCTTGGATCTCAGTACTGTATTGCTAAAAATCCTCTTTTTGTGGATTATATGAATTAAAAAATTATAACACTTTATGACTTTAATTTTGCCAAGACTACATGGAATGTGTTATCAAATAAAAGTGTTGCAACGTAGTTTGCAGAGTGTTTTAGAAAGATGTTACCTACACTCTCACATTTTTTTCTTTTGTATATAAAACAATATTTAGAATGATTTTCAGCGACTAAAGAATCACAATTTCATGAGGTCATAGAAGAGTCACTTTTTAATATATTTGCATAGGCTTTTATTTTAAGTAGACCAGAGTGCTTATTTTTCCCCTAAACTGGTGATTTACCTGAGACTTTACTATAATAAAGGAAGATGTTTTTTTTTTTCAGAGCATCATCTCAGACATGTCGAAAAAGATGTTTTGATCCCCAAAATAATGAGAGAAAAGGCCCGAGAGAGATGTTTTGAACAAGTTCAAGGTAAGATTCAAATATTCATATGAAGATCAAATACGTTTTTTATAACATGATCTGAATTTAATCCTTAGCCTTGGAATCAAGTAGTCAGTGAATTAATATGTATGAATTGCTTCTTACCCTTTCACTCAGATACCAGTATTTCAGCTTTCAGAACTTCCAGGCAGTGTTCAATTCATTTACAATTTAAAAATATTCTCCCAGATTCCTAGTAAAAAGCATTTTTTCCCAGATGTACAGTTATATATAGAGAAAAACTTGTATTCATATTTTGGAGAAACAAGTTATTCTGGTGATTCTGATAGGGAAAGAAGAAGCATCAAATGTAATGTGTGCCTGTTTTTCCTCTATCAACATATTCATATAGGAATATAGTCTAAGATGATTTTCTTTGGTGTTGTTGTCTATTACTGAATTGTTAATGGAATCCCAGTAGTACTTACAAGTCTTTTT